>NC_090940.1:503764545-504067045 GCF_040938575.1 Ambystoma mexicanum | reverse complement strand
TGCTCCACAAAGCTAAACGTTGTGCCGAAAATCGATGGAAAAGCCACCCTTCGGACAAGCATAAAGATGGTTTCCTTCTAGCCTCACTCTCTTATAAAGATGCTATCATCACTGCAAAAAAGGAATCTCTTAACAACCGTATTATGCAAGCTGACTCCAACTCAAAGGAACTCTTCAAAATCCTAAAAGAGCTTGAAACTCCAGTTGCCCCCCCTGACACGTGCTTGAAAGATAGTAAATAGTGTGGCAACATCCAAGCAGCCTTACTAAATAAAATCTCCACACTACTAGCAAAAATTAAAGATAACCAGGATAGCCTGAAGCGTGACAACCGCGCTCATTCCCCTGCCAAGGCCCCCCTTCTAGACACTGCCAATACCATGCCATTCGCATTCTCTCCGCTTACCGTTGCAGAGGTAGAAAATATAATTCTGAGAATTAAGCCATCCAACTGCCAATGTGACCCGTGCCCAGCCCCTATTGTCAAGGACTCAGCGCTTGAGTTGGCCCCTTCATCACGGCCTTCATCAACTCTTCCTTTAAATCAGGTATTGTCCCGGACAATCTGAAGGATGCTTGGGTGATCCCATTGCTTAAAAAAACATCCCTAGACCCAAGCATACCCACTAACTTCCGACCTATCACCACTGTCCCATTTCTGCTTAAGATCTTAGACCGTGCTGCATACCTTCAGATCCAAAACTATTTGGAAACCAACAACTTGCTAGGTCTACGACAATCCGGATTCCGCCCCAGACACGGGACAGAGACTGCTTTAATTGACCTTAAAACCCAAATTGAGGTATTAAAGGATCAGGGTAAACTAGCAATGCTACTACTTCTCGACCTTTCAGCCGCATTTGATTTGGTCAACCACCAGATCCTTTGCAAGCACCTCCACTCCTCTGCCAACTTCTCATCCTCGGCTGCGGCCTGGATCAAATCTTTTTTGAGCAATAGATCGATGAGAGTCTTTGCCCCATCCGCAGCCGCTGACCCTTCCCCAATTCACTGTGGCGTACTGCAGGGATCCTGTGTGTCACCTACACTCTATAACATTTTCACGAAACCACTCTTTGATGTGCTTGACTATCTGGGTGTCTCCTACACTAACTATGCGGACGACACTCAGATACTCATTCCCATCACTGGTGATTATCTAGCTGACACCAAGGCCATTAATGAAGTCTAGCTGGTCATCCAAGCTTGGATGGCCCAACACCAGTTGTGTCTAAATGACGACAAGACAGAGCTCCTGATCTTGGGCACTGCACAACGCCTGAGCAGACTATTCATTCACTATAGATGGTAATAACATTTGAGTCTCAAAAGATACTAAAACGTTAGGTTTCTACCTTGATACCACCCTATCACTAACCCGACAAACAAATGCTGTCAGATCTGCGTCTGCATACACGTGCAAACTCATTGCAGCTTGCAGACCATTCCTCACCACGGCTAACAGTGTCACTCTAGCGAGAACCCTTATCATTGCAAAAATTGATTACTGTAGTGCTCTTTACCTAGGCACTAGCTAAGAGAACCTGAATAAACTCCAAAACACCCAAAACAATGCCATTCGTGCCACCCTAAACATTTCCCGCAACCACCATATCACAGAAACCAGAACTAAGTTAAAGTGGCTACCTGTTAAGCAGAGAATTTCACTCAAAACACTTGCCCTTACGCATAAATGCCTGGCCAATAAAGCCCCGATCTACCTCGGTAGTCGACTGTCGTGCCACTCATCCTCCCGACCTCTTAGAACTGCCCAGGCCCACTGTTTAGCAATCCCTAGATTTAAACTGCAAAAAGCAAGGGGTTCAAGTTTCCCTGTCCTAGACTCCAAGTTATGGAACTCCCTCCCTGCTACAATCAGAGCTGAAGACTCATTTAACACTTTCAAAGCCAATACTAGATCTTGGCTCTTCGACCAGCTTTAAGGCCGGCTCTGCGCCTCTGTCTGACATACTCAGACCTGCTGAACTATGCTATTACTTAGCGGCACCAAAACCACTGTAATATATGTATATAGATCCTCTGTGTAAATTTATGTAATGTTTTCTGTATATTTGCATTTCTGTAGCCTTGTACAAATTGCGCCCTTATGCCTCCGGGCCTGATGGATTGCGCGTTATAAATAAATAAATACAAATACAAATACAAATACAAATGATATTCAATGAAAAAACTTTGTTAAAGGGACGTTATGGTTAAGTTGCACTAATAAAAACCTATGAAATTCAATGCAAAAACTTTATTAAAGGGACGTTATGGTTACAAGTAAAACAGAAAAACCTGAGAAATTCATGAGTTATGGTAAGCTAAGCAACCATAACTCGCGCCACCTCCGTGCACTGCTAAGACTAACACCAAGGACATCAAATATGACATCACAAATGTCATTGATGACATCACTGATGACATCACATGTGAAATGTATTTTGATGAAAAGTCGCTACAAGGGGTTGTGTTTATAATGTTGGTAACAAGATGTCAGGGGTGATCGGCAGACCTATCATGAACTACTTAATGTATTAAAGAATGTACTCATCTAAACAACATTGTATTGGAGTGTTGTTTTTAATACAGGAACCTAATCATATATAAACATAGGCAATGGCTGCAGCATGCATCATAGAAGTACAATATTTATAATCTTGTAATTTTGGAAAGTGCAATAATGAATGCTACCTTATGCGAGTTTTGAGTAATGTTAAACATGTAATTACTAGCTAACAATTCAAGACTTAATACACTTGCTAGTACAAACAATACATATGAAGAACCACAATGCATACAAATCAGAGACACATACAGGGAAACTAAAGTAAGGAAGAAAGAAACAGCATCATCAGGAAATGTTAATAACATTAAAGTTTATCTTCATGTACACAAATGAAATGTGTGTTTGAGGCCTGCTTATTTCCCCATGTGTGTACACCATCAGCTGAGACTAAATCATATTGACTGTACTTTAAGAACATATGACAAGGTTAATGTCTAGATACAAAACCACCTGGCCTAGATATGTCAGTGAACAAAAACAAGTGGCCCAGATATGTGATGTCATCAGTGATGTCATCAATGACATTTGTGATGTCATCTTTGATGTCCTGGGTGTTAGTCTTAGCAGTACACGGTGGTGGCGCAAGTTTTGGTTGCTTAGTTTACCATAACTCGCAAATTTTAGGTTTTTCGGTTTTACTTGTAACCATAATGCCCCTTTAACAAAGTTTTTTCATTGAATGTCATAGGTTTGTATTAGTGCAACTTAACCATAACGTCCCTTTAACAAAGTTTTGTCATTGAATATATACATAGTTACATGAATATATATAGTACGCTATAGTATAATCCTTATGCATACAGTCAAGTAGCCTATGCTTCTTAACTGTTCTAAGAAAGGAATGTGCATAGAGAAGCTGCCATCCTACACAACCAGGGCAGCTCATGTAGTAGTATGAGGGATAAAGATATCACATTTTTGATATAGCTCAGCAGGTTAAGGGCAGGTTTGAATCCTGGCAAGGCCAGCTAAGTCTGTCATGCTTCTAGGATTGGTAACTGAGGCCCAACCTCATTTGAATAACACTAATTGTCTATACTGATCAAGCTCTGGCCTGGCTGACCTCTTTCCTTTCTTATCGACCCTCCCAGGTACAACTTGGGTCGTTCCTATCTTCTATCTCCCTTTCACCTGTAGTGTCCCCAGGAGTCTAACCTTTCACCCTGGCTTTTCAACCAATACCTGGCAACTCTCGCCTACTGCATTTCCATTTTCTGCTCAAATTTCCAGTGCTGATCTGATAACACCCAACTCATTTTCAGGCTTTCCTCAGCCACCTCCTCTCCTTCCCTCATCCCTCTGAGGGAAGGAGAGGAGGAGGCTGAGAGAAGCCTGAAAATGAGTTGGGTGTGATCAGATTAGCACTGGAAATTTGAGCAGAAAATGGAAATGCAGTAGGTGAGTGAGGAGTCAAAGATAACCCTGAGGTTCTTAGCCTCGAAGGTGGGCTTTGGAGGAGGGCCAAGGGAGGCCGGCCAGAGTGTGAGGGGAAAGGATGGAGAAGGTGTACTAATGAGGAGGATCAGAAAATGGAAATGCAGTAGGCGAGAGTTGCCAGGTATTGGTTGAGAAGCCATTCGATCTTTGTCTAAATGCCAAAAGACTGAGATCCTCCTCATTAGTACACCGTCTCCATCCTTTCCCCTCACACTCTGGCCAGCCTCCCTTGGCCCTCCTCCTACGCCCACCTGCGAGGCTAAGAAACTCAGGGTTATCTTTGACTCCTCACTTTCCTTCTCCGCGTACATCTCTGACCTCTCCAAAAAGTCAACTTTTATTGCACCTCCTTAAAGGTACTCTGCCTTTCCTCTCCTTCTCTAAAAAGCTCAATGTCTTCCAAGCTCTGGTTCTCTCTAGGCTGGATTACTGAAACAGCCTCTTTCTAAATCTTCCCTTTACAACTAATCCAGAACAGAACTGCAAATCTTGTCGTTGGCCTCAAGCCCTGGGATCATATCTCTCCAGCCCTGAAATCCCTTCATTGGCTCCCAGTGGATGCAAGGATTACATTTAAAACCCTCTGCATTGTCCACAAGGCGTTCTGGGGCCTGGGTCCAAAATACCTTCAACTATCCCTCTATAAATACCTCCCCTCTCGAGCCCTTTGCTCCTCTACTTCTAACTCCCTCAGGGTTAGTCATTTTGCAAAGAAACAAGCTGACGGCAGATCTCTGTCTTTTGCTGGGGTCTCCCTCTGGAACAGCCTTCTGGCCACCTTGAAACTTGAGGAGAACCATCTCCGGTTCCCGAAGCACCTCAATACCTTACTCTTTGCCTCTGCCTTTGCTCCCCTTCTCCCCTGCTGATCGGTTTTCTTTCTTGGCATCGTGACCTGGCCACCCTCTGTCATTTCGGGCCCAGGTGCCTGCTCACGCTGACACTACCCTTCACTGCCTCCGGGCCACTCCTTACACTGGTGTTCTGTATCTGTACCCATACAGCCCCCCACCCACTTCTCTTCTGCACTTATCAGATATACTCTAGCTGACTAATTTATCACCCGCCACTTGCTGGTTGCACTACCACGGTTTATCGCCTTTATTTATTTATTTTATTTAGTATTTATTCTGTTCTCTCCTCTGTTCCGCACTTTCCACTTTCTCCCCCCTTCCATGCACTTTCCCCCTTTTCCCTTTTCCATGCACATGAGCTTTCTTAATGTCACTGGGCCTAGTAAGATTTTTTTGTTCTCCCATGGTCCCCTCCCTTTGCCTGGTCGCGCTCAAACACTTTTGTACGGGCGTGATATAAATAAAATATCATTTCATTTCATTTACAATATCTTAGTACAGCACGCTGTCGAAAGCACTGTATAAATACATTGTTATCATCTCTCTGTAGGTGAGTATCACGCATAGATGTCCTGGTATTAACTATTTTGAAACTGACTGTTTTGACTGACCTCTTTTGACTGACCTCGGCAAATGTGTGTCCCAAAGAGGTTTTGCCACCTTTGGCTCTCCATCAGCTCAGCCAAGCATAGTTAATGGCGAGGGATCATGGGAGTTGTAGTTCCAACGTTGGGAGACCTGGAGCTTGCAGCCCCATATGCAAGAATGAACATGACTCGTTGTTTAGGCACCGACAATGGTCACTTGTCTGCAGCTGTGTGTGACATGTTAGTAACAATATCGTACTTCATGTCTCTCTAGAAACCATCCAGCAGGAACATGTGAATACTGTTCCCCAGCTTTCCCCACCTGCTCCTCCTGTAACCTCTTCTACGTTAATCCCTGGGTTTCGCCTACTTTTACCTGGTGCTAGTCAACCCTCGACCTTGAACACGCCGTCCCTGCTTCCCCTGAATACTAACTCCCTCCCTTCCTGTAGTTTCCCTTATTACTCTGTAACGCACTCAGTTGCTTTCCAAAGCTAGGTTTGCGCTCAATGAATACCCTACAATTGAAAGAAGAATAATGCAAAGTACGACTTGCTGTTCCAGCCATCCTTGCCATTGCCGGCTTCAGCAGCTGATGGATATACAACCGTTTTCAAATGAACGTGCATTGTCGTCCTTCAGCATTATTTTGTAGTAGCTTTGCTGCACAGTCAACGGAAAGTCAGCCCATCCCATTTGTGCGTGCCCGCTCTTAACGCCAATCTCGTGCCGCTTTGGTGTGCGCAGTGCGCAGTGCGCCGTGTGATCTGCTTTATGCCGAGTATTTGGAGCAGTGACATTTTCTGGGGGGAGCAGATTCAGGCTATAGGAACATTCCCCACTCCTCATCACACAGAAGCCGATGGTGATCGGCCCTGGCGCGTGGAGATTGGCTAACGTAGGCTGGTGGCCGGCGGGGCCTTGCTGTGCCGAACTGCGCGGCTAATCTCTGGCGCACATTGCGCGCCTTCTCGCTGAGCCCGCCTTTTTGCTCGGTGGAGATTTCAGAGTTGATGTCCAATGAAGCCAACTCCAGTTGTGGACGGATCGGATGGAGCCGCCTTTGTTGTCTATATTACGGCCTTAATCTTCAAACAGCAGCGTGGGACGTTTCCTAGGGCTAGTGCGATACAGAACTCCAGAGATTTCGTCTGCAGTAGGGTACCTACTCCTTAAGCGAGAACAGTGGGGGTCTCACAGTGTGGCCAGTGAGCCTCTAACAAGGCAGTTAATGTCAACATGCGTGTGCTTTCTTCTCTTCTGGCATACACTTGCATTATCAAATTATTCAAGGAAATGTTGATGCTATAGCTGAACTACACTCTTCACAACAAAATGGCTGCCATACTTTGCAGAAAGGTTACCGAGCTTTCGAGAAATGCACAGTGCAGTATTACAGACCCGTTGCACTAATGCAAGTTTAATTAGCACTGGGGTGCAAATTGCCTTAGCCACAACAAGCATTATTGCGATCCATTTTTGATCCGGGAAATGTTTGCCCTAATCGTAGTTCTTTTGCCTGGTGAAGAAATGCATTGACAGAATGGGGCTCGTGTTCAGGTAGGAGCAATGTACAATTAATGCGTAAAACATTTTACGCATGCATTTTTACGTTACTCCTCATTTTAGTGCATTTGTATGGTGGAGAGGGGATATAAAGATCGTAAAATATGATTTTGTCCACCCCACCCACCCTCTTCCTCTCCACCATAAAACTGTGCCAGCATTTACCCCAGCATGCCATTTCATTTGGTGGGTAAATTCTTGGGATTGGAGTCTATTTATTTATTTATTTATTTATTTATGTATTTATTTTAAATAATGTGCCTAATACCATACCTGAGTTGGGTTTCAGCGTGGCACTGAGACTCGAATCTCTGTTGCTCTACCTGATCTTGCTTGCAAAACCAGCACGTTGCCCCTGTGCTATCCTCCGTTCACAATCCACTGTAAATTCCGCCTGACATGCGTAAATGGCAGTAGAGGTGGGCAACCCAAGGAATGTACAGGGAGTGCCAGGCCAGAGCCGAGTTAGAAGTCTGTCTTGGCCCCATAGACAAACCATAAACCGAGCCATTGGAAAAAGATTGGTGTGCAATAGACAACCCGATATTTCGTACATGCCAGAAGTCATCATCATAACACACTTTATTTTGGCAAAAATTGCCATAAAAGTTGCAAACAGACATGAAAAATCACATTCCAGAAATCCACAACGAGTCGGTTAAAACTGTAAAAATGTATATAATGAACGATCACAATAAATAACCGTAAAACAGCAGATTTGTATAAAAGTGAACCAGTAATATGGCTACCCTATTTGTATAGTCTTTTTGTTTATACCATTACGAAAAATTCCATGAAATAACTTCTTAGAATCTTGAAAAGAATCCGAATCCTGTTCTTTGCAGATGATGCAGTCCATGGAGTAACTTTGCTGAAAATGATGGGGGGGGGGGGCGGGAGGGTGGGGTCATGACATCTGAAGAAAAGGTTCCCCAGCCAAATGAATGGGGACAAAATGGTGTTCCATGAAAGTAGGGGGGGGGCAAATACCCCTGTCCCCTCCTAAAATTACGCCCATGGATGCAGTTATTTTATCTCGCTGAGGAAACGAGCATCCCATTTTGTAAATCTCAGTAGGATCAGAGATCTGGAAGTCAATGGGCCTCATTATGAGAATGGCGGTTGCCGTGCTGGTAAAACCGGCACGGCTGCCACCGGTATCATTTTTTTTCTGGCGCCCGTGAATAGGCAATTGCTGGGTCATTACGGCCCTGCTAGACCCAGTAATTGCCCATTCGCAGGAGCCGGAAAAAAATACTCCCCATTCCCATTTGAGCCACATAGGGCTCAATGGGAATGGGGAGGTCGGATGCACCGGCACCATTCGTGAATGGTGCCGGTGCATCCGACATGCTCTGCTCGCGAGTGCCGGTGCGCCCGCCAGGTGAGAACTGGCGGGCGGGAAGGCACCCGCGAGTAGAACTCATAGTTTACCAGTCCGGTAACAACGGTACCAGCAAGCTTACCGGTACCGTTGTTACCGGACAGGCAAACTTATAATGAGGCCCAATGCCAATAAAACAAAAGTTATGAGGAGTGGCAAGAATCGAGGCGATGGCCACGACTTGATATTATTTGTTGATGATTGAAAAAGTAGGTTATTTTGAATATTAGGTGTTAGGATTTCTGCCGATGGGTCATGGATGGGGCATGTGCCAAGAGAAAATGCGAGTCTGGGAAGAAAATGCAAGGGGATTTTGGATATTGCCAATCAAGCTGAGTATAATTCCATTGCCCCAGCGTTGAAAATGTGCAGGTTTGGCAGGCACTTTGTATGGCACAGAAACATGGGGTCCATGTAATACAAAAGTTCTTGCGGTAACTGAAACAAGTTTTGAAAAGGTTAGTATGGGTCCCCAATAGTACAGCAACTATTCCTTCCCCTCAACCTAATCTATACCTCTACCCACTCCATATTTATAAAAAGGTAAAAAAATGTGATCAAAAGTTTTAGGTCAAATGTTTTAGGTCAGTTATCCTAATGCCAAAGAGATCTGAATCCATCAATGCTGCTTCTAGACAAAGGGCCTCATCACGAGTCTGGTGGTATCCCGGCGGTAATACCGCCGGGATACTGCCAGCACAAATACTGCTACCACTACTCAGTCTGGTGCTTTTAGCGCCAGATCATGAGTAGAGGTTGGGTGGTTCTTGCCCATTCCCCTTTGGGTCCGTGGAGTTGGGGGGTGCTATTACCGGTGGTGGTAATTGCGTTGGCAGTAATAGCGCCAAAAATGTCTCAAAACTGGCATAAAGCAGGATTTTTACCTACAGCAAAAAGCTGGAGGTAAAACTCAAAACTTTCTGCCCAAATCATAATAGGGCCAGCCCTTAAATGTGACGGTAATAGCGTTACCACCGCATTCAAGGGCTACCGCCCAACTCGTCATGAGGCCCAAACTGTTTTGAATGCCTATATGGACTGCATATGGGAGAATATGTTACAGAGTGTTCACATCTTTCAACAGGATATGATTACCTGTTCTGTAAAGATAGTTTTGTTTGGGAAGTGTCTCTTATAGAAGATCCACGGAAGCGTTTCCTGTTTGCTAAGACGCAAATAGTTAACTTAGCACTTGCTGTGGCAAAGGGCAAATAGGACAATACGAATCCATCTTTGCGTACCGTTTGTACCACTGATACGGAGCCTTTACAAAATGTTCTCTTTGTTTCTCCTCCATACACTGACTTACGGAAAAGGAACGTGAAAGGTTGCCTAATGAAAAGGGGCATGCGAACGTTGATTGCCGCAGAAAACCTACGTAAAAGTGCAAACACAATGGGTGCTATCTTTGCAGTTTCAACGTAACCCAGCAAGCGCATGCAGAGGAGAATTTTACATGAAATTACAGAAGTGACATAATAAACATGTTGCATTTATCATCACTTAAGATAACATTAAAAAGGAAAACAATCTTCATTATCTGCAAGCAATACTGGGCTCGAAGGTCTCTCAAGACTGTTTAACGCACATCATTACTATTAATCGCTTGCACTGAAGAAGCATTCATGCCTAGCGAAACACTGTCTTCATGAACTCTGGTGCCCCTCCTTCCATTAGATTTGCATGTGTGTACTGTGGTGTGGCCCAAAACAATTATACTGCAAAGCAACGCACATCACAATTAAATAGTTGATTTATGTACTGGGTTTGGGATGGGCTGAGTCCCAGGAATGGAATGTTGGTCACGTTGCAGGTTCTCAGGGTCAGATTCAATGTTCTCAGGGTTACTTACAGTTGCTAAAAATGCACCTGGAAATGACTGAATTTCTGCCTTTGGTGCATCTTTGCAGCTCTGTAATCATGCATGTGGAAACAGTGCCTATCAAATGCACTATATCTCTTCGATGGGGAGAGGGATGGATAACAGCTCTCCTTAATCAGCCAAGATGCACCCATTCAGGTGTATGGCATCACTCACTTAATGACAAATCTCGCGGCAAGAGGAAGGCTAGCTCAGGGGCAACACATTTGTCTTGGAAAGCAAAGCAACGTGGCGCAACACAGGTTTGAATCCCGAACCCATGCTTTGAAACCACTTAAGTGTGTTATAAATAAACAATATAATAAAAATAAATACAGACGAATATGAACAGGCTTTGGGGCTGAAGGGACATTTTGATCTGTCAACACAAGAAGACAATATTGAAGGGCAATTTATGAAAAAATGAATCATACATCCTCATCAGACCCCTCCAAAAAGAGGGTTACTGAAACTTTACGGGTTGAGAAAGCTGAACGACTGGCAGCCTGGCATTTAGTAAAGTGACATTATACAAGATGTTGTAGTTACCATCACTATTCAGAGATCTGCAACCTTGGACTCTCCAGTTGGACTACAACCCCCATCAGCCCTAGCCAGTGCAGTCATTGGTGAGAGATCATGGGAGTTGCAGTCCGAAACATCTTTGGAGCCACAGGTTACAGACCCTTATACTTTGCATCCAACGGCTACTTTTTAATAGACAGCAGTGTAAAACAAAAGGGTGTTATTTGTTTATACTACACTACAGCAGTCAGACATATGTATGCCGCTTCGCCGGATTTATCTAATTTCTAAGTTCTTTCATATTCAGTGGTATTACTCCCAACATAAATGGTATTCATTTGATCAACATCCAAAGGATATCGGGTTGTCTATCTGTGCCTGTATTTTAACCCGCGACTATGAGTTGCAGATGTTTGCTGTAAGTTCTTAAACCGTGGAGCTATGCTACACCTATGCCTGTTGTGGTAGTTTGGCCTTTCAAGACAGACACATCAGATCATCTTTACGGTGCTGAGCGGTGGTGGGTGGCAGATGTTATGCACCCTTTTTAGGTTCGCAGCTTTGCATAAGGCTGCCCGCGATTCTCTTTCCCAATTCCACTACACAAGGTTAGTCTTTGTTATTTTGGATCAAAGATCCGTAAACCATGCTCAGAAGACAGATCGTACAGTAAATAATAATACATGCCTCCTAATAAGATAACACATTCCCACACGCTGCAGGGCACTACCTGTTGATTAGTTCCTCTGTCTATTTCATGCAATGGTAAAAATGGATATTAGAGTTGTTATTTATTTTATTTATTCATATGCATGAGGAACAAGGCTCTTTTGGTTACAAAAGAACGTATAATAGATAGGAAATCAGATTTGGCGGGAAGCAGTGAGCTTCTTACAATGGGGTCAGTTTGAGAGACATTCTGACCTGGTTGTGTAGAGGAGTAAATGGAACAGTCCCCGGGGACAATACATAAGTGGACGTACATAGATTAAGGACAACCAACATTGTCCATTTTTAAATGCAGGTAGTCGGTACGGACAGCAGCGCACTGCAAAAAGATGCAGCCCGTACCGCACACCATACAGGTTTCAAATGTTTGTGCTGATATTAACTATATGTATTCAATGAGTTCTGCTCAGCTAGAGTCTTTTCCTGCAAAGAATTGTGTAATTTTCTTTCATGGGAATACTAGACTGTTCGTTGTAGTCTCAGCTTAGTGTTTCCTGGACTGTAGGACATACTTAGAGGACTGAAGTTTCAAAAGGAGGATGTTAAACACATATTTCTTTTTCAATTCACTCCAGAGATATTAGAAATAGATGGCTCCATAAACATTGCATGTGCTGTTGTGACGTCTTTGTGTTGGCATATACTTTTACTTTCCGCCCTCTGTAACTCATCCAGATCAGGACTGAGAGACTTGTCCTTGGCCTCAAGCCCTGGGATCGTATCTCTCCAGCCCTGAAATCTCTTCATTGGCTCCCAGTGGCTGCAAGGGTTACATTCAAGACACTCTGCATTGTCCACAAGGCTTTCTGGGGCCTGGGTCCAAAATACCTTCAACTCTCCCTCAGTAAAGACCTTCCCTCCCAAGCTCTTCACTCCTCCACCTCCAACTCCCTCAGGGTCAGTCGCTTCTCCAAGCAACAAGTTTGGGGTAGATCTCTTTCTTTGGCTGGGGCCTCACTCTGGAATAGTCTCCCTACCTCTCTGAAACTTGAGGAGAACCATCTCCAGTTCCAGAAGCACCTCAAGACCTTCCTCTTTGCTTCTCCTTTCACTCTTCCTCTCCCGTGCTGAACTGTCTGCTTTGGCTCTGTGCACTTGTCTACCCTCTGATTTCGGCCCCTCGTCCCTGCCCATCCAGACACATACCTGCACTGCCTCTTGGCAACCCTTGCACATGGGTCTGTACCTGTAATCCTACAGTCCTTTCCCTGCACTTATCAGACACCCTTTGTCTGTTCCTTAAACCTCACACTTGCCACCCTGCTGGCTGCACTACCAGTTGTTGTTTTTATCCCTTGCTCAGCACTTTCCACCTCTGCCTTGCACTTCCCCCTTCCCTCTCCTCTGCACTTGCGCGTTCTCAATGTCACTGGGCTTAGTAAGATTGCTCTTTTGTCCTCCCACGTTCCCTTCCCTTGCCTCATCACGCTCTGAAACACGTGTGTATGAGCGTGATACAAATAAAATATCATATTATATCATACGTGGGTAATCTCTGCTAGGAGCATCAGTGACACTAGTGTCATTTTAAGACAAAGAGACTTATCACTGCACTGAAGGAACTCACTGCACAAAAAACTCCTTCTCATTTGGTTTTTCCAACAGGTATGTATGCCAGCCTCAATGTCTAATTTCCTTCACAGTGTCTTCCCTCTCATCTCATTTGTCTCATCTCTGTGTCTTTCCTCATCTTGCTCTGCCCTCCCTCCCTCCTCCACCCCTCTTTTTCATTCTCAAACACCTGCCATTCTACCTCTTTCTTGCCTCTTCCCTGCTCCCACCTCTATCAAAGACGCCCCATTACAAGACTGCCGGTCCGGAAACAACAGTGGCGGTAAACCCGCTGCCACCGTTGTTTACAGACCGGCAGATTAAGAGTTCTGCAGGCTGGTGGTGTCACTCCCTCAGGTCTGACCTGGCGGGAGTAACGCCATCCGCCGGCAGACGGAAATGGAAACACCTGCACCATTATTTATGGTGCCTGTGTTTCCATGGTCCCCATCCCCATGGAGTCGTACGTGTCTACATGGGAATGGGGATTAACGGATTTCCGCATCCAGAATTACCGGGTCACAGGGGTTTTAATGCCCTGGTGATTCCGGCAATCACTGAGGTGGTAATTCACTACGAGTCCAGCGGCAGCCTTCCAGTTTTTCTGGCATGGCTACAGCCAGAGTCGTAATGAGGCCAAGTGTATTTTATGCCAGGCTCGAGCCCCCATTGGCTTGCCCAACTCTAAATGTCAGGTGGCATTTACTCAAATTGCAATGCGGCATGCAAAAAAGGGAAGCATAAAGAAGGCTTTACCTCCAGTTTACACCTCCCTTTTGCACCCCATAGTCATGCACCCCATAGTGGCAGTGATTAAAATTGCGCAGAGGGGTTCTCTGTGCATGTAAGTGCAAATGTACGCGCTTCCATCCACACAATTTACAGAGAATTGGCATAAGAGTCCCCATATGTTTTTTGCACAAAGGCACTTAAGGCCCTAGTGCTACTTGCACTTGCATCTCTGCAAAATGTCTGTAATACCACCTATATCTGTTTGCAGTACTATCAATAAAAAAATATACAAATTAATGCATTTTTATTGAGGGACAAGACACAACACTGGCCAATCACATGTAGTAAACCTGTGGATTCATTTGATATGTTTGGGAAGTGCAAAGGATACTTTAGATGTGATACGAAATACTTACAACATTGAACAATCTCTTTTATATAGTGAATCTAGATGGATTAATCGACTAGGTACTCGCCAACATGGTTTGAACGAGCAATTTCCCATTGTTTGCTTCTGTGCACATGAGAGTCTTTGTAAAACTGGATAGATCTGTATATTAAAAATGTATATATGTCTTAATAAGAGGTTGAGATTTTCCTGTTTGTAATATCTTAATTTATATTGCATATTTGGTTGTTGACGAATTTTCCTAAAATACGGATGAGAATTTTTTAAAGAAACTGAAGCTGCCCACGTAAATTCCCTATGTTCTTTTTGCTTGATGTGCATATTTGCTCTGTATATGCAACATTTTGAATGTAACACAAGTAATAGTTAAATACGTGACCTATTATTACAAGTGCTTTTTGGAATATGTATAATTATGGTGCACTTTCGTGGATGGATAAAGCCTCTGAAGAAATGACAATTTGTCAGTCCACATAGTGGTGAAGAGTGCCACAGATTCAATGTTGTAGAGGCAAAATACTTTAAAAATGTTTTCACTAATGGAATCAATGCCCAATAAATAATGGTGTAGCAACATTTTCAGTATTTTCTCTAATCCTAGCATCTGACGTTATGGTCGTAAAACTAGCAGCAATTTTTCGGACGCGCTCAGACGTGGTACACCTCGTCTGTCGGCATTCTGCAATTTGGCAAACTATGACAGATTCAGGTCTGAGTATGACTCACTAGCGTGTTCTTGTGTTACACGGTTGGAAAAGTACATTCTCTGCCCCTCTACATTAGATTCCATTCCTTATTATTTTCTTAGATGTAACAAGCGTGGTAGCACCGGCTTCTGAACTAAATCAAGTAACATCACGTTTGACCCCCGTGCTGCTTGTGCCACTAAATTGGATGACATCAGAAAATAATGCACCACAGAACCTCATGAATCTAATATTGAGGTATGAACATGAGCAGGATGCAACTTAGTGTGTTGATTAAGGAAAAGCTTTGGGAATTACCCTATACCGATAATCTTCCCTCCCTTAAATCGCTAGGTTTGGTAGCAGATATAAGCCAGTTTTACGAAATCCACCTGCAATTTGAATTTCTCTGCAAACAATGTGGGGCTTTGTTTGAACTAAAAGGTCAGTTGACTCAGGATGTGAGTAGCAGCACTGCGAGAAACCTTTGTGTCTTTTTGAGGTATTCTTTTGTATAATTTTTTTTTTAAGTCTTTATTTTTCTTTTGTTTTTATAATACTAGTCCAGGTCCTGAAGAAGGCTCAGAATAGAATGCCGAAACGCACTCCAGTGGGCAAGGAATCATTTTTGAGGCACACAGTTTTTAACTTTGTGTGCCAGTGCCTAGGTTTTACTGTCAATGCATCTAGTTACGTGACCCTCACCAACCCTGCTTCTAAAACTCTTTTGGTCTGAATGCATCAGGGGTTTTGGCACTTTTTTCATTCCCTTTTCACCTTTTGAGCACTGACTCTTATTTTTCGAAACCTTTCATTACAATGCAATTGTTTTAAGTGTAGTGAATATGTTTATGAAAAACCAATGAAATTGGCATTTGTAAGTCAATAATACTGTGCTAATTAGAAAGTTTTGTGATCCTTAGAAACAAATACATTGATTTATTCACATTAAAGTTAATTTTGTTATTTAAATTTTCCCACAAGGGGCATTATAGTTTCATTTTTGAGGATAGTTTAGGCACCTGATTGAAAAGGTATACTTTGTTTAGCTGTCGCAGACCCTCTCATGGGTTACCGAGGCGCAGAACAATCTTACAGTGGCTTTACATTAAACTGCTTAGGAGGTGGCTTTACAGTCAAGATCCCAATCCCTTTACGTCACTGATTCTTTCTGTCGGGTATCTTTTCAGCATATTGGGTTATCATGTGGCCAAACTTCTCAAACATTACCACTTCCCATTTTACCCACTAATTGGTGTCTTCCGGTTCTTCCTTTATGTGTTACTCTCATTTTCTTCTCATCCTCGCCCTCCCCTTTTTACCCAGACTACGTTCTGGAAACTCCTGCATGGGCACAATAATCCGCTTTTGGGACAAGACTAGACACTCTGAGACTAACAAGGTGGTGACTATGCACATTATAGATGCTTCATAGCATAACAAAACATATTTCCAGCACTTAAGATCAGCCAGGTGGGAGATTTTATGACGGAAAGGGGGAAAACTGAATTTGTGAATTCACTTGCATTGGGGAGAGCAATATTTTAGGGAGGAGCAAATCATCTATAAAACAAATAGCAATATTTCTATCCAAAATAATGAGAGTCTGCACTCCTAAAAGGGAGGTTTGGCATGTATATTTAAGGCGTGCTCGTTATTAACATTTCAGCCACAAGACCAGTGACACAGGTGGTACTAACCCGTGCTTATGCTACCTCTTTCACCCATTGATCATTCCACTGACTCTACCATGAACCCGTAAACTAGAATTGTTCTCACCTTGGGCATTCTACACTGTAAATTAACTGTCAGATTTGTTTTCACTCAATACTCCACCATGGTCTTTCTGGATAGGAGCCTAAGTTACCCTAGTGTGACCTGCTTTCTTTCTGATGCTTTGTTGAACGTCTTCTCTGATTCCGGGTAGTGCCAGTTTACCTTTCAGATGTCAACATCTCCTTAGGCTGTTGGCTGTACCATTCATTGCTTATTTGAATAGCATGTATTTGTTTTGGTGCTTCGTCCCCCTATTAGTGGTTATAGCCCCTAGCTTATGATGTTGTGGTCGCTGGTTAAGACCTGACTTATTTTCTTTTGCTGTGCTCCAGAATACTTTTCTAGAATGTCCATATTCATTTTCTGTCTACTTGGGGTATTTTCCTAGTGGATTAAAATTTCTGCAAGATGCTTCGTTCACTGAACGATACAAATTCAGAGCTTTGAGAATTAGGTTCCCGTTCCTCAATAGCAGTCTTGCTTATGGGACCAAGAGTTCCTGTGTTTAGCAGCGTTGTGTGTTTTATTCCAGCTCTAGAAATTCCTTGATGGTTGGTGTTTAGGAAACACCAATTTAGGCACACTTACTCTGTTTTGGATTTCTCTAGGAGAGTGGGGATTTGCTTGATGGAAATGAGAACGTACATTTGTGTGAGCAGACACTGCACATTCCATGAATGGAAATCCCCAAGTACATGTGGGTTCAACTACGCAGGATTGCCCAACTCTGGACCATACATTTAGAATAATTTTATGCAAATGTACCTCATGCATATTAATGAGGGGTATCCTGAAAACCCAGCATGGATCCGTCCCACGAGCCCTGTAGCTGGACAACCCTGAACCACAGTAACATTGTAATTAACAATATGGTGAGGTCTGGTTTCCACTGGCTAGAGACCTCCGAAGGTCTTTCAGGACTTTATTAAGGTAGGGCGTAGGGTATTACAGATCAGGTCAGACAGTGAGTATGCAGCAGGCGTTACACAATGACGGTATGTACAAATAATTTCCACAATTCCTTCACCTACAAACGTGTTATAAAGCTCACAAGATCTCCAAAGAAGCCAGACGAGTAACCACATTTGAATGCAAGCCAAATTAACGAGTGGGCACTCCTCCCGTTTTCTGGTTTGCTCATATTCTAGTTAGAAAACCTCACTTGTGCAATTACCAGACTAAACCGTTGCACAAAAGAAGTGTTGTGTACACTGCATGGCTACTGCCTGAACTCAACCCAATGCATCCTTAGACTGAGACGCTGATTTTACATGTACACCCCTATTTTAGTCTCAGCTTCAGCAATTAAAGGGGAGTGCTAAACTGAGCAGAAGAACACCAATTTCCGACGATACCCGCAAGGGGGTTTTGCACCAGACGAAGACCGCCTCCCTGCCTCAGAAAGAGGTGTCCACTCAGGCTGGCAATGCCAGAGATAGGAAAGACCAGGACCAAGGGCATAATGTCGACGAAGGTTCAAGCACACCACAATTCTTCCCCTCCAGCTTCAAGGCTGAGCCTCAACTTCTGCAGTTGCCACCATCATACGGCAACGCAAGGGACTACCACAGCAAACAGCAGGCAGTCTCGGACTAGGAAATGCTCAGAAGACGGAGGCAACATGAACAAGGGGCTTGACAGCGAAAGGTCAACTGTCAGGGATGCTTCGGCTGAGCCATCCCTCAACAGCTGGGACCCTTCTGCTGACTGTGGGGTAAGTTACACGTCAACAAGGTGAAATGTGGAGCCAGGTGCTGCAGCTGACCCCTGGAGCTTGCATCTCTCGCCTTTCGCCACAGTGCCTGTGGGTGAGAGGACCAGCATGCAGGCAAACCCTACAGCTGATGAACCCTTATGAGAAAGATCCAAGCTGGAGGCCTAGAAGCGACCGAGGAGCTCCTAGAGGAGGAGGAACATGTCTCTCCAAAATCTGGACACGCCTTGCATCCCGGCATGCAGGTAAGTGGTGGACTAAGATTAGCCTTCATCCATGCGGATGCCCAGGTCAGATGACACGCATTAAAGGGTCTGGCACTTGCGATGCGGATTTTACATTTCCCCTCCTATTTTAGGGGTAAAAATGTAAAAGGAAAAAATGGAAATGCTCATGCTCGGCATGAACATTTCCATTCGGACATTGTAATGGTGGCAGGAGTCGGGAAACGCCCCATTCTCCTTTGCGCATTCCCAGTGTGACATGGAAGGCCAGTCAATTGGTCACTTCCAACAGGACGTACGAGCAGTGTTTCTTTGAGCAGCACGATGGCTGAGCGAAGAAGCCCACCTTGCTCGGGGGTGAACCGAGAGCACTTCAGTGTATCCCCCGAAAAGAGCAGAGGGCTCGTTCTAAATGCTGTCTTCTTATTGACTGGAATGAACTGCTTAACCCATTGTTGACACCGGATGGCCTATGGGAATTAGTGCTGATGTGTTTCCCGGTCAGGCAAGATGTTTCCCATGCACCCGAGAGCCCTTTCTGGGGTCCTGCGACGCGCTCCTTCTCAGTGTAATGTAAGTCATATTGCGTATCTGCAGTGTGTGCTAATTCGGTGTACAGGGTTTCCGAAGGACCCAGCCTCCACACCACACCCCTGTGTACAGAGGCGGGCGTTTCTCATTATTTTTTCATGAACCCTTCCCAGCAGTTAATCAATTATCATATCGGGTGTCACTTTTTCCAGTTAAACTGGATTTAGAGGATTGGAATTAAAAAAATAAACAAGAATAATCACATGTATTGTAGAAAAGGACTCCAGGTGAGTCGGGTATGATAAGACGCGTGAGGACAACATCAAAATGTGTCTTGGTCTCATCCCAAGTTGGTACTTTCTGACTTGCGTGGCCGTGGGGAGAAATCCCGTAAATTGACACTAAGGGCACGATTCATGGAATTTTTAGCGCAGTGCAAAGTCACTTTGCACTGCCAACCAACACCCTGATTCACAGAGCGGTGCAAAGTCACTTTGCAATGCAAAACTGCACATTGTACCGCTCTGTGAATCAGGATGTTTGTTCGCGGTGCAAAGTCACTTTGCACCGTTCAAGAAATTCCATGAATCAGGCCCTCTGCGTTTCCAGCTCAATTCTTTACACGCACCAATCAAATGCTGGTCGAATAGTTTCATTGCAACGTGCTGTGCCCATTTCTCGTGTATCAGCACGTGTCTGGGCCAAAGACGGGGAATGAATGGGGAGATGGTGGCCGCCATGTTTGTTTTGCTTTTCACCATGGCATATTATGCTGCCTTCGTGTGCATATAGCAGCGGTCACCCCATGTTACTGTGCCTGTAGTGAAGAACAGGGGGCTCAGTTTAGCTCAGATTTCAGCTAAATATATGTAAAATGTATACTGTATATATCCTCTGTAACCTGTAACTGCTTGTAAACATGCGCCCAGATGCCCCGGGGCAAGGCGCGCAATACAAATACAAATTGAAATCCTGATCCTTCTCCAACAGGGAGCTAGGTGGAACAGAACCAGTGGAAAGAGTGTTGCTGAGCACACACTGGATTGTTGTGCTATTTTATTGTACCATGCTCAGAGGTCGAAGTGGGCAGGAACTAAAGGGTAACACATTCTTCTGCTTTGTGGGAAAAGCCACCACCCTCTGTCCCTCTGCCTTTTCTCACCGGTGCACTGATCCTGGACTGCAGTCAAGGGAACTTTCTTTTTAACCCCCGAATAGGGATGCAACCCCGGTCCATGATGGGTACAATGAGGGCAGTGGCATTCAAGCCTTTTTATGCTGAGCCCCCCTTGAGTAAAAGCATAGTTGTCGTGCCCCCGCAGAGTAAAAATAGTGCTGGCTTGCCCCTCCCCAACATGCCACATCTGCTGATATTTTCTAGTAAAAGCAGTCATCATACTCCCTTTTTAAAGATCCTCGTGCCCCCTCTGCCCCCGTGATCCTTCGGGTTCCTTCGGGGCAAGGGGGGGGAAGCCCCACAGTTTGAAGTCCACTGCTATAGGGTAACATCTTGCAGAGCTATAATGCAGGACCCGGTTCGGTATATTTGAACAGTCTGCTTGGGACAGCCCCACTAACCCCCAGCAGCCAAACATCCCAGCACCGTTAGTACGATTAGATTAGATTCATGTGAAATTGCTGCGGGCACAGCTGTGTGTGTGTGTGCTGCCAATGGGTGGACTGGCTGTAGCCCTTAGCTTCCCCCATTGCAGGGGTGAACGGTGGGTGATCAGAAGGTGGAGGGTGCATAAAGCTGCATGCTGTGGGAGGCACTGACTGAAGGCACCAGTGGTTGTTTTACGATGCATTATGGCTTCTGCATTTCTTTTAGAGTTGATGATACAGTTTAAAACACAGTGTTGCTGATGGACTCTTCCAAGTAATGGTTATATTACTGGCAGGATTTTTTAAAACATGCTCTTTGTTGTAATTTCATTAATTTTCTCCAAACTTCCCAGAAAGCTTATGTAGGTCTGGATTTAGGAAACATCACAATATTGTTATTGCAAAATGAGCATTCCTCTACCTCTGTAGGAAATGCTATGAGTCTCCCTGTTTGTTTATTCTGCTTCTTCATTGTCACTATGTCCAGGGTCCAGGGTGGAGAGCACGGTGACAAAGAGCAACCATGCACGCGATCTTTGACATATATGACATTCTGTAGATGTGTTGGCATGTAATGGCCACCCACAGCACAGGATCTGAACATATCACCTTGGCATGTTTGACAAATTGTTCCAATAAACCCATCTGCGACATGACTGTCGACAAAACCTGTGAGCTGGTCCCATCTGCATCTTTAAAAGTAAGGGCCAGATGAGGAGATGTCTCAGTAACACCGTCTGTGGCAGTATCCACCTAGTTCAGGCAGTCCGTAACCAACTGTAATGCAATGCACTCCAAATGCATTAGACTACGACTCCCATGATCCCTCACTATTTACTATTTTATTCATGTATTTATTTGTTGTGCATTTGTAAGGCGCTTATACAGCAAGTAAATTGTGATTCAAAGCGCCCACAGGGCAGCAGGGATGGAACATCGGAGTGGAAAACAGATACAACAATGAAAGATAGAGGCGGACCTACTAGGCCTTGTGAGCATTCAGAACGTGCAAGTGCAGAGAGAGAGAAGAGGGGTTGAGGGATAAGTGCACGGTATGCCATGAGGGAAGTGCTTGGGAATGAGTAGCTGTAAGTGCCTAAGTGAGTGGTCAGCTGCGTATAGGTAAAATAAGTACAGGCCTGTGGTGGAAAGGCCAGTCGATGCAGGCAAGTGCTGGGAGAGGGCACAGGCTAAAGGCGATTGGGTGTGTGAGGCCAGGACCCAGGCAGACACATAAGGGCCCTGGTCACCAATCTAAGCGGCTGTGGGGTATTAGCAAAGGATGGTTGAAGGGGAGGCGGAAGTGAAAAGGAAAGAGATTGGCCACCTTCTCGCTTTTTATTGAAGAGTTTAACATACAGAGAGTTGGTGACGGAGGACCGTCGAGATCTGGAGGGAGCGTATTTAGTGAAGGCAAGTTGAAGATAGCGTGAGCCCCTGTCCCAGGCAGCCTTATGGATGATGCAAAGGGAGTTGAACCTGATCCTTGCAGCAACCAGGAGCCAGTGCAGAGTTTTTAGGGCTGGAGAGATGTTGTCCCTGGGATTGAGGCCAAGGGTAAATCTCACAGCCCTATTCTGGATTAGCTGGAGGGGTCATCTAGAGGAAGTGGGTACATTGGAAAAAAAGGCTATTGGAGTAGTCTAGCCTAGAGAGAACCGGAGCTGTAGATACATTGAGCTTCTTGGGGGAAGTGAGGAAAGGAAGAATTCCTTTGAGGAGGTAGAGTTCAAAGTGGGACTTCTTGGCAAGGTCCAGAATGTGAAGGAGGAAGGAAAGAGAGGAGTCGAAGATGACTGCAAGAGAGAAAAAGGGTCCACAATTGACGGACCCTCTTGTCCTCTGCACACCCTTGTACTGGTAAAAGCCAGTTAGTAGTTAAGAAGATTTATAATGCAGTGAATTCTGTTGTTAATGTTAGTTCTAGTATGCATTCAGGTGCTCATTTCTTTAAACTTAATTATATTAAATAATTATACAAACAAAAAATGTAATGCGAAGATATTTACAATAGTTCAACAAGTTCAATGCGTTTCGGGAAAATATGTATCCCTTCATGAGGAGCAAATTAATTTTCAATTGGGCGTATTCAAAAAGTCATTCTTCAAACTCCAAGGCAGTCTACAAGGTAAGTGAAACATTTGTGTCAGTATGTTTCAAAGTACAGTGTGTACTGACCTTACAGCGATAGAATTAATGAGGATTTGAAAATTCACCTGTGTCTTGGACAGTTCCAAAAATCAACGATCAATTGTTGCCAGCAGTCCATTTACAGTCAATCTACTCTTGGACTATTAGAGATTCTATACAGTGTGTAAAGAAAGTAAAGGAACAGTTATATAACTGAAAAAAGAGTCAAAAAACAAAATGTAAAGAGTGGGGGGTAATCAATACCTCTTCTGCAGTAATCACCAGGAGGTCAAATGTTTATGTTGTCTGTGTACAATGTACAAATCATCTCCTAACGCTCCAATAATACTATGTTTTGTCGTAAACACAGCGCGCTGAAACTACCCTGCAACACCATTAAACTTGACAAAATGCCATCATCCACGATTTTGGAATGGGTAAGAACCTGTTGGTCACATTATAATTTACAAATGAAAGACATTTTTTGACTGGAAACCGAGACTCTTTTTCTCTACTCTGACAGATAACACCCAAACATGGGGCTAAACAGGGGCTGACTAAGGAGATGATCTGTACATTGTACACGGACAACAAAAACATTTGACCTGCTGGTGATTACTGCCCCCTCTCTTTTTATTTCGTTTTTTTGACTCATTTATTTTAGTGATACTATTGGACTATTAGAGATTCTATACAGTGTGTAAAGAAAGTAAAGGAACAGTTATATAACTGAAAAAAGAGTCAAAAAACAAAATGTAAAGAGTGGGGAGTAATCGATACCTCTTCTGCAGTAATCACCAGGAGGTCAAATGTTTATGTTGTCTGTGTACAATGTACAAATCATCTCCTAACGCTCCAATAATACTATGTTTTGTCGTAAACACAGCGCGCTGAAACTACCCTGCAACACCATTAAACTTGACAAAATGCCATCATCCACGATTTTGGAATGGGTAAGAACCTGTTGGTCACATTATAATTTACAAATGAATGACATTTTTTGACTGGAAACCGAGACTCTTTTTCTCTACTCTGACAGATAACACCCAAACATGGGGCTAAACAGGGGCTGACTAAGGAGATGATCTGTACATTGTACACGGACAACAAAAACATTTGACCTGCTGGTGATTACTGCCCCCTCTCTTTTTATTTCGTTTTTTTGACTCATTTATTTTAGTGATACAACTGTTCCTTTACTTTCTTTACACACCATGTAGAATCTCTAATACTGCAGGAGTAGATTGAATCTAAATGAACTGCTGGCAACAACTATCATATCATATCATATCATATCATATCATATCATAACTGAATGTTGATTTTTGGATCTGTCCAAGACGTAAGTGAATTTTCAAATCCTCCTAAATTCTATCACTGTAAACTCAGTACACACTGTACTTTGACACATACTGACACAAACTTTTCACTTACCTTGCAGACTGCCTTGGAGTGTGAAGAATGACTTTTTGAATACGCCCAACTGCATATTAATTTGCTCCTCATGAAGGGATAGATATTTTCCCGAAACAGGTTGAGCTTGTTGCACTCTTGTATATATCTTTGGATTAAAATGTTTGTTTTTATAAATACTGTTTTCAAGAAGGATGGGGAAATTCACCGCTCCACCACCTCCCGTGACACAGAGGAAGGCCTGGCGATACTGTGAATGCCCATACTATTATGGACCAATTCCTAGTGCTCCAATGATAGGTTAGTATGTTTAAAGGTACTCCCTCAGCCAGCCCTACAGGTCAGGTGTGGTACAAGTCTATCCCAGAGTGGATGAGGAGCACCAGGCTGCAACTACAGAGACCTCAATTGACAGTATCAATTAAAGCACCACAAAGGCAGCGTTAGAACAGGTCTGTTCCCAAAAGAAAGAAGAAATAACGTTTTAATTTATTGAATATATCTTGTCCTCCACAATTTAGAGAAATAGATCAAAAATACACAAGAGCCCAAAAAGAAGAATTGAGCCACATTATCAGCTGAAATGGAATTTCATCAAACACTCCAGAAAATAGAAAGCACACTAGAAATTATGTCAGGAATATTGAGATTCAATTTAATCAAATGATGTGATCATATAAACAAACATTTTAAAAGAAAAAGAGAGAAAAAGAAAAAGGAAAATTGAAATGAATTGTACAAATTATATATGTGAATAATATCCCCATTGAATTGCCCAGTGATTCACAGAAGACTAAGATGATGAAGGATGTCATACATTTTCCATCACCTCTTCCCAGAATTAGGAATCTATTCTGCATTCCCAATCCTCTGTTTTTGTCATTCACTTTCCTTGAATAGTTGTTAAAACCTATATTTAACACTGCCAGACAGATAAACTCAGTTGACATCATTCTGAAAGAGATTACGTTCGCAAATGGCATGACGTGTATGCAGACTTCATATGTAACCACACCAGTCCTGCATGGTTACACAGTCGATATTATTGTAGGTCTTGATAGACACCCAAAACTTAAATATTTGTTCTAAGTAAAGCGTGGAAGAAGGTGGCCGTGCCCAAATTGCATAGTGGGTTAAAATCCCTGTTCACTGTTTAGCGTAAGTATGGGATCCTGGGCATATAATCTAATCTCACCCTGACTACAATCGCAAAAATGTGAGTGCGTATAAGTGATTACATTTACACCCTTACAATAGGACAGTTTTAATAAGTTTAGGGACAAATTGGTGTACCCTGGTGCTCCTCTGCTAGTGGCCCGAATACTGTCATGTAGAATTGCATTATTGCTGCAGTTGCCCTCCCTAAGTCTCGTATCACTTGATTTGACAGGTAGACATAGTCTCACCAGCCAAACAGCGCACCAAAGATTTTAGTATTGCAGACTAACTGTGGTTAAACCAACATTAGATTTTCTTCCCTGTTACTCCCAGCCACTGAAGTTGCATGGTCCGTCCAGAGTACTGCCCCACACTGAGTCTTTCGTTGCACACCATCTGCCATTCTCACACTTTCTAGTACCTTCAGGATCTGGAAGAAGTGGCTGTTTTCAGACTTAAAGGCGAGAGCTAACTGATTGTAACATTGATGCTGCACTAGAATAGTCTCATTACAATGGGTAATGAAGTTAAATGCCCCTACGCAAGAAAGTTTGCCACTCGTCCACCGTCTCTGAAGTTAGCGTCACTTCTATTATTTGAAGGGTTAGCCTGCCCTGAAATTTTAGTCTAGTTGCACACCTATAGCATTCTCACGCAACCTGTTCTAAAAGGACAGCAGCCTACAAAACTAAGCACTTGCCTAAATAATGAAAATGGATGCATGTCGTGATGTGCTGATGCGAGTCTGATCAACGTGCACGCAGAATACACTGAATGGTCCCCATTGCAGCAGGGCAGCCCGTTCCTTAAGAGCTACCCGCTACTGGAAGCTATTGGGCACCCTCTTTTATCTAGAACCTCTTGTTACTTTATTGGGGACGTGCACAGTCGAAAGTAATTTACGTGTAAAATGTACATATGAGATTTCAGCTGATGCTTATTTCATATATGTATTTGTTTTTTGTAACGCACTACATGCTTTGTATTGCTCCAGAGTGGATTGCTGGGAGAAGGGAGAGTTTCTGGGGTTGATTCTTTCGGAGAGAATGTAATGGATGGGGGATGTAAGCAATTTTAATAGATAGGTCAAAGGAGGGTAATGTGACGACTGCAGAGAATGTTATGCAATCAAAGGATAGCCTCCCAATATGATCAGCACACACTTTTATCCTTCTAAAGTTAACACAAATTAGTACTTTTGAATACAGTAATATTGCAGTCATCCATTGCTGCAGGATCTGGAAACACCCTGGGTTTGAACAGCCTATAAAAAAGCAGTATTATATTTGTTACCTAAAAATGTATTTCTTTTCAAGTTAATGAGCTTTGGAAGCAGTGATGTGTGGGTATTTTAGCAACTTCCTACCCAACCCCACAAAAAGCAGAAAAACAAAGTTCAATGGAGGGAAATATGTGTGGTAGCACAGTGGAGTTCCTAAATAAAATGCATTGAGCTGTGACAGGGACAGCGTTGGGGTCTTTCAACCTTTACATGTACATTGGGCCCCCAGCAACAGCCCCTGTGTTGCCAGCCACCAGTTTTGTAACACTGCAATATATTAATTTCTCTATTTTCGTTCTGGGGCTTAAAATGTGCACTTTGCAGCGCTTGCTGTGTTTCCTCTTCCCACTGGATATGCAAAGTGTTATTATATAGCTACATATCAATTTGGAAAATAATGGTGTGCTGTATGTGTGCAATTGAGCTGGTAAGTGATTTTTTATGGCTGGCTAGTAGTTTGCAACTTGAAATGTTCACCCCTGTATCCCATACCCCCACCTAGCTCTTAACACATTTTTAAGCAAGGGATTTTCATGATAAGACTAGCAAATGATGAGTATCTGTGTTTAGGAATGTCTAGAAAATGGTCTGAGTACCAAGTAACACGCTTAGTACCAAGCATCACATCGATTTTCCAAGACTTACCCTAGAAATCTGTTTGTAAACTTTTCTCTGAAAATGTGCTGCAAAAAATGTACCGTTTAACCCATTATTTAAAAATAATTCTCATGGGGAAAATCCTCAGAAACCTTCTCATTTATTTAAGGCTCACTTGCTATGCTCAGTCGCTACCACGTATTTATGGAAAATGTCTATTCCCAGTCACGCCCATTTATAAAATTCACCAGCTGTCACTGGAAACAACAGCATTTTTTCTACAAAATCCATAGGTCCACTACTATTTTTCCCCCACTTCGACCACTGGTTATTATATACAGTTGGTACGGTCATTTCTAACTGTTTTCACAAGTTTTTTCAACTTTATTTGCCTTCATTCAGCCACCTTAGCCACAGATGGACACATTGATGTATTCTATTAATCTCCAGATAGCTTCTCCACTTTCAAGCCTGTATTCCTGTCTGGGAACCTTCCGCAAAGCACACCAAAGGGACCAACACCACCTCCACCACCGGGAAGGTGCAATGTAGGAGATAGGGCACAACATCAAACCTCCCACTGGAGGAAGAGGAGGAGTGGATGAAAAGGTGGAAAAACATCATGGGAAGTCCACCAGTGGTAAAGAGTTGCTGATGTGTTTGAGCATCATAGGAAACATGCCCAAAAGCGCCCGCTCTGAAATGCAGAAAATCTTCCTTCTGCAGAAAGGTTGCTTTAAGCCTTTGTTTTCTGAGGAAATTAAAAATACAATGGGCCTAATTATGACTCCGACGGTAGCTGTGCCGGTAAAAAAGGCACGGCTGCCGCCAGAGTAATTTTTTTCTGGCGCCCGGCAATGAGGACTTACCGGGGCATTACAGCCCCGGCAGTCCTGGTAATTCCCCATTGCCAGGCGCTGGAAAAAATGACTCCTGATTCCCATTCGAGTCCCGTTGGACTCAATGGGAATGGGGAGCACGATAGCACTGGCACCATTCATGAATGGCGCTCGTGCTGCCATCAAGGTCTGCGGGCGGGTGCCATTCCGCCTGCCAGGTCGGACCTGGTGTGCTGAAAGGCACCTGCTCGCAGAACTCCGAGTATGCCGGTCCGTTGCCGGTAGCTTACTGGCATCATTGTTACCGGACCAGAATAGTTATAATGAAGTTCAATATGCTATTGGTTAATTGATGCTTTATTTCCATTAAAACCATAAAAGCGCTAATGCAACAAAGTATATAACATTAAAAGACATTGCATGCAAAATCGTCACATCAAATCGCAAGATATAAGTAACACATACCATCTAGCTAAAACTATGTTTATAAATTGACTTCACATATATCATACAAAAATAGATTTAACATAATCTAAAAGCCATCACTTCAGGTATTTGTTTTGACAGTTCCAACCCCTAATCAAGAACCTTGTGACAGCAAAAACTCTTGACACATATTTGGGAATTTTACAAAAATGTAACGCACCCATAACAGTGATAACATTGTTTGCTATCAGCAGTGGAACTAACCATTTACATCTAGAATCAGTTAAAACTGTGCAAAAAAATATAAAAATGGCATCCATCCTCTTGTTCTGCCTTGCACATTGGGCAGCACTTAGTTACATGGTCTCTCCCATTCCAAGTGAAAAGGTTTCAGGGAAGAATTCAAAGGCGCAGCTCAACATACTTATGTATTGCTCCTACGGTTGTAAACCAGGACAGATACTGCTGAAAACCTGAATCTAGTTTGATTCTAACCTTATTTTTAAACAACGCTTACCGTCCTCCCTCCACGAGGAATCGACCCATCACATCCCAATCTCAATAGGAAGCTTGTGACTTCCTTAAATCTGCAGTAGCCAAACATTCTGGGTTATTCCAACAGGAGAGTGAATCCATTTCACATAACGCGTTTTTGACGCGGTAGAACCATGTCCGGGGGTTCTTATGTTTACTTGTTAAGACATCCAGCACGGCCCCTTTGTAGTGTTTCAATTCATTGCTTGTCCACAGCTTAACCAAACATAGAATTGGTCTCAGCTGTGCTTGACACTCAATGCCTGTTGGACCTATTTCATTCTGATCACAGTAGCAAGGGTACACCCGAGTAAGCATAACTTTTTAAAAAACATGGTTTCATTGGCTTTCATATTAGCCATATCACAGTGTCCCCAGAGCTCAGCAGTGTACAATACTGCCAATTGGGTTGATGCCCTGTGCACTTCTAAAGTAGCATCAATTACAGTGCCACCACATTTTTGGGAAAGACCTACTAAGACCCACGCACACCTTTTCAGGATAAGATTACTTTTAGAAGTTGGGAATTCCAATCCCCTCCATTATTGAACTGAACCCCATTTTAGCTATATCCAAATACAATCTTCTTTGGGGGAGTTTTTTTGTAAGTCTTGTTTCAGAAGCATTTACCACTAGTTCCTTCTTAATACA
Organism: Ambystoma mexicanum; assembly: GCF_040938575.1. NCBI lineage: Eukaryota > Metazoa > Chordata > Amphibia > Caudata > Ambystomatidae > Ambystoma > Ambystoma mexicanum. Next base: position 504,037,275 of record NC_090940.1, on the reverse strand, counting down.
TAAATGGATGCATTCAGAAAATACTTTTTTCAGGCCTTGTGGTGTGATGGGTAACAAAACATTATCATCCTCAAGTAAAAGAATATTGAGTCACATCTTGTTGATAAACAGGGCATCTGACTATATCGATGACAATGAGCTGGCAAGGTCCTTAATAAATAAGGTGAATAGATAGAGTAGCATAACACAACCTTGTTGTACACCTCTTGTTATCTAGAATTACTCTGTCCATTCCCTCTATTGCCCCAGCCCACAACAGCAGAGTTTTCTGTAAAAAGCGCCTTGATACAGTTTACCAACTGCTGTGGGATCCCAAGCATCCGCAAAGCTTCCCATAAAATATTTCAATCAACGTTATTGAAGGCAGTCTATAGACCAATACATATCATATATGATGGCACAGCCTTCTGTAGAACAGATTTTTGTAAATTCAGTGTGAACGTAAAGGCCTGCTCTATGCTCTATCGTTCCGAGACCCTTATGCTTGCACGTGATGGAGAAGGTTTCCCATCCTCTTCATATTTAAGCAATCGATTGGCCAAGACTTTGGAATTTGTTTTTCCCAAGTTGCCAATCAGGGTGATGGTCCTGAAATTTGATGGATTATTTCTATCTCCCTTCTTAGAAATTGGGATAATGTCTTCTTACGCCAAGACACTGGGGGTTCATTCTTCTTGTTAATCATATTGAAAGATGTCACCAATACTGGGACCCAGAAAGCTACCTCTCTTTTAAATAAAACTATAGGAATCTCGTCCGGCCCAGAGGCTTTTTCATTTTTTTGATCATTGAGAGCTTTTGATACATCCTCGGCTGTGAACGGCAAGGAGGGGTTCTCTGTTGTATACTGATCTGTCAATGGTAGCATAGTTATCATTCCCCGTTGGGGGGGTTCATCATACAGGGCTTTGAAATGCTTAGTGCAGATTGTACCAAGAGTAGTCATCACTGCAGTGAGGTCTACATTAAACCTCCCAGGCGTGACTATTTTCCAAAATCTATTTTGGTCAGGCTCGCGGATAGCTGTGTTAAGGCTCTCCAATATCAACTCTAGTTTTGCTTTTCTCTTTGGCTTTATAACAAATGTATATGCTACACTCCTTTGTTTAATCAATTCTACTTTGTCGTTATTTTCACTTTTAATAGCACTCAGAAGTACTTTTTTGGCCCACTTACAGTTGTTGTCAATCCAGACCTTTGCTTTATTCGTAACAAGGGCCCTTGAGCGATTGACTTGACTGGTCAGAAAAGGTTGTATACATTTCACAAAATTTATAGAAGTTTGGCCCATTAAGCTCATCAATATATATACTCTCATGAAGTTATGTAGTGCTGGATCTATCACACCATGAATTCCACCCAATAAAGTCTCGGGAGGATAGCTCAGGGGCAACGTGCTCGCGAGCAGCACAGGTTCGATCCATGGGTCCACTCTTAGAAACCTCTGGGTATTAAGCGCGTTATAAATAACCTATTATAATAAAACTCAGGGTGACTGACCAAACTCCATTTAAGGCTATGACAATGTATTGATTTTGGCAAAATAATAAGAAATCTTGAAAGGACACTAAGTTTTTTTAACTATGCTTTTTGTTCTTAAATTTAAGGGGACAGTTCCACACATTAAAATGCACATGTTCAAGTCAGAGACTCGCTCCCTGTGCCTAGTGATGTGTATGCATGTGCTGTGGGCACAGGCTGAACTGTCAGAACTTCTCCATTTCTGCACTGCCAAGTAGAAGTCGGTGAATCTTTTGCTCATTTCTCAGGGTGGGCATGTGTGCGCTTTTCAAGTTGTAGAATGCTGAAAACAGGTGTAGCCATGACGAAGTGGCGCAAGAGGAACACGCCATGTGGCAGCTGCTTGAAGGCTATCCAACTGGCTCGAGCAGTGGTGTCTACGGTACACGATCGCGCAGCCAGCCAAATGTGGCAATTTCCAATACCGCTGAGCTTTGTTTTTTACTACTTTAGATAGGACAATTGAACTTCTTATATGATTGTAATAAGATGATTTGTCTCCACATTGTGTCACTTGGGAAATACGTGCACTATCAAATTCCAGCATGTCTTCAAACTCCTGGTACAGAAATTCTTTTGGCTGCTGCATTGTGTCATATTGTCCCCATTCCCTTCACCCCTTCCGCCATGCATTTCTCCCAGCAAGAACTACCCCTTCTGTGGTTTTCACCTGCTTGCTAACCACTATTAATTAAACTCTTAGCACTATGTTGGACAAGTCTTAAATGCAATTAAGGAATGCGGGAGCCATGTACAATGAATTCCTGTAGAATCCACCCATTGTTACCCAGGAGGAAATTTCACATAGCTTACATATGAATGTATTGCATTAAGGCAACAGCATTCGAAAGATGGAGTGGGAAATGTGTGGGGGAGGAGGGTAGTATGTCCGCCCTGCTTCCCAGCTCTGCCTTACAAATTCACAAAAGTGAGGCGAAGTTGGGAAAAAATTGTAGTGTTCACATTTCCCAAGATTTTTTCCAATCCTCCTTAAATGGAACATGACCCCATTTGACAGTGACCAAGAAAGGTCTTCCCAAAAAAGACAAATGCATCAACAATTTGACAAGGTTGGCATCAATAGAGAGGAAAAATAAATACAAGAGAAACTAGCAAAGCTTTGAGAAGGTCTAGGAGATCTGGCTGGATCTGTATGCAAGGTTTATGAAAATGCCTGGAATACATCACTGTCTTGGAAAATGCAATTCTATGTATTAGTACTGTTTCCTGGTCCAAAATGGTATTTTTTAGTTTAGAAGCATAGGTGGCACTTTAGCATCACCTAATATGAGCTTAAACAAATGCTACAGAATGTGGAGACAGGGGAAGATAGCATTTACAGATGGATATGCAGCTGTGGTCTTTCTGAATTCCACTCCTCTAATGAAAAGTCATTAGTTATATAGACGGAAGCAAAGCCCCTGGGCAAGCCGACAACATGGCCAGAGAAGAGAGCAGCTTCTTTGCTGTGTTCCTGCCCCGTGCAAACCAGGCAAAGCTGAGTTTCTATGGGTTGCACCCTATGGCAGCCTAGTGAAACCTTGGCTCCGCTCAGATTGCACGCTCCGCCAGGCAAGTGACATCACTAACATCATTAGACGAAAGGACCTCAGTACTGCAGTTTTGCACACTCTGCCAGGCAGGCAAGTGGCATCACTAACATCATTAGAAGAAAGGACCTCAGTAATGCAGTTTGCTTATGTAACAAGCCGCTGCAGGAGACTGGTGGCAAGATCAGCAATGCTGTGCTCCAATCCTGTGCCAAATTAGCAGAGAAACAATTTGCCAGGGTTGCTTTGGAGAAAAGGGTGGCATCCCTGCTCTTATCCACAGCTTCGAATACGGCCTGCTTCAAAGTTTCAAAACAATGCATTTTACAGAAATAGTGCTACACCGTTTATTCATATTTTTATGCACAGTTATTGACATAAATTCATGATTACCCAGAATAGTGTGGGTTTGTTTATATAAAACACCGAGAAAGTTATGGTGGGTTTAAAAAGGTTTGGAAAAAAAAAAGCTTTCACCTGAAATGTGAAAGTAGGATAGTACATTTGAGCCAAGTCAAACAACGCCACCTAGTAGCCATCGCTGGAAGTTCACCTCCAGTTCTGAGTGACAACAGCAAGGCATTGTGGGCATGCAAATTAGCCCAAATACAAACCTTTTCTCCAGCAAATTGTCGCTGTCTTAGAGGGCAGTGCTACTTTATACATAGCTTAATCAACACAAGACAGATATTTTGCAAGGCTGTCAGAACAACTACATACCCGATTTCATCCTTATTATATATATATATATATATGTATAAATTATACATATATATACATTCCTTATGATAATATTTATATGAACTTTACGCTTTTGACAATATATCATTAAAAAACATCATAGTGCATTGAACACAAATGTGACGGCAAAAAGCATCAAATGACAGAAGCGATCCATCGCTTCTGAGAGATTGCAGGATAATGCTGCTTTTCTCCTGTGAGAGGGAAAATATTTCCACTTCATGCAAATTTGTGCAGTCCGACTTCTCATCAAAAGAAGGGCATATTTTTCAGTCTGAGATGAAGCTGGCTGTCGGGTCAAGCAGTTGAAATTGGACTCTAGCGGTGGCCTCCTATCAAAAGAGCGCAATGTTATCCACGCCCCATCTGTTCGCTGCCCAGTCCGCCATATCATACTGTCATTGGAAATTAGTTTTGGGCCTTCGAAATTGTATTTACCCATAGCAGATGCAAAGCATTCTGAACCTCGTCCTGCTTTACATATTGTCAACATGCTTGTTTATCAAGGTGATCGGTGTGTCACGGAAGCACACTGAATTCATCGCTCCGCAGATGTCGCTGCGGTTGCTATGGCAAGTGCCTGTATATGGAACACTTTGAATAAATTGAATACTCATGCAGCAGAAATGGCCAGGGGCTTAGACCTGCCCTGTGGAGGGTTTATTTATTCCACTCTACGTTGTAAGAACTTTCCCTTTGATTTTTTCAAGCGCAGGCTTGTGCAGCAAGATGTCCCTGCACCATGAACACTCTTCGTGTTCATGGCACAAATTCCACCGCCTTTTCTTGCAGGATCTTAGTCCATGGCACAGAAAATCATTTTGAGAATTGGCAATATGCTTAACCTTATTGGAAAGCCAAGATAGCTGCCTGGTCTCTAGGAACCTTTTCTGAATACATTGCTACTCTGTTCTGGTGAGATGAGTCTCCTTCAGAGTTAGCGTAGAGTATTTTATGTTATGTTATTTGATATTTGTATAGCACCTATGCCATTGTTAGGGCATCAAAGCGCTTACCCCACTCATTGGTTTATGATGCACTGCAGAACACTCTTCCTCCTCACTTCCCCTACTGCGGGCAACAGATAACTAAGGTCATTCTTGCTCAACAGAACTGAGTACACAATTCTTAATTTTCCATCATGCCCTTGTTTACGTTCTTACCACTTATCCATAAACATCCTTTCTGGCATTCAGTTCAAGGCCTGCAATGGCCATACCAGCAACCAAGTGATCGTGCACTATCTTCCTTCTCGCATTGTGAAAACCGTCCTGTGCTCTCTCGCCATGCAAGTCACTCTCTCTTCTGGCTCCATACCTTCGGAACATCGTCCCCAAAGAAATCAGAAAGTTAGCCTTGATCAGCACCTGTGAGAGTGCAAATGCAGTGACACAAGCACACCCCACAATCGCAAAGGCTCCAATGGCATGTCCTCTTCTCCCAAGACTTAAGCAATCAGAGGGGAAATTTTAATCTTATGTCATCGCCTTTTTCTGTACTTATTCCCTCACCGCCGGTGAATGTGCCATGGATGCACCGCTCTTCCTGTGGACTGCACTGCAGCATCCTCTACAGTCTAATCCTCTGCAAAAGAATAAAGACATGCAGCAAATATGCACAAATACATCATTGATTCTGCATTTGCTGCAAGTGATTGAACAGGGCGCATTACATCCAGTTCACACATAGAATTAGAGTTAGTCCATAATGCTGCTTATAAGATAATTACAAACATTACATCAAAATCGGGAATTGGAGATTGTGCTGCAGCATATTTGCTCCAAATAGATTTAATCGATTTTCTTTTACCTGATTTTGTTGCAAAAATATGTGTACGGTGGGATTAGGTTAATATTGAGTGTAGGGGTGTTAAGGGGGGATGCGAGGGGACCAAATCACCTAGAACTTCAAAATCATCATATGTTAGTGGGTATCCCGCTAGAAAGGAAGCGTGGCATTACAATTGGTGGGGCATTAAACCGTCCCCTTGTTATTATGCCAGTGAAAACGTTTACTGCTTTGTAAGATGCTTGCCCATTATCTCTTGCGTGTTCCTTAGATCACTTTGCCCACATCTGGTATATTGCAACGATAGTACAAGTCTCTTTGGAAGTCTGTAGAAAGCTCTGGCTCATTGCATGGCAATGTGGCACCTAGAAACACTTTTGTACAGGCTGGTTATAAATGCCATATCATATCATATCACAGAGACTCTCAGTCAGGTCCTTGTAATATCCTTATCATGGCAGCCCTTAATATCTATATAAAAGCTTAAAAATAATGTTCTGATTTCTATCTATCTATCTATCTATCTATCTATCTATCTATCTATCTATCTATCTATCTATCTATCTATCTATCTATCTATTGTTAGGAAAGATTTCATAATTGTAGGTAATTTTCCTTCCATGTGGCAACCAACAAACTTTTTGCTGTTGTTTTACACCCTGATCTAGACTTTTCCATAGAAGCGCAGCCTTCCGCTGCACTCCTCTGGGCTTTCACTCAATTCTTCTGGGGAAACTGACATGCCCTTAAGATAGTCACTACTGGGAGACTTCGTTTCCCTGAGTCCTTTCCTCATGTTGCAGCTTTTGAGCAACATGAAACAAGAGTGCACTGTAACTTACATTACCGCGCTCTTGGGGCTCTAGTCATTCCAAAGGCCCTAGAAACTCTTGCTGGACTTATTTTGAAATGTGCAAGTGTGTTATGGACGGGACTGGTGGCAGCTATCGTTTATCTTGTTTTTTGAACCCTTTTTCGCCATGTTATCCATGCTTACCAAGTTTGGCACAAATGAGTGGCCTGGCTCCAAAATGGCCATGCCACGAGGTTCTTTGTCCTGTCCGCTGACCATCTTGCCCCTTCACCTTCACCCAGGTCGAGCCGAACCGGGGCAGTCCTTATTTGGTCATGCACTTTCCTGCAAAACACAGCGCTTTCGCGGGTTTCTGCATGCCTTGTGTGTGTCTCCAGGATGTGGGCTGGGATGTCTGTTCCCAATACAAATCCTGGATGCCAGAGAGTCTAGAGTGTCCTGAATGCCTGGGACCACCGTGGTCCGTTATAGGTCCACGTATGGTGTGAGTGTTTGTGAGCGGATCTCCCATTGGGCCCTCTCCGTTTTGGTGCGAAGCGAACTTTGGATAAGAGGAGGCTGAAAACCCCACTACCATGTCGATCTCCTGAGTTCTCACGAATAAAGGGTAAGGAGCCAAGTATCCTGCAACTAAGAAGCTGAGTCGAGGAATCGCTGGTGACCCGCTGAAGGTTTGGCACCATGCACAGCTGTCGTCCTGCGAGACCACTCGGCCTCTGATCGTACGAGAAGGTCTGCAAAGGCGCTTTGACCCGTTAGAATAGTGGGAACAACTATTCTCGGCATCTTCACCAAATCCTAAACGTAAGCCTTCGGAAGCGTCCCTGGGCCATCCAGTGGACTGACAAGCCTACACAGGAATCTTGCTCTGTCACCGCCGTCTGGCTTACTGTTAATCCTGTGTCCTCGGCACTCTCACACGATTCGTACACTTGGCATTCCCAGGTTTGAAGTGAGACGTGTGCTTTGGGGACCGGAATACACGCGGTTGCTGAGTTGCCCTGCTGTGGTAACAAACCTGTGCGTGTTCGCTGCATCTGGGACACCCTCGACCCTGACTCCTGCTGTCGCGGAATCTACACGGCATCGAGACGTCCCTCTGATTGCATCTGAGCCTGCCAGTACCAAAACTGAACCGCTAGAAGCCTGGGTCTGCCTGCATCGGGGACCGGTGAGTAGTCAATACCCTAACCGGTCGCCCTCCCGCAGGAGCCTGTGGCTTTCCATCGCTGTTGTAAACAGCAAACCCTTTCTCGCACTCACGCCCTGCTTCTGCCCCAAGTGGAGGCCTTGTCTGAGTCATCGGGATTTGTCCATCATCTTTTCGTCCACCTTTCTGAACTGCCTGATTTCCCTGAAGAGACTCTCCTTTGCCCGTTGGCACCCGCGTGTGCAGGTACTTTTGAGCACAAGGCTCCACTCTTCGTATAGCTCGGACTTCCTTCTAGTTAGGTGGCCTCTGATGTCGAACTGGGTCTAACCGATTACTTGCACTGCCTGTTTTCCTCCCCATCTAGGTGGTCTGCATATTTCGTGCTTCTAACTCTTTAGACCCCTCGGTCTTGTATATATATTGTAATGATTGTGATGTGTTGGTTTACTGGAGTTTTACCGTGATTCTTTACTGTGGTGGATGTTACAAAGGCCTTGTAATAAATGTGTTTATATTTTTAATATAACACCTGTCGGGAGTAATTTGTAAGCGTCCTTGCTTTGTGTGCTCATTGCAGGCTTTCAGTCAGCCTCAACCCTCTTGAGACCTAGTCTTGACCGCCGCCATCGCTACCCTGATTGGTCTGGCTTGTCCAGAGGTTACTCTGTTCCAAAAAACTAGGCTGGCCTTCTGAACCTCTGCCCCTCCAGGACAGAGTTCAGAAATCCATCTTAACATCTATCTATCTATCTATCTATCTATCTATCTATCTATCTATCTATCTATCTATCTATCTATCTATCTATCTATCTATCTATCTACATTCTTGTATTGCGCCACTAACCCGAAGGCCTCAGGGTGCACACAGAAGAAGAAAAGAGGCATACAACAGACAACAGTGACAGACAGAAAACAAAGAACAGAGAGTAATGGAGATCCAGTACTCATAAAGGCCAAAATGATGGTAAAATGTAGCGTGATACAAGATTAATTACCAGAGTGCTATTCAGAGAAAATCAGCTGAGTCCTAACCTTTGTCAAACAGAAAGGTCTTTAGTTGCTTCTTAAAAGTAAACAAGGAGTCACTATTAGAAAGATGTTTGGGAAGTAAATTCCATAGAACCGTTGCCCATGAGTCAAACCTTGCACCTCCAAATTTTTTCAGGATATATGGAGGTTGAACTAGAACAGTACTATTGCTTGAGCGCAAAGAACGGGTGACCAGTTTCTTTTTTAGCCTAGCAGTAAGATAGAATGGAGCTTGATCATATAGGCATTTGAATACAATGGTTAGACCTTTATGTTGTATTCGCTGTTGCACTGGCAGCCAATGTATGCTACGCCTAGCATCGGATACATGCATATTGCGCTTGAGGCCCATTACAGCGCGTACTGCACTATTCTGTATTCTGTATGACCTGCAAGGTTTTGAGGTCGGCCTGTGAGGTACCAATCATCAGACTATTGCATTTTACAACTGCAGCTAGGATCAGAGCAAGATTTTCTTTAGACAGATACGGACGAATCAGCCATAAGAGCAGGATATAATAATGGCAGGAAAATTTAAGATAGTTTGTCTGACGGGTAAAAGATAACTGAGGGTCAAAATAGACCCAAGAGTTTTTACAGATTTAGACACAGAGATAACATGTTGACCAATCAAAAAGTTGTCATAATTTGTGTCGAGTTTCTTTAATCTTTGCTGGGTACCTAAGATTAACAGCTCAGTTTTGGCATTATTGAGGGCTAAAGAATTTAACGCCATCCACTTCTGAATTTCAGCAAAGATGGAATGGATATGCTCTGCATCTTTTAAATGCTCACCGGTAAATTTAATGACAATCTGAGTATCGTCAGCATAATTGGCGAAATAAATGCCCATAGCTGACAAAAAAGCGCAGAGAAGATGTGAGTAGATATTAAAGAGTAAAGGCGAAAGACATGAGCCCTGTGGAATGCCACATAATAGTAGGGATGTCATGGAATAAGCATTATCCTTGCTTACCCTCATGTTCCGTGGACCCAGAAATGATTTGAACCAGGCTGATGCTTCAGGAGAACATTTACCAATTGTAATTAGTCTATCCGCCAAAAGTTGGTGATCGACTAAATCGAACGTGGCGGATAGATCCAATAATAACAACAGGGCTTTGTGACCTTTGTTCACCTTATTGCCGGCAATGTAGGATTTTAAATCTAGCAACGCAGTCTCAGTCCCATGATTGGGACGAAACCCTGATTGTTGAGAGGCTAGTATGTCATGTTCCTCGATAAAAGTTTGATACTGACAATATGCAATGTTATCTAGGATTTTCAACAAAAAGGGGACATTGGTAATTGGACGATAGTTTCCCACCTCAGCAGGATCCAGATTTTCCTTCTTAAGCAGAGGTGTAACCCACGCTTCTTTTATGTTCTCAGGGACATGGGATTCCTGAAAAGATCTATTGACAAAGGTGGTAATCCATGGAGCAAGAGTAAGGATATGATCTTTAAAAAGAGAGGCTGGAAAAACACCTCCTTTACAGGAGGTAGGTTTGAGTTTAGAAACAGTGTCAGTGACTTCTTCTATAGAAACAGATTTAAAAGTAAAAACAGGAGAACCTTCAGAGAGATCCATGTTATCTATAGTGGAGATTGTATTAGGCAGGAGTTTGACCTGAGTACTAATGTTATTTTGTTGAATTAAGGTTTTATTTACGAAGCTGTTGTGGATGTTTTGACACCAAGCACTGTCAGCCAGAGGCAGTGATGTAGTGGCGCAACCCTTAAGACTCCGGAAGATCACAAAAAGCTCCTTAGAGCTAGATTTTGCTTTGGATATCCTAGAGTTGAGGTGCAGTTCTTTAGTAGCACGAATAAGTGACTTATAATGTTGAGGCGCCTGCTTATAAGAGGTGAGGCTAGACTCAGATGGTTTTTCATGCCATTGTCATTCCGATTGGCACTTTTTAGAGCGACCCTCAGTTAATTCAGCTGAGAATGGAATATAGGGAACATTGTTTCCCTTTTTTTTATTGGAGGGTTTAAGTGGAGCCAATATTTCCAGTGCAGCATCCAGTGCAGGTCTTTTTATTTGCTACGAAATCTGCAAGTGGCATGGACTTCTCCAGAGATGGTAGGTAACAGGGGTATGACTGTAGCACGAAAGGCATCTTGTGTGATTTTACGTAAATTCCTTGACATGACAGACGAAGTTGGCTGATTATTTATGCCCACAATATAATTATGGTCTGTCTGAAAACTAACCGAGAAGTGATCTGACCATACATTTATCGACATTAATATTATTAATGAGAACATTTTTTGCTATTACCCAGTCCAGTGTATTACCACCTATGTGGTGGGAACCGTGACATGCTGAGTGAAAGATAGTGAGGATAAGGAATCAATTACCGAGGTAGACGAGCCATCCAAAGAATTGTCAGCCCATAGGTTAATATCTCCTAGTATGATGATGGGTGAGTGAGGTTTACAAGAGTTGCCAATAAAAGCCAACATTTGTTCTTCAAAGAGGGGAGTGTCAGAAGGAGGTCTATAAAGAACTAAAAGGTTAAGAGAGACTGTTGGGGCCAGACTCAATTTAAGAAAAAGAGTTTCACATTGGTCAAAGACAAATTTTCCAGATTCATGTATTATAATGGCAGTTCTATAAATGCCATTATAATAACTGTTGACTTCTAATAAGTCCATGACATCACTACTGCAACTGTAAACACTTGTTGCAGTTGTGTTGTGAGGTTCTGTGTGAATTTAATTTCAGAGTGGTCAAAATAATGAAAAAATACTGAATTATTTTTTATTTATTTGGGGGGTGTCCCCCCACGACCTCCTGTTTTTCTATCCCTTTAATCCCACCCAACCCCATCCCCACCCATTTTAACTCCTTACCCCACTACTATATATATATTTAATTTACATTTTTCCGGTATTATTTTCGGTATTTTGGGTTTCGGTAAAACATACCACTCTGATTTATTTTCAGTGAAATGACTGGGTACCTGTTGTGATGTCAAAACACCTGCTGGTTGAGCCAGTGCAGAGCAGAGATCCGCTGTCACTGCAGTGCACTATTGAAGACGTGACCAGCCTTTCAAAGTCCTTTCTTTGAAAATATCTTTCTATGTCACTTTACTGCCATTCATCGATAACATCATTTTTATGATGGGTATGCTAATTTTGTGCACGGCTTGTGTTTAACACGGTATATCAAAATTATTTTTCCATATTAGCATTTATTTGAACCTACACATGGTGCTTAGATGCATTTTTATTAAATGGATTAAATGATTTTATGCAACACATTACAATCTGACATTTCGAATATTTTTAATCCTGATACTTCAATGATTATATGTATAAACAACTGTACGATCTCTTACATTAGATTAAGCAAGCGGCCTGCTATTAAAGGGAATTAGAGTGTGTGGATATGTTTTCTAAGAAATATCCCTAGTGGGTGTAAAAAGGATATTGCAGGTCACAGAGAAGCAATGTAACCAAATAAAGGAAGGGGCCAAAAGTACGCTATAGGGTACTTTGCCACATATATAATATAGACGTATGCTTTTATTGTCTGGTATATCATTTAGTTTCCCAGAGGCAAATGAGATTGCGGTGTGTGCTATGTAACTGCAGAATACTGCCATTAAGGTGGTTTCATTTGTAAATGTTTTGCAGGGAAGGAAGCAGGTGGAGGTATGGAAGCATGGGTTCATAGAACCCTAGTCAGGGCGCTGATTCCAATTAAAGCGCAGCACCTGTTTTAAATCCTGATCAAGAAAATGTTGACAAATGAATACTACAGGATGGTTGTCATATTGTGAGTGGCAACTGAGAATGAAAATTCCCATTAGTCTCTCGTCATTATCATGAAAACAAAAATCCAAATGCCCCTGTGCCTACTGTCCACTAGAGCCTGGTTATCTGCAATAAGGTCTCAAAAGCAGAATTCAGTCTTATACAATATATAACCAATACGCAGGTGTTGCTGCTGACGCTGATTGGAAATATGGGATTACATATCGGACATCAACGGCCAGATCAAAGCTGTTCCCTGTAATATCTCAATGTGTAATATCTTAATGTATACTTGATTGTGCAACCATGACTGTGTTCTGTGTTCTATGCCTCATCTCTGGAGTGACTGTAGAACTCAGAACATGGAATGTAAAGGGAAAGATGCCAGGGAAGAATGTTTAATGTTCACAACTGTTGTGTTGCTGGCAGAGCCGGTGGCTTTACAATTGCACTTAAATAAAACCGTTTATATTATCTCTAATGGTGTAAGTGCCCATCATTTCGTTCCCTTTTTAGGATGTCCAAAAAACAACACCTCCTCTAAAGACGTTTATTTGCATGTAAATGTCAGAGGATGAAACCATGGTTGGGATTTGTCTAACAATCCAAGAAGCGTATATTTGTTGAGCTAAAGGAGCATCAGCCAGCTGACAGTTACAGACAGTGTCGTTGCAGTGTAGCACTGACTTGACTCTCACCAGCTTTGTAGAGTCTGCTCTCCTGCTCTACCACAGGGGGAGGAGCCTCACACCCCTCTGTGATGGTGGAACACTAAAAAAGGGCATTATAGTACAGAGCGTGCGCGGACCAAGTGGAAACAAGTGGCCTTTCGGTCCAGGATTGTGCCCAAGCATTTCTGTATTTAAACTATTTAATTGAAGTGCTTCCTACACTGGATGCAAGTAGAGCATCAGCCAGCTGACAATTACAGACAATGTTGCTACAGTGTAGCACTGACTTGACTCTCACCATCTTCGTAGAGTCTGCGCTCCAGCTAAACTGCAGGGGGAGGAGCCTCACACTCCTCTGTGCTGGTGGAACACTCAAAAAGGACATTCTAGTATGCAGCAAGCGGACCAGGTGGAAACAATTGGTCTTTTGATCTTGTGGTCTGGTTCAGGGTGCGGTCGGGTCTAGTGCCTGATCATCCTTGACCTCCACTCATCTTATACTTTGCTTGCAAAGTCGAAGGTAAGAAAAAGACTGCGTTCTTCCTTCTGCTCCGCAAAACCAGCTTGTAATGCCTCGTAAATCTACGCTACGCAGTGCAGCGGCTGGCAACAAACGCAATGCGAGAAAGGGGATTTGTGTGTGCCACTCCACTCATTCCACCTACACAAGCGGCCATCACAGCATTTTTTTACTTGAGACCTCCCCATACCACGTCATTCCTCAGTGTCCATCAATGAAGATTCTGACCAATCATTATCCAAGGCCATTGATAACAATAACTTGCTACGAAATTTAGTAGTCAATTTAAAAAAGGCCTCATTGGGCGGGGAACAACTTTGGACAGGGGGGCAAAATATGGATGATATAATTGCTACTGATATATCTGCTTCCCCTAATATGGCTGCTTTCGCTTCTCACTCTGATCTGATTCAGTAGAATAATCTATTATCATAGGCAAAGGGTCTTGTCTAGAGGAAATGTTGGAGGGAGGATCAGTAGCAAACCTGAATAATGTTAGCAAGCTGGATTCAATGATTGCAGCCCAATCAGATACCGCAGCTGCCATTCTTGAAGAACAATGAGCAAGCAAAGCCATCATGTTCCAAATGATTGATCTATTTTCGGTTCTGGCAAAAAAAAGTGTCAGAAACCAGAGGGGCAAAACCCTATTAAGAACCGTTTTAGAACGGCTCCCGAAGATGGAAGAGTTCAATATCAAAGCCTGTGTAAACCCACTAAACCTACTAAAATCAGTGTAAGCAAAGATAAGAATGTACCATCACCATTGAATAGGAATAAGAAAGATAGAGCATTAGGCTGGGACTTTGAAGAAGTCCAAATCTCCTCTGCAAGGGAGTTAAAAAATGCTCTGAAAAGTAATCGATGTCCGTTTGAATTCCTGCCTTCCATTGATCTAACTTCAAGTAAAGCTAACATGGAAAAGCAGAAACTATCTGACACCGAGGGTGTTCTAAGCCCTATGATTTTCCTGGCAAAAAAACATGATCCAGATGGCACTGTCCGACAGGCCCATCTACGTGGTCCCTTAAAGATCTGTGGGGAAAAACAAATAAAGGGGCATGAAGACACTCCACTACATAACAAAGAGTGTCTAGTTAAAGAGGAAAGGACAAATCCAGCGGAAAGAAGTACAGATGATTCCGGAGATGTGACAGACAAACCAAAGCCGACTCCCAAAATGGAACAAATAGATATGGAGTCAAGGACCGACATCCCATTATACATCCGATGCATTAAAATACAGGAATACTTGAATCATTGTGGAGGGAATTTCTCCTATGGTGTCCAGTCGGTTTTTAAACAGAAGAGCCCTTCTTTCCATTTTTAAGCAGATTCCTTATTCGGAATTGATCCAGTACAGGGACATCTTAAAAACTGAGCTGCTGCACTGGAATAGTTCCACCAATTGAGCACTTGTGGAGTTTGTTTCTCCATTGATGGTGGCTCTGCTGAAAACACATGCAGACTCCCTTTTTAATATTGGCTTTTCTGTAATCGCCTGCAGGAAGGTTAAAACGCAGGCTCAGCCTTCTGAAGATTACAAACTACATCGTCCTAAACAATTCACTCTCAAGATCTCAGAGCGGTATGCTCTTCATGTCTCACAATTTGAAAGTATCAGGGCTAGAGAATGTATACTGCAGAAGGACCTTTGGATGCCAGAGTGTTGCCCACTGACCAGAGCCATCTTCAATTGGTTTGAAATTCATATCCTGGAATACAAGGGTCTTTCGTTCTTTTCTTGAACACACCATGGGACAAAAACTATTGGAAACCGCAGATGTAGTTTTAATCCATGAGACTTGGTGCACTAAGATTTTATGTTTAGATAGTTTCAAATTGTTATGTTTAAATGTTTCCCCCTCTAAGAAGGGGCGAGCCAGCGGTGGTCTGGCTATTGGGGCCCAGACACATCTAAGCTTGACTCTATTTATTGTATTGGAAAAATCATTGAATGTGCTATTGGGCATCTAGCGGTTTCGCTCCAATCTGGATGTTGAAAGTTCAATCCTAATTATGAATATTTATGACCCTCTGGGTGGTTTGGTTACAAAATACATTCAAAACATGGTATCTAAGGCTATTCTTCAATGGCATGAGAAACCACCTACAGGATTTGTCTTGTTGGCAGGAGATTTTAACAAAAGGGACCTGCACTTGAGTTAATTATGCCTTTGATTAAAAATTCTTTGTTCCTTCCTGTTATAATGGAAATGTACCCCCTTACACTTGGTCTAAGGGAGTTTTAAATCATACATCAACTATGTACTATGTAGTCCTGATTTGCATCTTCACTTTAACATTGCTCACAATCGACTGAGTGATCATGGAGTTTTAATCTTGTTCATGAATACTAAAATCCAGCCACTGTTGGCCATGTGCACCTTTACCACTACTTCAAACTTTCAGGGAAATCGACTTAGATGATCAGAGGAAAACATTAAGCTTACCAACATGGCGCTATCCCTGACATCATTTGATTTGGTGGAAGCTTTTGAAAGGTCTGGATGAGACCTTGGAAAAGTGGTGTCTATTATAGTTCTACCTTTATTGAGCAAGTGGAGACAAAGAAAGAACAACATGACCAGCCAATTGGCTCCTTTTGATCATGTCATAACTGAGCGCAAAAAGTTACTCCGTAAGGAGCCTGCTGCTGTAAGGACTAAGCCTTGAGGAAAGACAAAGAATGTTAATATATCTTAAAACTAATTTTAAAAACTGGCTAAAACAGCATAAGCTATCTCTCAGAAGTGCCAATTGGCAGAAACTATTCTTCTGGTTGAAGACCCAAGATACCAGTAAATTCTGGCAGTTTTATAATGATTTTCAAAAATCATTCTCTCCTCAGGAGCTTAACCGAATATCACAAGATGTATGGCTGCAATATAGTCAGAATCTGTATCTTGTGAATATCATCCATCACTTAACCCTGTGAGGTTGTGAACACTACTGTGAGCGTTACTGATGATTATCAAAGTTCTTTTGAACTCGATATTCGGGGGAAAAATTTGATAAGACTGATTGTTCAATAAAATCTGTCACAGGCGCCTGGACGAAAACCCCAATGTCTTGTTCAAGGAAAACCCATCAGTATAAGCAAAGGTCCTTAACGTTCTATTTGCACACCTAATACAAACTGGTAACATCCCTAGTGGCTGGAAGCAATCGATATTAGTTTCAATCTGTAAGAGAGGCAGCCAACTGGAGCCATCCAAATATCTCCTAGTGGCTATGATGGACTCCAGCCAAAAGCTTTTCGCAAAGATATTATAAAAGCAACTTTCTTTGTGGCTTTAAGAAAGTGATATATTGGGTATATTCTGACCTGGATTCCGGAAGTCTTACAGCACCATGACTAATATCACTAAGTTACAGTGTCTGATATCCTCTCGCTCAAAGGAAAAAGAGAATGGACTGTATTGCTGCTTTGTAGACTTTTCCAAGGTGTTTGATCTGCTCTCTAGAGTCAAATTATGGGACAAACTTAAGAAATGGGGTATTGATCTGCAGCGGTTGTATTTAATTCAATCCTTGTCACAAATACCTCTATATCTGTTCGGCTTAGTTCAGAAGGTATACAGTCAGAATATATTTCAACTAATAGCATAATTAAACAGGGATGTGTACTGGCACCTATTGTATACAACTTATACACAGATGATTTAACCCCTGTGCTGAACACTGCACATAACTTTCCCCCAAAATAAATAACACCAAAGTCAACAGCATTTCTTATGCTGATGACATTATAATGTTCGATCAGAGTCATATAGGCTTGGAGCAGTCTTTAGCTGCGCTTGAAGATTATGCGGAGGCCAACGACATGAGCATTAACAAACTGAAGACCAGAACAATGTGTCTTGGAGGTAAACTCTCAGAAAGGATCAAGGAGAATTGGCATATCGACAATGTTTTGCTCCAAGATGTGCAGAAATTTTTGTACTTGGGTTTCCCAGAAAAGGTTGGAGCATCAACCTCTTTATATGAAGCATACATCCATGGGAAAGTATGGAAAAGATGGCTGGTTACAAAGAATTTTACTGAACATAACGGGGGATGGAATATTAGTGGTTTTGTGGAAATATATAGGATGAGTATAGTCCCTGCCATGTTATATGATCTCAAAGTATTGCCACTGAGCAAGTACAGTGGCTGAGGAAGTTAGAAGCAAAAATATTGCGTACAATTATTTACCTCCCACAAGCCGTCCTGGTTGATGCCTTGAGGCCAGAACATGGTTTGCCTTCATTGAACTCATCATGGAGCACAAGGAGAGCATTATTATATGCTATATTGGGAAAACAAGACTGCAGTTCAAATGCCTTAGTAAAGCTACTTAGTGATAGGCTTACATCAGCTTCACTGAATCCTTTTATTGCAGAGTTGCAGAGATTTAGTGTGGACTACTTGAGAATGTTGGGTCTCCATGGTAACATATTTGTAAATTCTATGGTATTCTCTATGGTAACATATTTGTAAATTCAACTACTTAGTGATAGGCTTACATCAGCTTCACTGAATCCTTTTATTGCAGAGTTGCAGAGATTTAGTGTGGTCTACTTGAGAATGTTGGGTCTCTATGGTAACATATTTGTAAATTCTCCTGATTATGAAAAAATGATTAAACAGAAGTCTTGTCAAAGGGACTTGATTTCTATCATCGAGAAATTACATCAATATGCTCGATATAATTAATATTCACATCAGAGGTTTTGCGGAAATACACCATGTAGCTACCTAACCAAATGTTGCAGTATTAATCTAAAGCGTTTACTCTTGTATTTATGCCTCAATATTCTCGCTGCAAATTAATATACAAGCCACTGGAAAGCCTCTGTCCCTCGGGACAGCTTATGCAGATGCTGTAAACAAGAGATTGAGACTGCTTGACTCATTTTAACATCATGCACAGCCTTGATTGAGTTTTACAGGAGGTGGTATGGTCATTTTGTAAGTGTAATAGAAAGCTTCCGAGAAGATCAATTCTGATCCACATTAAGGGGGGGCCCAGTCTGTTGTCATGAATTCGACTGTGTATAAAATCTGGAATAGGGCTATACATTTTAAAAATGTTTTATAATCTACTTTCTAAGCTGAAGGCATTGTTGCAACAATTAAATAGAAAGTGTGTATTATTTGAGTAAATTGTGGTTTGTTTGTATCAAAAGTTATTGTTCTTTTAAGTTATCACTTAATTGATATTTTAGTGTATATTTCTTATGTATTTTTTATTTTTCGGTAATGTGCTTAAAGTTTACATGTAATTAAACGAAAGCACATTAATAAAAAAATTGAAAAAATATACATTTGCTATGCTCACTTGTTAGATGTGTCTACAGTGAATGGGTTTGTTTTTCTATGACATCATACAAAGAATGAGAGGAGATAGGGGGCACTCCAGCTTTTGGACTATTTTTCTACAAAGGTCAAAATTGAGGACAGAATCTTCCCCACATGACTGTGGCTTAAAATGGTCTCAATTTCAGTATTTTAGGGATTGGTGCTGTGCTTGTGTCTTGAACTTGAATTATCCTCAAATGAGAATGATTTGAGAGTGAGTCACACATGTTACTTTGGATACCAGGATTTTACTCAGGTTGTCATGTTCCCAGTGCAGACGCTTACCCACAAGACCACAAAGCACTTTCTTCATTTTGGGATTTTGATTTCTATGGAATATTTCACTACAGATTGCTGGGTTTAAAAGGTGAGCACCTTTTATATTTTGCCAGCATATTTATTGGTAGAATTCCTCTCTCAGGTTATTTTTCTGGTGTTCATTACTTTTTTTAAAAGTCCAATACTATTTTGTATTGCACACTTTCCTCTAAGGAGAAGGTCATTTGAACTACATTTGTATATTTCACTTTAAAATGTATGGTCACTTACTGTCTGTATATTCTTGGGTGCCAGCTTTTGATTTTCACATTGTGGGAAAAAGTACCTGGACATATGTTATTGATGTAGCTGATAATTGTTTACCCTTTTCCGTTATGCTTAAATGTGGTTAGTTGGGGTCATGCAATGTATCAGAACAGTCACCAAGAGACCGGCCATAAACCAAGGGCTTGGAGCACAGGACAGGACATTTCCGAACAGCCAGATAGGGGCACACAGTTATGGCGCGACTGTTTGCCACAGGTCATGTTTAAGTGCACCCAGTTAGATGTGGCCAATTGGGTGCAAGGACCTCTCTGCGCAAGGATGTTTTGTTCCGAGAGGTCACAATTGGCCTGAGCCTGCAGGCACTTTGCATTTTGTAATGTGGATTAAACGTGAAAAACATTTGTTTACTGCAACATTATAAAACAGGACGGGACATGTATTACACCGTCTTTGCAGAATTGAACAAGTATTAAACATGAAACACATTTATTTGCTGCAACATTATAAAATAGAATGGAACATGTATTACACCGCCTCTGGGCAACATTATACATTTGAAAAAATTAAATAAAAACACATTTGTGCTTAATGCTGCCTTCGAGAACCCTGGCCTACAGGAGCGTGAGACGCAGCACTTAACCATTATGCTACAATGACTATAATGCTTGAATTCTAACAAGTTTCATACTCAGCTTTTTGCAATTGGACACATTAAATTGTAGGCTAAGTATGAAATGCGTGCACTTTGAAGTACTAAGCCATTGTGGCGTAGTGGTTGAATGCTGGTCCTTGAACTCTGGCAGACCAGGGATCAAGAGTTTTTTAAATGTGTTATTTAAAACATTATATTTTGGTACACACTCTGTATTCTGGACTATGTATTCTAACAGGCATACCTTTGATCCATGTGGGCTCCTTCATGGAAACGTTCCCCCAATCACTGCATGATTTTAAGAAGGTCTTTTGATCTGCACTACCAATGGGTTCATAATAGTTGTGCATCTTCCATTGCACATGAACCAGCACAACAAAGACTTTGTTTGCAGCTCAAGGGAGGGGCTTGCCACACAGTCCCATTATTCCCTTAATATATTGCGCTACTTTTGGACTTTGAAAATGGCGGGGATAAGTTAGACATCACTCCTCTCCAGCCCCTTATTCTTACTTTCCCCAGCTGAAAAAAACATATTTTACTTTTTGCTCACCCACCTCTGATTCTACCTTGCGTTCCTCCTCCTTCAATAACTTACAGAGCCCCTACTGCCACTCAACCCAAACAAATAGAGGTGCAGGAGAAATCATGAATATAGCCATGTTACCTGTTTGTATATATTGTTATTTGCCACACGTCCCTTGTTATTTGTAGAATGATCGTTCAGATTTCCTTTTTACTTTGCATTTTGGGACTTGTAGTACAGGGCACTTGATGGACAAAAAAAAAACTACAAGTCACAAAATGCACCAAAGAAAATCAAGAACTGGACGGGCATCTTCTGAATTACATGGAGACATGCACACACACACAAACACATACACACGCACTGACACTGAAAACTAACACTTGATGTTACACAATGCTCAAATGCATAGACGGGTGTACACGCGTGCGCACACACAATATATCTGTGTGGTGTGACCCTTCTTCTGTTCTCTGTGGTCTGCTTCTTCCAGAAATCTGGAAGCGGAGGACACATGCAAATATTTACAAAGCCCCAGGTGTTTGTACAGTGCACGCTTGTATTGCCCTCTAGGTCCCCGGTACTTACCTTAGTATATGATCGCCATGTCATTCTGCTGGTTGTCCACTCTATCTGTCGTGTCTCGTGATAGTGCTCCTCGTGTTACCTAGTGTCCGAGGCTGCAGCTTTAAAAAAATGGCGTGTGTCTACTCATGTGTCTACTCTATGATCCAGTAGCCTTATTACACAGCCATCTTTTTAGGGCTAAACAAGTTCACCACGCATGGATGTCTACTCTATAGTATAGCTGGTTACTGTTTCTCATGGCCACATTAGGAGGGTGAGATTACATTATTCCTCGCTCTCAATTGACCCCTTTATTATTCTCTATGACTTACGGTCTTTCATTCCTTTTTGTATTTCGCCATGCATCTGACCCTCAAAATTGGACACATGCAGCAATAACAGATTAGTTTCGGTGTTTTTCAAACTAAAAGGCCCCATTTAACTACTGGGGTCTGATAGATCAAACCTGTTGGTGTGACCGGCTAGTACCTGTCTCACAGTACTGCAATCTCATGACATCACTTGGGGGTTATCTCTATACACCTTGTAGACCTCTAGTATATACCCAAACGATATTCACTCCTTAATAGCTAATGTGGGTCCCAAAACCACACGCCTCATTGACAGATGGTGAATTTAGATTTTGTGCCTCTACTGTCACTTTTTGTCATAAAAAGGTTGTCATAAAAATGTGTTCTTGTTCCATGCGGATCAAAATCTTCTCTTTTACTCTCACATTGGATTCATAGATTTGTTGCAAGATGGTCCACGAAAAATCAACCCAGTTATGTTTTTTCATCATGAAGTGCTTGACCATGGGTGCCCACTCAATTTTATTTTTCAAACAACTACAGTGTTCCATAATTCTTACTTTCACGTTTCTATTTGTCTTCCCTATGTAGTTGTGTTCACATGGGCCAGTGATCATGTAGACCACATAGTAAGAGTTACAATTCATGAAGCCATTCTGTACCCAGGGTTTGGTCAATCCAATCTCAACTGGTTTGGATTTTTTGGTATGTTGGTATGTTTACATGCTCCAAACATCCTGCAAGGGAAATTATATATATATATATATATATATATATATATATATATATATATATATATATATATATATATATATATATATATATTATATTTGTGGAAAATAAGCCTCAATGGCATTAATCTCTTTTGAATCAAAATGCAGACTTTCATGAAATGGATCCTGCTTTTCCTCTCTGGCTCTGAACTGGAGGCAAACTTCCTGTGGCAACTGCTAGGTGGCGCCGTGACATGCATAGCTTCATAACTGAAACTACCCATTCAACTTGCTCAAAAAATGTGAAGTCATTTATATTTTAAAGATGCCAAAATACTCCTATGCCTGAAAGTAATTTCATGATAAAAAAAAGAAAAAAAACAACAACAGAAAGGTAAGTCAATAGTTAGGTAAGGAGTCAGGCAAAATACTCATGACTTATGTTTGTTAAGTCTGAGACAAAATGCACGGCAGAGCAGCCAATTGGATTCCCAATCCTCCCAATGCAGGCACAAAGAGAGGAGCGAACGAAACCGGAGACGTTTAAGAGTAAAGAACCCGCCATTGACAAGTTTAAGAATGCTCTTTTGGTGCCTCCACGTGAGGCCATACTTCAAACACAGTATAATCTCTTTGACTTCCTGGCACCTATTTTTTGATTTTTCGCTTTTTTCTGTACTTAAAGGCATTTAGAAATTGTTAAACTGAGGTGTTATGGTCCCCTTTCTTGGGGTGCATAACATCCCAGACAATTACAAATTGATGTAGAAGTCTGGCAGAGGGACGGAAGGCGATGGTTTTGCGCTAAATATACGGACCTCCGTCCTCTTTGCAGTCTCTTGACACACTGTGTTATCTTGGCCAGTTCTCATCATGTTACTTGCCTAACTTTCCTTAATTTACAAGGAGCTAATCTATAACACAGCGTACATCCTACACATTTTCATATACATGAAATATTCCGAATTTTGTTTTTCCCATGAATTCATTGATTGCCAATCCACCTGAAAAGGGAAGCCATTTTGATTTCAGGGAGTGTTTGAACGGAGGATAGCACAGGGGCAACGTGCTGGTCTTGTAAGCAAGATCATGCAGAGCAACAAAGGTTCGAATGCTGGATCCGCGCTTAGAAACTGATCCCAGGTATGGTATGGGGCTTTATTAATGAATACATTACCACATCGCACATGGATGGGAAGGAGTTCCTTATCTTAAACAATTTTTTCAAGCTTCATCTCTTGTAATTGTTATCTGGCACCTGAAGCAGCATTTAGCAGAGTGTTGAGCGTGCCAGTCTCCCAGGCTGATGCAAATGTTAGCAACATCAGATATAGACCGAGCTCTGCTTGCACCTTCATACTTCAATGCCTGGCTTCGCATTTACTATAAAAGTCATTTTCTGCTACTGTTTTCTGCTCATGGTCCCCCAAGTGTTAATGGGGGCAAGTACGATTTTTTTTACAGTGCTAGCAATTCTCCCAATTTGATCTCCTTCCTCCCCCCCGTCCCCCCCCGAAGCAGTAAGAGGATAAGTGCGAGCCATAGCCAGATTTATAAATGATTTCCTGTGAGCCGAGCGCTGTAAGAGGGAATATGAAAGCTGCCTTGTGCCAGGCGCTCCGTGGAGGCATTAACAGGCGCGCATGATGCTCGCTCCCCTGAAAGCAGGGGTGTTAATTTGCAAATCTAGGAAGTGTACATGGAGAATGCTAATTTGTCATTAGCAAGATTAACATGATCAAGGGAATAGAATAGATTATTGACATATAAAGTACCGAAGATTATTGATGCAGCACAGATGGGTACACGTTTGGGTGGAAAGGAGGTGATGTTTTAAGAACTGAAACAATAGTGTGTGTGCTGCAACATCGATTCCTGGTGCACTTACATGCGGCTTTGTGCATTGCGTGAGCAGCATCGCTCGTGTGGGAGCTGTCTTTCTAGAGCTGTGTTATTTGTGTACCTAATTAACTATAAATGTATGTTCGCTGCTTCAAATATTTAGCCGTCTTCTGCATACATTTTGAGATGTACAAATCAAATTATTTTTGCGGGTGGTTGGATTTAGGGGGCATAAAAAGAGTGTGGGGGCTGCATGCGAAATAGCTGTGACGAATACGTGTGCACAATTTCAATTTAGGCAGGATAACCATTGGTCCTCCAGACTCGTCACAGTACTATTTGAGGCTTCTAGACAGATATAATGAATTGGGTAGGAGTACAAAAAAACAGACTTTGTCCCTAGACCAATGGTCTTCCACCGAGGGTGGTAAGGGGGGAGACATTATGCTAGGGGGTGCACCATATCCTTAAATGAGGGGGTACACAAGTTGCTGCATGATGGGATGCACTCGTGAATATCCCACCCGAACATGGCCCCACCGCACATGCTCATTCAGACCGAGGCCAGTCTTAAGGTCAGTGGGTGTAGCTGATACAGGAAATAAACATCCCGGAAACACATTCTCTATTCTGTTCAGGAGAGAATGCTTCCGGGTGTGTTTGTTTCTGGCATAGAGGAGCAATGGATCAGGAAAGGTGGGTGAGGGATGGCACAGTCCTGTGTGGGCTGGGGAGCGCGGTGACTATGCAGAGAGCGGGTTGCGCACCTTTTACCACAAAAAGTTTTATTTCAAAATTTCCTGCAGAGTATTTTTTTAAAATTTATTGTGCATTTGTTAGGTGCTTACACATCAAGGAAATTATGTTTCAGTGCACCCACAGGGCAACAGGGAGGGAATATGTGAATGAAAATCAAATAAAACAATGAAAGATAGAGGCAGACCTTCTAGGCCTTGTGAAAATTCAGAACATGCAAGTGCAGAGAGAGTGGGGGGGGAGTGCTAGGTGTGCCAGGAGGGAAGTGCAAGTGAGTGAGGGAGTGGATACCTTTAAGTGCCTTGGTGAGGGGTCAGCTGCCAAAAATAAAGTAAGCGCAGACCTATCGTGGCATAGGCCAGTGGGTGCCAAGGCAACTGCTAGGAGTGGGTGGAGGCTGAAGGCGATTGGGTGTGGGAGGCCAGGGCCCAAACATAAAGGCCCTGGTCACCAATCTCAGCGACTGTAGGTTTTAGCGGAAGAGGGAGGAAGGGAAGGAGGGGGTGAAAAGGAAAGTCTTCAGGAGCTTCCGAATTTGAGGACATCTGACTGAAGACGAAGAGGAAAGGGGAGGCTGTTCCGTAGGAAAAAGAACAGCCACCAGATCTCTGTTTAGCGAAGCACTTGCTAGACAGACTGTTGGTGCCAGAGAAACATAAAGATCTGGAGAAAGAGTATTTACTAGGGGCCAGTTGTAGATAGCATCACCTCCAGCCCCAGACAGCCTTATGAATGATGCTGAGGGATTTGAACTTGATCTTTGCAGCAACTGGGAGCCAGTGTAGAGTTTTAAGGCCCGGTATTACTTTTCATCCTCAGTACTAGTTAAGTCTTGCAGTCCTGTTCAGGATTAGCTGGAGGGGTCGTAGAGAAGAAGAGGGCATATTAAGGAAGAGGCTATTGCAATAATCTAACCTTGAGAGAACAAGAGCTCTAGAAACATTGAGCTTCTGGGGAAGGTGAGGAAAGATAGAATTACTTTGAAGAGGTAGAGTTGAAAGTGGACCTTCTTGGCAAGGTCCTGAATGTGAGGGAGGAAGGAAAGGGAAGAGTCGAAGATGACTCCAAGGTTTCTGTCTTCAGATGAAGGAGAAGCGGGAGAGCCCATAGAAGAAGGCCAGAGTGAAGGGAAGAATGAGGGAGCAGGAGTGCCAATAGGAAGGATATCAGTCTTGCTGGCATTGAGGCAGAAATCATTGGAAGTGCACCAAGTCTGGATGGCAGATAGGCAGTCAGGATTGAAATCTGCTGGATCTGAAATCTAACATTGCCGGCATTATCTAGGATGAAAACGCGGCACTACTTCTGCTCTTAGATCTCTCAGCCGCTTTTAATTTAGTGGACCATTGCCTTTTGGCAGACATATTGACTACGCTTGGCAAATGCACTTCCCTTGCCACCTCCTGGTTTAAATCAATTCTTGGCCCCAGAACCATGAACGTGGTTAAAGGCAGCGCTCAATCATGCAGGACCTCTCTTACATGCGGAGTCCCTCAGTGATCCAGTTTGTCGCCTATGCTCTTTAATATTTACTCAAAACATCTATGTGATCTTCACTCCGCTCTGGGGGTATAGTTTGCAAACTATGTGGACGATACCCAGATTGTATTGAAGCTATCTGGCTCATATGCTGATGACTTTGAGAAAATTACCAAAATCGTTTAAGCCATATAATCATGGATGGCTTTGAACTTAACGGCTCTGAATAATGCTAAAACAGAGCTCCTTATCCTGGACAACCATCAAAAACTGAAAAAACTGGACTCCAGTTACAAGAGTTTTACTATTGCAGACCATGTTATTTCATTCTCCAGTTCTGTTAAGACACTGGCAGTCTTCTTCGACTCCCAGCTACAATTTAAGAAGCAGGACAACTATCTTAAAACATCCTGCTCTTTCGTCCATTTGTTATGGCAGATTCACCCCTTCTTATCTGGGCCAAATCGAGCAATGATTGCTGCTGGAATCATAAATACAATACTGGGCTATTATAAAAGCCTATTGGTAGGGACTTCCCAGACAGACCTCAGAAAACTGGAAGTAACTCAGAATAGCGCTGTACGCGGTCTATGGGCTTAAACGCCAAGCCAATGTCACTGAATTCCGGATGAGATTGCACTGGCTTCCGGTCCAACAAAGGATTCAGTTTAAGGGCCTAGTCTAGTCTTTAATTGCCTCTGTGATGAGGAGCCATCCTATCTGACTACAAGAATAAAGAAGATCCCTGTTAGATGTGCCCTACGCTCCAACAACACCACAAGACTCAGCCAACCACAATTTAACCTCAAGAAGATTGGTGCAGCAAGTTTACATATTTGGGCCCTAGCTCTGTGGAAAACACTTCCTTCGGTTCATATGGAAAGTGCTTCAACTACTACAATTGAAGACCTTTCACTTTATCAAAGAACTTGGCTAATGTGTTTTTTTTGTTGTTAGCTCCTCTTCTTACTATGTAATCTGTTTCTTGTTTCTTCTGTTGATGTTCTGTCTCTGTGAGCGCCCTGAGGTTTTTGAGTTATTGGCGCTATACAAAAAATAATATAGATAGATAGATAGATAGATAGATAGATAGATCGATAGATAGATAGATAGATAGATAGATAGATAGATAGATAGATAGATAGATAGATAAAAAAAGTAAGGAGAGGGTCGGAGGGAAGTTTGAAGAAGAGTTATGTGTCATCTGCATAACACTGGAATTAGGGGAGAAGGTGGAAATGAGGTGTGCAAGTGGATTAATTGTAAAATTTGATCAGACCCAAGTAGTCTTGAGTCCAAGTGTCTCGCCGCTGTCTCATCGACCTGGGTTTGAATCCCCACATTTTTAATCCAGAGAAATACTGCCCAACGTCCGGCACAGATGGGAGACCGGGGATAGCAGCAGGATTTAGTTGCTCTCTCTCATATATGGCCGAGTTTGCCCATTTGCTGGCTTTATGTGCACGGATGTGAGGATCAGTTAGTTCTCAAAGGTCCAAGTATGTGCCTGGTATAGTCACAGCAATACAATAGTCTCCCCCAAAAAAGACCTTCTTGCAATTCAGGCTTCTGCCATTTGATGTGGGAAAATACACTGGAGCACCATTGCCAACATTTAGTAATGTTGTGCCCCTACACTGCCATTTAGGTCATCATTTGTTGGCATGATAATTCATGGTAATTGGGACCTACAAGCTGATTGGCACTTTAGGAGAGGGACTGGCCTGCCCATATTTTGAAGACCACTACCCTAGACTCTTAGTGTGCCTCTGAGACAGATGTGATATGGCCCAGGGGGCAGGAATGTTAGTACCGGGATGAGTAGGAGAACTGGATTACTATACACGATCTTGACATTACTTTTCATCCTCAGTACTAAATAATTGAGAACATACCAAGCAGAAGTAGACACCAGTCTTCATAACGCTCAGTTGCGCTGGTACCATTCAACATTCCATAGAACCGGGGAATAGACGCAAGAAGAGCAAGGGCCAGCCAGGAATGGATTTAAAGAACAACGTCAGGCTCGGACTGGTCTATTGGGCAATAGGGCAATGTCCCAACCAAAAATAAAGGGCTAGTGCGTACCAGTTTTTTTGGTCAATGTGGGCCATTTTTTTTGGCCCATGTGGGACGGTTTGATAAGTTACTTCACGAGGCGGCTGGCAGTTTTGACCAGTGTTACTGAATAAATATTCTTTAAAATGCACCCCATTTTATCAAAAATTCCACCCAACCCCCTTGGGTACTACTCAAACAGTCCGCCACAAAAGGAATGAATTGCCATTTGCAGCTGTGGCCAACTTTATCATTGGTGCCTGAGACAATTTTATACCCCAGTTCGACCCTGAACACCATCCATGATTCCGTAAATACCCCTCGCATATAGTATACAAGCCAGGCCATAATACGTGATTCTTTGTCCGACGTACAACAGAGCTTGTCCAGGAGCTGAGCAGAGGAAAGAAACAACCAAGAGAACAACTGTGACACTGTACTCTCAGGTCCCTTTGCAAAGCCAGCCCAGGAATGCACCCAAAATTAAAAAAAGCAACTGCAGCATTCATACACTACACTTTTCCAGTGATTGGCTGGCTGAAGGGCATCACTACCTTGTGAGTGGCGGACATCAGAGGACCCAAACCTGGAGGGGTCAACTATCAATGCACAAACCTGCAAGGGTATTGCAATAAGAACTCAAGTCTGCACCTGTGGCAACATCATCAGTAGAGCCTATGGTAGGTCATCTATGGTACACAGCGCCCTGATGCCCTCGGGTTTGGTGCGCTCTACAAATGACAAAATAAATAGACAAATAAATAAATTGTCAGTTAATATTAAAACAGTCAGAGGAGCGCTTCATAGCAAACACAGAGAAGGGCCTCTATATATGAATTCCAGCTGCCTGTCAACAAGGAGTGACCTGATAAATGTACACATCTTGTAGGAGAAGTAGGAGTCTCCTGGAAACCCCTGTTGAAAACGAGGATTGTCGGAACTCTGCTTTACGAATGGTACAGGATAGAGGACAAACCTAATATGGAGCACAATGTAGAGAGGAGAAGGAAGAGCATATCGTCGATGACATGCCGACTTACATCTTTCACGATATCGACACCACTAACCGTATATAGGTATCAATGGACATCCATTGAAGCAGGAGAGGGTGGTGGAGCAGTGGAGGGGTGATGTGTCACAATCCACCCAGTCAAGGCATGTGGCAGGGGGAAGGGGTCATGGCAGTAGTTCGAGAAGAACAGAGGGTACTTATCTTTCACATTCCTCTGTAGGCCCAGATGCATCCGAGATGCCCCAGAGAGCACGTTGAGGTAGGGGAACCGGTAATCATTCCAGCATCATCTGAAAGACAGTCTTATAAGGTAAGAAACACAAACCAGACAGTATGTGTGGAACTCAATCAAAACCATAAGTTAAGCAACTGACTCTGGCAGGTCGATACAAAGAGCACCGTGTACCCAGGAGGGTACACCTAAAGCATGCAAGGAACTAAATGTACCTAATAGCGACAGTCTGAGGAATGTAAACCCAACTCAGTGTTCAGGGTTTCATTTCAAGAATGCATCACCAAGACATCAATTGTCAACTGACTGGATCCAGAAAAAACAGTAGGCCCAAGCTCTGAATAAATGCAAAGATACAATAATAGCACAACAGGTCCATCTATATGGGTAGAAGATCTTTGCTGAAAACAAGAGAGTCACTTCTTGAGGATACATGAAGTGAATAACGGATCATGACATCCAGGTTGACCCGATTTAGAGAAGGAAGCATAAGAAATCCTCAATTCTACAATGTTGAAAAACCACCACTTCACCACCTTCTCAGCAGATTGGGGCAAATCTGCATGCAAACATTCATGATTCAACGAGAAAGACGTCCATATTGCGCACGCTGTGACTGCTGCGAGCTATGTGCCAGGTGATGGAGAAGAGAGACGCTCAGTGAAACATTGAACAGAACGGGATTCACTCACACCAGCTGATCTAGCTGTGAGAACCGTAGCTGGGAGAAAGATGTAACATCGCTTTAGCTGCAGAATGCAATCAGGATAGAATTACGCTCCTAGGCCTTTATTCAGAGCTTGGACCTACTGTTTAACAACTAGCCTGCTAGTTCTGGTTCAGCTCGGAATAGCAGTGGCCATATTGGATTACTCAGAGCTAAACTGGATGTTATATCCTTTAACAAAGTTGCAAGCCTCAGTATGCGCTGCTTTTTGCAGTGTCACTGGAATCTGCTAAGGGAGCGAGTTGACATTTTCCATGTAGCTTCTTGGTTTGAATACATTTTATACAAAAGTCTTGAAATCCCATTTCTTTGAAAATCTTACCTTTTCCGTAGGTAGACACTGGTCTGTGAGACCTACGCTGGCAGGGGAACACTATTTGTTGGGCTAGTGTGTTGCTTCTGTTTAGCACATTTATGTCCGATGATAAAATAACCTTGTTTAGAAACGTTATTCCCAAATTTGATGCTGGCAACCAGATCAACCATGGACAAGGAATAAGACTAATGATATCACATGCAATTCTACAAGTGAAAATGTCCCCAACAAAAAGACAGTCATTACAAAATGTTGCTGGGAAAAGACAGGGGGGTCATTCCGAGGTTGGAGGTAAGGAATTACTGGCACCGGTAAGGGTGCCGATGCCGGTAATCCCTTACCTCCGTATTCCGAGGTCCCTTTGCGGGTCCTTCCTTACCTCCTGCTTTTAGCAGGAGTTAAGTACGGGACCCGCAAAGGTACTTTGGAGGTAATTACAGTACCGTAATTTACGGTGCCATAATTACCTCCTTCCCCATTCCCATTGAGCCCTATGGGGCAGAAATGGGAATGGGGAAGGGCAAAAGGTGAATGGGGAATTACCGGTCCCTCCAACCCTGGAATGGACCGGTAATTACTCCATTCACCATGCCGGATTTGGGACGGTTTCGGAGGCAACCATGGAGCTAATTACTCCATGGTTAGCTCCAAACCCGGAATGAGGCCCAGTGTCCTTATGTACTTTCGTTTTGTATTGCCCCCCGCATTCCATGTAATGGAAGCGGGGGACACCCCCGCTACTTCCAAACCCATTATATGTTCAAGGTGAGCGGGGACACCCCTGCAACCCCCGCTTTTCCTTAAATGTATAATGGGACTCAGCAACTTTATGTTTAACGAGATGGCCTTTTCCCGGCGACCTTTTGTAATGACCGCCTTTTTATTGCAGACATTTTCACTGTATATGTGACAATCTACATCAAAGTATTTCCACGATTATGGGTGAGCTTGCATCTATCAAACACTCCATTCAGTGTGTGGATAATCGTACGTTATCTATTCCGGATGATATCAGAGAAATAGGCTCTGCGCTACACTCTTTAACAGGAAGCATGTCCAATGCTGAAGGAAGTAGATCCTCAACTGAGGACCATTTGGAGAGTTGAGAGCGCGTCCAACAGCGGGAACTGGCGCGTGTAGACACAAAAGACAGAAACATACACCACACATTAGAGGGAAATTATGTTACTAAATTTAAGGAGACAATGATGCCGAAGCTGCCACCTGTATCATTCCTGCCACCTCTACCACTGCAGCCAGCTCAGCATGTTCGACTCACTGGACTGGGAACTCTCTCATCATGCCCGGCCCATTCTTTACGAGTATATTTCTAAATGCTTTATGCAGCACCATCGATAATACTTAATCAAGTTGGTAGTCATTGAATTGACTTTGGAAGGACTGAGTATACACAGGATGGGAAACAACCTCTGCTTGAGGGGTTCGGTGATACCCCTTCATGGTAGTGAGCCGGCCTGGTGCCTAGAGGCGATCCAGCAAGAAAATAAACCATATTATAAGAGACAACACCTCCAAAGATGATTACAATTCAATATTAAGGTGCATGCTCTGCTCTACAATATTAATATTGTTCAGTAATAGCCATTCATAATTTACAAGCAACCTTTATCCTAAAGGAATAGTCACAGGAAACTGGTTAGGAACATTTTGGAGGCAAGGCCTTAGAAGAATGCGCATGTAATCTGTTGTTTGGGAATTTGTCCAAACATTGGTTGTTTAATGACTTTCACTGAGTCTCACAGCATAATGTACAATTTTTCTCATATTTTCTTACAATTGCAGATCTTTAACAGTTCAACACATTTCCAGGTTGACATTTTGAACAATGGTGCAAAGTCATTAATATGGGCTCTGAAACCACAGTTTTCTAAAACACTGACGTGCATTATGTCTCTGGCTGAAACGCTCAAATTAACTGGTTGATTTCCAGTATAACTGTACTTTTCGGCACAGACTGTTCTCTTCTCTAACCCGCCACTTATAGTGTTCTGGTGAAGTGATGCTCTACTGCATTCAGAAGATGCAGCCGTTCTGGCAGTACCCTCATCATTCTTCCCATTTTCAGGCACAATTATCATCTGCCACAGCCGTTTGTTTTGCCTCCTGATGTTAGAAAGAGCCATTGGGTGACAAGGGTCAAGATGGTGCTGACACGAAGTTGTTCCGAATCACTTTGCCTGTTTTCCACAGCTCACATTCCAGTTAGATATAGTACATATTGCTGCAGTAACATCTTCAGGGCTGATTTGGAAGTGACTCCAAACAATGGCTGTAGCGACATTAGTGGTTAAACCTCGAACCTGGTGCCTCGTGGCTGTAGATCTTTCACATGGCTGTTGAGGTCTGTTCCAGTTGTGCGCTATCGCAATGTGTTTATTCTGTGTTTTTGTCAGGCACCTGCTGATGCACTTTGTGATCATCATCAAGATCATGTTTATTAAGATGATATCCATTAAACATACACAGAAATTAAAATAACATTAAAAACATATTGATTACAAAAATGTGTTCCAAAAGTTAAAAACAGATGACATAGAGTTGTAATCATTTAAGAACAATTAACAATCACAGCCAAAACAAACATTCATTTTACAACAAATCACCAATTGCAGCTTTCCTAGCGAACATAGCCCTCCTAAAAAAAAACTTAAGAGAGCCCAGGCTGCATACGGTGAGTGGGGCAAAAGGAAATATATTTGAGCTGGCCAACAGTGAGTCAAGTTAAAAAGCTTGAAAACAGGAAGGATAGTAACTTGTCTGATATGTTGATAGGCAAAACATCACCATACACTTTGTAGATTTTCTAGATTCAACATACTACAACATTGTCCTACTATCTTGTTCACTCTCTTGTCTATCGGCATGTTGGGTTACACATTCTGAGAAACGTTCCCAAACTTTAGAGTCTACATCCAGGTCGAATTCCTCTATGCTGTGACTGTCACTTAGATGACCTATTCCTTCTCTTTCAAGGACCATTGTTCATTTGAGGATTCATCCAATTTAAATTCTCTCTCCTCTGCTTTATCCTTAGACATTTACGTATGTTTGATTTGCGATTTATCATTAATAGCAACTCCTTCTTTAGCTGTGTTTGGCTCGCAGCGCTATTAGACATACACCTTTCATTTACAAATGCGATAAATGTTGAATAAATAGAGGAAGCACCTTCTCCACAAATGTTTGCAATTTTTTCAGTGGCCCGTTAGCAACATATACAGATGCCCTTTCTGTCTTCTGCAACATTTATTTGCTCTTTCGTCTGCCAAGAGATGATGCTTTTTTTGGTTCAGGCATTTTATGAGTGCAATTTATTTATACAGTTCACTCAGAAAAGTTGCTCCCTAAAACAAATTCGTTTTGGCTTGGCTATCCCCCAGACACCCACCAAAGTCACTGTCTTCTCACACAACTTCTTCTGGCTTTCCACAACAAAATTGCTGCTCCCTGAAAAATTGAAAAGGCTCTCCCTCACAGAAAAGCAACTCTTTGGAATATCAAAATGGCTACCCCTTACAAAAGGTGCTGCGCCGTCAACAATTATAATCACTCTTCTGGACAGAAAAGATGCTCTCGCCATCTCTTTTACCCTGCACTAGCCAAACATTGGAGAATATGTTTTATTTGGAATTTTATTTTTATCAAGGTTTGTGGCTGTGGTGCTTGAAATAAAAGAAAATGAATGGAAGAATAAATCAGCTGTCTGTTCAAGAAATACATTCAATTTTTGACTGAAAAGAATGAAATGTTTTTATAGTAAACTGCAAAAAATGCCTGCTTCCAGAAGAACATGAACATTTAATAAAAACATGAAATTAAAATTAAACTCTACAATGGGATGGTATCAATCACAAAACAATGGTTTGCACAAATACTTATCCTTTTTCAGAAAATAACAAAATAAATGAAAAAGGACCAATTATAACAGATTAAATAAACAAAAGAAAATGTATTAGCAGAAACAGTTAAACAACTCACATCTTAAAGGAGATTAAACAAAATGCTATTTAGTTTTACATTATATGAAAAATAAATGAACTGAAAGTAGAAACATATCTACTTTGAACAATATTCGCAAATTCATTGTACAAAGTCAGAAAAATAGCATAGACTGAGTCGGCAGCTTGCTGGCTGAACTCTGGCTCAACGAATCAGACGCTGATTTATTTTAGTTTATATTAAAATAAAGTAAAACCAAAAGTAACTCAATATAAAATGTTTTCTCTCAATAAAAGGATTTAAGTACAGAAATATAATATTTTATAAATAGATGGAGATTTTGAGTATGGATGGATTTTTCATGAAGCACACAAGGCTTGGAGCTCAGTATCTCTGCTCTCCCTTCAACAGCCTCATTACGAGGTCAGCGGGAACCCACCAGTGCAATATTACAAGTCCCGGTGGCCGAGGAAGTCAGGCACGAAAAATGTAAGTCCCCATTCGCATGGAGTCTACTAGGACTCCATGCGAAGGGGGACTCAGAAGCACTGGTACAGTTGCTGACGGTGCTGGTGCTTCCATAGCAACTCTGCCTGCCGGGGCCGCTGCTCCCGGAAGGGTCAGACATGTTGGGCATAACGGCCCCTGCAGGGAGACTCGTAGTGTGGCGATCCGAAAACAAGGGTGCCGGTAAGCTTACCAGCCTATTGTTTCCGGACCGCCACACTTGTAATGAGGACCAATGTCTCCAGATAGGAAATGATGGCCCTGTTGCATCATTCCCTTAGCCACCAATATCCCATAAATCAGTTTCATTCAAGCCACTTCGAACCATCAACTACTTTTACCTAGAGGATGGCTTGAATTCCAATTAGAAAGTCCCAAACCATTTCAAGCTTCGTATCCAAATGGCTTGAAATTGATTCAAGTCAGTTTGCCCATTTTTAGTGCAAGGAAGTGGCTGATATCTTTTTACTGAGATTCTGCACTTGTTTGATAGATGTTGGCCATTGCTCCAAGGCTAATCGACCGAAAGAAAGGCATCAGTCACCTTTGGGAATTTTTGATTTTTATGATTTTAGTTTTTGATGGGTTCACCTTAAATATCCTTTAATTCACAGAGGTGCAGATTCAGCAAAGTCGAATCTCAGTCTTGATGGAGGCTGATTTAGGGCTTGCACTGAATCACGTGGAAAGGAACTTAAATGTCACTTGCAAGACTGAAACCAAATGTTTGAAAAGGACTGCAAAACTGACTTGTGTACAGATTAAACATTATATGATTCTTCTTGAGGTACCACAAATGGTAGCTATCATCGAGTAGGATTTCAAAACGGGAAAATGGGACGGATATCAGCCATTTAAGGAGGAGTGAACACATATAGCACGTTGTCACTGATTCCCCCAAATTCCAACTGATCTAGAAGGATTGAGCTGTTGGCAATGTAGACTGTTGCTGACAATGTCAATAGAATCAAGGCCCAACTGCTGGGTGTCATTCTCTGAGGAACGTCCACCAGTAAAACCAAGCACAAACACATGCAAACTCAATGATGAGCTGCAGCGTGAGTCCCGGGGCTAGCCAATAATTTAAATGATATTGTCAAAATGGTACATATGCTGGTCCTTATAATAAAATACAAGAACATGTATTTTAAAAAATTGAATTGCATGGATAGCTAAAGTGATAATGGTATTTTGGTACCTGACTTTTCACAAACTTTGGGCACACACTGGGCCTGATTCATGGAACGTTTTCCCATGGGATTGCGCAATTATAAAATACTTTCATGAATCAGGCCCACTATTTTGTTGCTGTAAAACACTGTAAACAGAATGTTAACAGTCTCCATGATACATTTATCAGACCTCTTCTGTGTGGAGTACCTTTTGCACACCTGACATACACGTGTTGTGTGCAGTATATGACAACCAAGTGAACAGAGGAAGTGCCAACACCCAGCCTTCTCTAACCCACCTACTCACAAGGTCGCATCAGATTGGCTGAAAAACAATGTGAGAAGGAGAAATCTAATAGATTCTCGGCTCCCTCTCTTGCCGCTTCTCTGTTCTATGTTGTCTGTTCAATGTTAGCGCTCTGAGTCCCATGGGCGATAGGGCGCTACATAAAAACTATAATAGATAGATAGATAGATAGATAGATAGATAGATAGATAGATAGATAGATAGATACATACATACATAGATACATAGATAGATTCATAGATAGATAGAGAAGTGGCCCACGGTTTGCAGTGTCAAAATGGTGCTACTTGATTGGTGAAATCAAGTCCCAACATCAAGAGTCAAAATTTCCTCAAGATTGCAGTGCCCGGTACTTCATCATTTATGGTGATAACAGAATTTCAATATAAAGGGTTCATTTTGCTGATGGTTCCTGTAATATTAGCCCACCACACTCTATCTAAGATCCTAGATAGCACTGCCGTGCATTTCTTATGCTCTTCTTGTATTTCCTACGTCCAATATAACATTAGGTAGCCTCAGTTCCAACACACTGGCCTAGTAATTGAAGCCATTCCATAAAACATGTCATGGGCAAGATGAATAACACACACAGCATTATCCTCCGCCTTGGCATATGGCCTTATTAACGCCTGCAGTTAACGCCTGCAGTGCTGTGAAACATGCATCTAAATAATGATGGCTTGGGTAGCGATAATAAGTTGCAGCTGTTAGGTTTAACAGAAATATGGTGCTCTGGGAAAGTTATCACTACATTGGATTCACAACTACAGGCCCCCTCCAGACTCATGGTCAGAGATGACGTAATCTAAAAAAATAGATACCTTATTAAAGCAGCAAAGGTGCTTTATGAAATACTATGTGCAACGTCAGTAGAATTGGCAGTCCTTAAGCTGTCCGAGTTTAATCATATTTAGTTGAATATAGACACTGAGCTTTTATCTTTAATTCTCGCTTGACAGTCTGTTGCCTGATCTCTTCCGGACAGTGACAAAGATCTGCAAAATATGGGACATTTAAATATTTGGTTGGATGAAGTAATACTGCTACCCAGGATCTGTTAAAGGTCAGGGATATCCTAGATTATGAACATCTATAGCATCGTTCTGCCTCCTTCCTCCCTTCTCCTTGGAGAATTCCCCAGGATCAGTTGACCTCTGCCATCCCCTGGGATCAGAGTATTCCCAGGGATTCGCCTGAAGGACCACACCTCATGGTTGTGGATCACTGATTGTTAGTAGGCATGCAGGATCCCTTGGGAAGGATCCTTCCTAAAGATCCTTCCTGAGGGCTCCTGCATCCCCACGCATAATCACAGTTTACTCTTAGCTGTGCAGCAAAGTCTCCAAACTGATACTCCAAACAACAAATCCGGAAAGATACCTCAGAGGGTTAAGCACTCATTCAGGACATTTGTCTTCTGGTTCCTCGGCACAGCATCAGATACCGGTAGGGCTCACTCAGCGCTATGTCTTTCTGTGACCAAACAACAGTGACTGGCATTAAAGATGGCGTTCAGCCATGGTCAGTGTGCATAGCCAAATATATTTGAACACATTAATGGGTACTAATCATGGCCTTCAGTCATGGACACTGGCCACAGTCTTCACCCATGTGCACTGTATATTTTAAAACACTAACAGGTCACCAACCATAGGCATTGTCCTGTGAAGTCCCTACAGCTTTCAGCTGTGTCTCTGTATATTATATACACTAATCAGCCAATAGTCATGGGCTTTAGCAGACTTTTTGGCTGTTCCCACTATATATATTACACGGCCTGCAGTAGCGGCCGTGTAGTTATGGTTAAGTTGCTCAACCTATAGGAAGAGCACCTATTGGGTGGCTTTTAACTGTGCTCCCCCTGGACAAATCCTCACCAATCTTTGCAAAGAAGGTATATGCCCCCCTCGGTTCGACTCTGCAAAGTTTGGTGAGGTTTCGTTCGGGGGAGGGGGAGAGTTATAGGACCCAAAATGTGTGGTTTTCCTCATAGATGCATTGGAAACAAAATTTTGCTCATGCTTACAGCCCAAACCGCTGGATGGATTTTCAACAGATTTATGGCATGAGCGACAGTTTGGTTCCGAAGGGATGCTTTTGTAAATTTGGCATCCAGTAGTTTTTTTTAAAAACTGAAAAAAGTAGGTAAACCAAAGAGTGATATCTGGGTTCGGTCCGAAGACTCACTTCCCTATTCGCTCTGTGGACAGGCTTCCAGGCCAATCAGGGTCCGCCCACTGTGCCCACTGATTGGATGGTGAAAAACATGAGGTGCATCTGTCATGCGTCCCTTCTTTGTTCGCAAATGGGATCAATAGAGAAGCGGCTGCCATAGAAATGTTCCATCACGTTATTCCAACAAACGTCTGCATGCGGTCTAGTCTATTTCATCATGGCCGCAACTGTGCAGTTTTCCGCTTTCGTTGTGGCGCTCTGTGTGATTTTCGCTTGGCTTAGGTAAGCCCTCCTTTACTGGCTTTTCCCCACTGGCCACTGGTTTCTGGGTTTTCCTGACAACCATTGTGGCGTCGTTTTGCGACAGACCCTATCTACATAAAAATAAATCCTTATACAAGGGGAGGAAGAAGAAGACAAATGAAGATGTCTCCTCAGGTTAGGAGTGGAGTGAGGGGACTGATTTGGGAGGTGATATTGACAGTTTGCAATGCCAAACCCCTCCCGAGATGGCAACAGCCGAGCAAGTCCAAGAACTAGTTGCAGCAGTCCAGTCTCTCAACCAAGAAGTACAGAATCTCAACCAAGAAGTACAAAATCTCAAAGTTGAAAATACAGTGCTGTGACAATTGGTGGCTAACCGGGGACCCACGAGCACCGACCGGCCTCCCATGGCTCTGTCCTCTGGGAAATTTGATGGTACCCCAAAGCATCTGAAGGAGTTCATTGAGGCGTGCAATGTGCATCTTGCTTTCCGTCCTACAACCTTTATTTCTGACTTAAGCAAAGTCGGCTTTGTGGTATCCAATATGACTGGCAATGCATTGGCTTGGGCCAACCCCTTAGTCACGACTGATGACCCTGTTTTACGGGCTTGGGAGGGCCATCCTCACTAGGTTAAAGCAGACCTTTGAAAGACACGTTTTTGGCTTTTGAAGAGCTACTAGAGGTCCACCAAGGTCAGATGGACCTCTTGTCCTATATCACAAAGTTCAAACGGATGGCCACTGAGTCGGGATGGCCAGAGCAAGCTCAATTCACTATATTCCGCCGTGGACTGAAGGAGGAATTAAAAGACGAATTAGCCAGAGTCCACCGTTCCTCTTCATTTTGAAAGCTTCTGTCTGTGACACTGCAGATTGAGCATCGCATAAATGAACGCAGACATGAGAAGAAGAAAGGAAGAGGAGCATTCGGTTTTTCTGTTCCCACGCAGGCTCACATCTGGTGTCTCTAATAAGGAAGAGCCAATGCAGATCGGAAGAATGAGAACTCCACTCACTCCTGAGGAAAGAAAACGACACAGAGATACAGGTCTCTGCATGTACTGTGGGTCTGTTTCTCATTTGTTACGCAATTGCCCAGAGGTTCCACCTAGGCGTTCGGGAAATGGGCCGCCTCGAACCTAGGAGGGACCACGGTTCGAAGGGTTAATGGAAGTCCCTATGTCATGCTTTCTATAGCCCCAGCCTGCCATCCTGAAGATTCACGCCTCATGGTGGTATCCTTGGATATGTCCTGGTGGGACCAGTCAGTGGATATTTTAGCCCTTATAGACTGTGGGGCGGCAGATAACTTCATGGACACTCTTTGGGCCAACAAGATGGGAGTTCGCCGAGTGCATAACAAAGAAGATCTTAACGTAGAAGGAGTTTATGGCACTCCATTATGCTCCAGGCCCATTACTCATTCTACAGAGAGTATTCTAGTTAACATACAACACCATAAGGAGGAGCTCTCCTTTGATATCATCCGGGCTGCCCATTTCCCAATCATTTTGGGAATCGCTTGGCTTCGACGACATAATCCAACTAATGACTGGTCCAGAAACACACTCAGTTTTCAGTCTTCTTTCTGCAATCAGTCCTGTTTGTCCTTTCAGCTGTACCAGCCGGCTACCTTGCAGGAAGTGGAGACCCAGCCTCGCACGATTCGTTTTATACCACCCGAATTCCTGGAGTACGAAAAGGTATTTTTGGAAAAAGAAGTCCATGACTTACCTCCTCACCGACCTGAGGACTGAAACATCGATCTAGTCCTTGAAGCACTTGTGCCGTTCGACAGAATGTTCTCCTTGTCTCTAACGGAGAAAGAGGCACTCCGCGAGTATCTGGACACCAATCTCAAGAACAGCTTAATTCAACCCTCAAAATCACCAGCGGGGGCTTCTCTGTTCTTCATCACAAAATGGGATTCTACAGAACTCGGACCCTGCATCGATTATCGGGGGCTTAACCAAGTGACCATTCGGGACTGGTATTCAATGCCTCTTATTTCGGACATTGTAGAGCCAATATGGACCTTCGGAGTTCTTACCACCTAATGCATATTCGTTCTGGTGATGAGTGAAAGACCGCCTTTAGGACACCATATGGACATTATGAATACAGTGTGATGCCCTTTAGCTTGGTTAATGCCCCTGCAGTGTTTCAACGATTTATGGATCGTACCTTTTCAGATCTGTTGTTCTGCACTGTAATTAGTTATCTGGACGACATCTTGATCTATTCCAAGACTATACACGAACATTCAACACACTTGCATGAGGTTCTTAACTGAATTCAAGATAATCACTTATTGGTAAAATCCAGCAAATGTTTATTACAGGTATCCTCAGTCCTCTATCTGGGATTTATTCTCTCCCGAGAAGGTCTTAAGATGGGTCCGAAGAAAGTCTCTGCGATTTTGGATTGGCCATCCCCTTCCTCAATAAAGTATGTTCAAAGGTTTTTGGGATTTGCTAACTTTACCATAAATTCATCAACAACTTTTAGTCAACGGTATTTCCCATCACGACCCTACTCAAGAAAAGTAATAAACCATTCATTTGGTTACTTAATGCCGAAGCTGACTCTCCAGATATAAAGAAAAGATGCAGCACAGCCCCCATTCTGCGTCATTCAGATCAATCAAAGAAGTTTATCTTGGAAGCAGATGCACCCGCCAATGCGGTGGAGCTGTCCTTCTTCAAGAACATGAGGGAATTGAACATCCTATTGCCTATATCTCTAAAACACTCACTACCAGTCAAACGAACTATTCTGTTATCGAAAGAGAAATCCTTGCTATTAAACTAGCTTGTGAAGAGTGGAGGCACCTCTTACAAGGCGGTCTGCTTCCCTTTAATATGAGGACAGATCACAAGAATCTCAAAACACTAAAGAATATGGAGTGTGTCAATTCCCGGCAAGCAAGGGGGGACACTTCTTTGCCCAGTATGATTTTGAGATTACTTACTTTCCTGGAAGCCAGAACGTAGTGGCTGACGCGCTCTCCCGCCGATGTGCATCAGAACATCCTTCGGCGGGCCTCATGGAAAAGCTATTCCCAGATAGAGTGTTCATTGCTACAATTCCTTTATTTCTTAGTCAAGTCAAGGCTGCCACCACTCATTTTCCACTCCCGGAATTCTCTTCTCCATGTGCCAAAGTAGAAGTAAAGGAAGATCTTTGTTTTGTTAACAAAAGACTGTACTTACCTCAGCCAGACTTACGCCTCAAGGTAATGCCTTGGTGCCACGATCATTACACTGCAGGGCATCGAGGAAGGAAGTACACTCAAGAACTCATCAGGAGGTCTTTATTTTGGCCGGATAGGTCCACAGACATAAAAAAGTATGTCCAAAACTGTACTCAATGTGCCAGAAGCAAATATTGTTTCCAAAAACCCATCGGTCTTCTGGAAGAGATTCCCTTACCTGAGGGTCCTTGGGATCAAATCTCAATGGATTTCATTGTGGAACTCCCAGCTTCACAAGGACATACTTGTATCATGGTCACAGTAGACTCTCTTACCAGACTTGCCCATTTTTCCCCATTCCCAGGATTACTGTCAGCTTCAGAAATTGCAGAAGTGTTTATTTGGGACATATTCTGTTTTCATGGTTTACCTTCAAAAATCAATTCACCTCAAAATTTTGGAAGGCATTATGCCAGAAATTGGGGATCGAAAGGGCCCTATCCTCAGAGTACCACCCACAAACTAATGGACAGACCGAGAGGCTCAACAGTACATTAGAACAATGCCTACGGTGCTATGTTTACAGCGCACAAGATAATTGGTATGCGGTGCTGTCCACTGCATAATTTGCGTATAACAACTCCAAGCATTCTGCAACTGGGCTCAGTCCCTTCTTTAGTACCTATGGTCAACACCCGAGGGGTATTGTGCCTGTACTGGCTTCCAACACAGTGTGCCCATCTATTGATGACAGATTACAATAGATATCCGAGGCACATACGACCGCCAAACTGGCCCTTACTGAAGCCCGACGCCGTTACAATATTCTGGCTGATTTAAAACGCACAGAACAACCTTCTATAAAGGTGAGTTCTTGTGTTTGGTTATCCACGAAATATCTGCCCAGATGGATCCATCCTTCCAAATTGTCTCCTCGGTTTGTGGGACCATATACTGTGGTGTCTCAGAGTAATCTGGTAGCTTTCCGCCTTCAGTTACCCAAAAGCTTGGGACACGTTCATCCAGTATTTCACTCGCCCCCACTGCATCCAGCTTTAGAAGGGATCCCCACAGCACCCATCCAAAGACAATAAGGGAACAGGATCCAAGAGGATGAAGAGTATGAGGTATCTGGTATTAGGGATTCACGTTATCATAAGGGAAAACTTGAGTTTTTTGATTTCTTGGAAAGGATAACCATCTTCTGAGGATTCATGGCAACCTGTCTGAGCCACTAGACTGGTAAGAAAGTTCTATCGCGCACACCCAGGCAAGCCTAGGTTCTCCCGCATTGGAAGGGGGCATACTGTCATGTGTCCCTTCTTTTTTCGCATATGGGATCAATGGAGAAGCGGCTACCATAGAAATGTTCCATCACATTATTCCAATAAATATTTGCATGTGGTCTAGTCTATTTCATCATGGCCGCCGCCGGGGTGCTCTTGGTTGCTTTCAGCCCGGCGGCAGCCGCGTTGCAAGTGTGCTGTTTTCTGCTTTTGTTGTGGCACTCTGTGTGATTTTTGCTTGGTTTAGGTAAGCCCTCCTTTACTGGCCTGTGCCCCCTGGTACCCCACCTAGCTACTGTTCTTCTGTTTTCCGGTTTGCTCTCCCTGTGCTTTTCTGGCACCTTAGTTATTTTTCTCCCTTCCTTCCCTTTCTGTCTTACCTGGCTCTCCGGAGCCCCACTTACCTCATTGCGCTTCTCTGGCGTTCCACTCAACCCATCTCCTTCTGGCGCTCTGGAGCTTCTTCCGGGTACTTCTCTCCATTGCAATTTCCTCTTCCATCTTCCTTGTGCCTACCTCCTCCGGATGCTTATATTGAGACTGCCGGTGTACATCTATCATCGTGGAGTCGGAGTACTTATCAACACGCATTTCTGCACGAAGGATCACCTGTTTATTTTTGCCTATTAGGCTTTTTCCCCACTGGCTGCTGCGGATCCGGGGCCACTGGTTTCCGGTTTTTCTGACAACCGTTGTGGGGTCGTTTCGCGACAGACCCTATCTACATAAAAAGAAATCCTTATACAAGGGAAGGAAGAAGAAGACAACTGAAGACTTCTCCTCAGGTGAGGAGTGGAGTGAGGGGCCTGATTGGGGAGGTGATACTGACAGTGTCAAAACATTTGAAGCAGGCACAATGTTGAATTCACAGACAGCTGGCCGTGGATAGCGCGATGGGGAAAAAGTCTGAAAAACACAATATAGGTTATTTGGTGGCTGAAAGAGGGCCTGGAGAGGGTGGAGGAGTGGAATAAAGATGTTATGGGGCTGTTCTTATAGGTTGAAAAAGGGCTTACAGGTGCTGCGCTGTCCGTGGTCAATTTTGATGAAATTTCAATGACAGCGGGTAATATGGTTTAATTATATTAGGCGCCATGGCCCCAAGAATCTGGCCACTGGCAGCAA
This sequence comes from Ambystoma mexicanum, assembly GCF_040938575.1. Taxonomy (NCBI): domain Eukaryota; kingdom Metazoa; phylum Chordata; class Amphibia; order Caudata; family Ambystomatidae; genus Ambystoma; species Ambystoma mexicanum. Next base: position 503,992,643 of record NC_090940.1, on the reverse strand, counting down.
CAATTATAGTAATAATTGTATAGTAATTATAGGTACTGTAGGGGGAAGCAGAAAGTATGTGGTAATTATGATTGCAGTAATATTGTGGATAGTGCTTATGGAATATGTATTTGTTTACACTTGGTATGGTTACTTAGTTGTACACAGTAGTGAAGTTGGAATATCTGGTTTGTTTTTGGTGAAAAAAAAACAATATCATTTGTTAAGCAGGATTTACATATACATTAACTTTTTTTGACCCTCATTAACAGTACATTTATTTTTGTACTTTCATGAAAGTGCTCCTAGAAAGAATTATTTCTAAATGAACAGCATTGCAGGTATTTGCTACTTGATGGGAGGAGGTGCTAAATGCTGCATAGCAATTGCAAGAGTGGTTAAAAAAGAGAATATGCTTATTGAGAAATGTATTACAAGGTAAGTAGCAGGAACCAGTAGTGGCTGTGTAGTTATGGTTAAGTTTCTAATCCCATAGGAAGAGAACTTTTAGGGCGGCTTATAACTTCGCTCCCCCTGGACGAATGCACACCAAACATTGCAAAAGAGGATATGTGCCACTCTGAAAAAGTTTGGTGAGGTTTGGTCCAGGGGAGAAAAGTTATAGGGGGTCCCAAAATTTCTTTTTTTCCCAGAGACTGAATGGGGGAGAAACTTTGCGTACGCCTACAGCTCAAACCGCTGGATGGATTTTCACCAAATTTGCGGCAGGAGCAGCAGCTTGGTCCCAAAAGCGTGCTTTTGTAAATTTTGTGAAAATCCGTCCAGTATTTTTTTTTAAAACAATCAAAAAGTAAGTCTAAAAAAATGTGTGATATCTATGTCCGCTCTGCTGACACACTTCCTTGTTCGCTCCGCGGGCAAGATATCGATTGGCTAATTGGTCGCGTCATGTCTGCAGACATGTGACACGTTCACTGATTGGATGGTGAAGAGCGTGAAGTGCGTCAGATTGTTCCGATGTGCCCGCCATCTTGGATCCGTGTTTTGGTGTCCGCGGACATCGCTGCAAAAACATATTAAAAAACACAACATTGCACTTGTTAAACTGATCAAATACTGTATGGGGAGGTGAGGGTTGATGAGGATGGGATGGGATATGGCAGCAAGAAGCAAAAAAGTGGTGTTTTTTTGTCACGAAAGTCATACGGTACATTTGGAGGTGTTCCACAATATAATGTGCGTAAAGGACAGGTGAAGGACTAATGTGTCTGTGTTAAAATGTATTTAAAATAATAATGGAGTCAGACTGCCATACCCTAGAGTCTGGCATCTGAGGCAGCCACCTGCAGTGTCTGATGGAAAGAGAGGCCCTGCACGTGTATGAGAATACGAGTTCTCATGGATGCGTTGAGCCATGTTGTTGCAAAGTGAGAATGTATTTAGATTCTGAGTGAAGGTCACCAGCTTTGATTTTTTGGTTGCGAGCTAAGGAAGCCCATGCATGGGACACAAAGTATAAGGTTCAATTGTTTTTTGACCTTGAGAGAAAGGGAATATTCCATAAGGAATGCAGTGAGAGGAGGTTTGTAATAATGAACATTTGATAAGGTTATGCATTCCAAAAGTGTGCAAGGAACATGTAAATTCAGTTCATAAAGAATCTTTGGTGCAAGCGCAGTGAGCGTTACGGTCTGATTTACGCCAAGAGAATGGAAATGGTGAATATAATGTAAGCTTGATTTTGACGATTGTATACCGTAACAAGCATTAACTTATTATTATCTGAAGATTAATTTTGGGTTACATTCTATTTGTTTGTTCTGTGTTTCTTATTGCAATGTAACGCAAGTACTATCTTTCTGTGTGGTTGTCTTTTTGACATGGTTATTGGGAGTGCAGGATCTAGGTGCATGTAGACTATCACTAGGTTCACCCAGGTTCAACGCTAATATTTCATTAACATGTCACGTATGACCATATGTAATTGTGTATCAGTTTCCACGTTGTTTTCTCTTTGTTGAGATTGTTGGATGTGTGTGCTAATCGTTAGTTTAAACTCTATGCCGAATTAAAAAGTCAATAGATATATTGTAATAAAGTTCGGGTATTGATACACATTTTCTGTTATGTTTTTCAAATAGCTACATCCTGCCTTTCTGCGATTGTCATAGATTCCAGATGCCAACTGACGGCTTCTTCAATCGGCAGCTGCACGTAGTTGTCAATGGGTGGATCACAGTGACTGTTTTTTGGGACGATCGCCTAGGGCCAATGTGCCCGTATGCTGTACTAGCGATTAGGAGTAACATAACATCCTTTATGGTGGTCTAGGCCCAAGTTGATGCCGAAGCCCTGGAATTCACTGTGCGACCGAAGCAGTTATTTTATCGAAAACAAACACTTTGTGTACGGAAAAACAACTGTTAGGCGGAAACCTGTGCAGTTCCCTCTGGGACCACTGCAAAAGATTTAGGACTACAGGCGTTTGGCGGTGAACCCACTTGGTAGCAGTCTGTACCACACAGATTCACTTGGTAGCTGTGGCTGAGCAGTCAGACTTCTCTCAAGAAAAGTTGAGCAGTATGTGGAGTATACAATCTAGGACAATTCTTCACAGTAAGACAAGAAAACACGCAACAAGGCTTCAGTGTAAAGATATTAAGGTATTTATTTATAACGGAACATCTATGGAAAACACTATGGCACTATCACGGCAAACAATTCAATTACAATTACTCTACGAAGAAGAACACGATCAATCCCCCTAACAATATTTCGACAAGTCTAGGTTCTACCGGTATCACTTATTTTCAGACAGAGGTGTATACCTCAACCTAGATGGCACTCTAATATCAGTTAGGACGGGAGAGAAAAATAGGCAGGTTACGAAATCAACACAGTTCAATACGTCACGGATAAAATGCAAGGCAGGAAGGCAAGAACCACAATAGATCATAAAGTTCAGAGGCCAGGCCCACTCGGAGAGGGGCAAGGCGATATGTCCCAAAAAGTCTCTAGTGTAGATGCGTTCGAGTCTTTGTAGCAAATTGTTATTGGCAGATTGAACCAGTTCAGAACAACACGTTAGAAAAAGCTTGGAGGCGACCCAACGGAAAGGTGAGGATTAAGACACCTCACTCGAACCGATCGAAAGGGAAGCCAGGCTGACACGGTACCTTGTTGTGGGGAGACAGCTCCGGCAGGGGCAGTTGTTCCTGGTGGTGGATGCACTTCGGGTCTTTGCCAAGAGTAGAGATGATCTCATCGTCGAAGAAAAGTGAAGTCCGGTGCACCACCAGGGAAGAGACCAGCCGCGGAGTGCTCCGTCACAAGGCACCACCTTTTGGTCGCGGTACAGGGGTAGTGGCTATCCGGTTGACGGGGTGATCTGCACGGGCAATTCGAACACCGCGTCCTGAGGCGAAGAAAAAGCAAAGGGGACTGGTTGTTCCCAACAGTCAGGGGAAGAGACTCTCCGGCAGGGAGATCTCCTCTGTCGTCGGGAAGTGGTGAGTCGGTTCAGCAGGGCTCCACCGGAGGTGTCGTCGTGCAGGTCGGCTCAGCGTTACCCTCGTCGGATTCTTAGGTCCTGTGGCGACTTCTGAAGATCCAGTCCCAAAAGCCCTGCTTTTATGCAGAAAACCCCCATTCATTCAGCCTAGCTGTCAATCAACACATGCTAAGTGGTGAGCGGGGAGGCTCACCACTTGGGCCAATCACTCCAGAGTGCGACCGGAGTTGGCAAGGCAACTCGGTCCAGGGTGCCTAAACCCCCTCCCACACCCCTGTGGTAACCCAGACAGAATGGCACCACTTTGGAGGGTCTCTGTCCAGAGGCCTGCCAAAAGTGGAACAAAGGGCTCAACCTTTGGTTTAGGAGTCACAGAGACGAACACAGACGCCATTTTAAAAACTGAGTTCTGGCAGAAAATACCATCCGATAAACTTATTTAAGATAAGTAGATCGATGGTACGTTAGAGATTAACGAGAAAAAGTATCAATAGGGTGCGGTGTAACACACATAGAAAAACATCTGAGACCCTATGGAGTAAAAGACCCCATAGCCCAGAGAACACATTGACATTCAAAGGAATTACACACATACATGTCCAAGAGTGGGAGGAAAAGTGTCTCACTCTTGGCAGGATGGAAAAAAACAAACTCCAGAAATCCAGTAAAGCTGCTGGGGGACTGACTAGGTTAGGAAATTCAGCCTAAACAGAGAATTCTCCCTAACAAGAACAACGTGTGCCTCACGATTAACATTTTGGATCACGAGCGAAGAAACAAATTTGCAATTTGATTTAATTTGGGAATAGTCGGATGTTGTCAGAGCGTTTATTGTGAAATAAAAGTACTTTACAAATTGTACAGTGTTATTGTTTTCTTTTAAAGAACGGTTTAATATTCCGAATTGTGACGTGTTGTGTTGTTAGTCGATGTGTGTTGATTTTCGGGTTCTGTGTCACGTCACGTAGGTGATAATGGCCACGTTTGGATACGCTGAAGAGGAAAGTCACAGAGAAAGGTGTAGAATATCACTAGGGTTGGTGATGTGAGGGTCAGGGGCGGGGCATATGATTTAGTGATGTCAGGGCAGTTTACCTTAGGCAGATGCAGCAATGAATAAGAATAGCACAAGATGGACGCGCCCTGCTCCCAGATTTCGTATGTTTTTAAAAGAGGAAAAGTGAGGTAATGTGAATTGGAAATGTTTGCGATAGATTAATGTATGTATAAAAATACATGGCCGAACCCTCGGGACAATAATATTTTCTGAGCATTGCACTTGTGAAACTTATGAAATAATGTTTGGGGACGTGGGGGTGATGATGATGGGTAGGATATTTCTTACGTGATTTCGAATGAGTTTACAAAGTTTGGTTGGACTTTGTGCAGAGCTTATATGACGATTGTATGTGCATTCATTTGACAGTTTTGAAAAAATAAAACGTGGGTGGATTTCCAGCAAACTTGCGTAAGGCGCATGGCAAGGATCGAAAAGCATGGTTTTGCAAATGTGGCATTGTTTTCTTATTTGACAAGTGTCATAATGTAGTTAAAAAAAATAGTGGTATAGCTTTAGTGACAGAAGGGTAGGCCGTAGCCATGGGCAGTGGTCAGAATGTCTGGGTCATGGAATAAGGTCATGATCCAAACAATGTGGCTACTGGCCATGACCAGAAGGGACAAAACATAGGATTAAAATGGCCATGTCCACCTGGGACTGGCTTTGTGGTAAAGTTATTCGAAATTAGGATAGATTTGAAAGGGAAGAAAAATGTGCTTGTGGCAATATGGTCATAGGGTTTTCTTTTTGCCTTTTGCAGGCTGCAATGGAAAGCGAAGAGGGGCCCTGTATGGAACCACGGCCTTCCCTTTCCATGGTGGCCATCTTGGAAAAGGATTTTCCTTCCTATACCACGACGCCAAAGGCATCCCAGTGTAGGATGAAAAATCCTCTTTTTTAGTGCCATGGGTTACCACTTTGGGAACCTAAGCTGCTAATGGCCTTCATCCCCCATTTCAGGGGCTGGAATGGGGGGTAATGGTTCAGAGACCTCGTTATCCACCCTCGCTTCGCTTGGGCTGATAACTTGGGCTGCTGGGCCTTTATCCACCATTCCAGTCCGTGCAACGGAGGATGAACGCCCCAATATTCCCATTAGAATAACACAAAATGTAAATGTAAATGTTGGAAAATCTTATTGAGTCTACATACTTTACTGAGAATTATAAAGTTGATGGAGTCTATGCTTTTTTTTTTAGTTCTATTTTTTAACTGTGAAAGGTGGTTCCTAAAGGAACATTTATTTTATTTTTGGATAGATTTTTTTTGGCAGGAGAGCTTAGAACGAAAAGTGGGGAGGGAAATGAGGGAAGAGGCACCAAACACTAATAGGGAGTGGCAGGTAGACAGGGGAAAATGTTACGCCTGTGTTATTTCTAAGGTAGGGGGCAGTGTTTCTCATGCTCCTTGATTACAGCAGTGGTGGTGTCTCTTGGGGAGGAGGGATGGGCTTAGCTGATGCCATTTTAAGATAAATAGCAGTTTTGGTAAAAGTTTGTACTGTGTACTAGGTTGTTAATGGATGAGTAGGAATACGTGTTGGAGCTGTGCAAGGGAAATTTTGAAGTTGAAAGTTCCTAGATCAGTAGAAAACGCAGTTGCAAACTGTCCGCAAAGCACAGATTTTATTGTGAAGTGCGTACGGGTTCTCGGACACGTCATCATGCTGCGCGCCAGCATATGGTCATATGGCACTGTCCGGAAGGTCCGTAATAAAGTCAGATGTTCGTAGACATTATGGTTAAGTTGCACTAATAAAAACCTATGAAATTCAATGAAAAAACTTTGTTAAGGGGACGTTATGGTTAAGTTGCACTAATAAAAACCGATGAAATTCAATGAAAAAACTTCGTTAAGGGGACGTTATAGTTAAGTTGTGCTACTAAAAACCAATGAAATTCAGTAAAATAACTTTGTTAAAGAGACATTATGGTTAAGTTGCGCTACTAAAAACCTATGAAATTCGGTAAAAAACATTGATAAAGGGACGTTATGGTTTCAAGTAAAACCGAAAACCCTGTGAAATTCACCAGTTATGGTCAGCTAAGCAACCATAACTCACGCAACCACCGTGCACTGCAAAGACTAACACCAAGGACATCAAAGATGACATCACAAATGTCACTGATTACATCACATGTCTGGCTCCCCCTTTTTTCCTTTACTGACATATCTAGGCCACATGGTTTTCTTCAGTAACAGTCAGGAACTAAAAATTGGAAAGGTACTACATTTGTAGACTTATCCTTCAAGTATGTTCTTACAGTAATTCCGTTAGAGTCCAGTCACATCATATGAAACATATACATAGTGGAAGACACAAGCTTGAAAGACAGCAATCCTTTCTGTACATGAAGAGAATCAGTGGGGTTATCAGCACTTTCTCATAATTCTGTGGTTTTTTTTATTACTGTACTTTCCCTGTATATGCTCATATTTGTATACATTGTACTCACACTACTTTCTTCAGGGTCCAGTCACATCATGTGATACATATACATAGGGTAAGTAACAGCTTTGAAACAGAACAATCATTTCTCTGCATTAAGATGATCATTTAGGTTATGAACACTTTCTGATACTACTGCTGCTTTTTTGCTTATTTCACTTTCCCTCTGTGTACTCATATTTTTATGTGTTGTTGTCTATTTTTGTTTTATCTATAATAATGCAATTATGTAGTAAGTGGGTTTTATTATCTACTTATTACATGTTTCACAGTATGCAAAACTCTACTAAGAAAGCAGTTACCATTTCATTGTTCAATATGGCAAGGTTATGAATATTGCACCTCCATCATGTATGCTGTATACAACGCCTATGTTTCTACATGATTAGCTTAGTATACTGGATAGAACTTCATTATAGAATGCTATATTGATCGGTTTTTAGTAGCGCAACTTAACCATAACGTCCCTTTAACACATTTTTTTTTACTGAATTTCATAGGTTTCTAGTAGTGGCACGTAACCATAATGTAAACGAACATCTGACTTCATTGCACACCTTCCGAAGAATGCCACATGACCATATGCTGCTGCACAGTGTTGTGACGTGTTCGAAAACCCGTACACACTTCACAATAAGATCTGTGCCTCGTGGACAGTGTGGAAGTACATTTCGTACTGCTGTAGGAACTTGCAACTTCAACATTTCCCTTCCACAACTCCAACACCTATTCGTACTCAGCCATTAACAATCTAGTACACAGTACATACTTTTAGCAAAACTGCTATTTATCTTAAAACAACATCAGCTAAAGCCATCCCTCCTCCCCAAGAAATAGCACCAATGCTGTAATGAAGGAGCATAAGAAATACGGCCCGTAGCTTACAAATAACACACGCACAACATTTTCCCCCGTCCACCTACCCCTCCATATTACTGTTGGGTGCCTCTTTCCTCAGTTCCGTCCACAACTTTCATTCTTAGCTGTCTTCCCAAAAAAAAGGCATCCATAAACAAAATAAATGTTCCTTTATGATACATCTTTCACAGTTAAAAAATGGAAGTAAAAATAAAAACACATAGAATCCATCTACTTTATATTTCGTTGTAAAGTACATAGACACAATTAGATTTTCCAACATTTCCATTAGCAGTTTGTGTTATGCTAATGGGAATATTGTAGAGTTCATCCTCCGTTCCAGGCATTGGAACGGTGGATAAAGGGGCAGCAGACCAAGTTATCAGCCCAATCGAAGCGAGAGGGCATAACGAGGTGTCTGGATCATTATCCACCCTTCCACCCCTAAAATGGGGGAGGAATGCCATTAACAATCTAGATTTTCAAAGTAGTCGTCACAATATGAAATAATAAACTGCTTTTTAAAAGAAAACAGTAACACTTTACAATGTGTAAAGTACTTTTATTTCACAATAAAGTGTCCGAGAACATCGGACTATTACCATACGCAAGCAAATTGCAAAATTGTTTCTGCGCTCATGACGGAAAATGGTAATCGTGATGCCCACGTTGTTCTTTTCCCATACACAAAGTATTTGTTTTCGATAAAGGAACCGCTTCGGTCGCACAGTGAATTCCAGGGCGTCAGCATGAAGTTGGGCATAGACCACCATAAAAAATGTTATGTTACTCCTAAGCGCCAGTGCAGCGTAGGGACACGTGGGTCCTGCACAATCATCCCAAAAAAATGTCACGGTGATCCAGGCGTTTACAAATACGTGCATTTGCCGGTGAAAAAATCCATCACTGGGCATCTGGAATCCATGGCAATCACAGTAAGGCAGCATGTAACTATTTGCAAAACATAACAGAAAATACATATGAATACCCAACCTTTAGTAGAATACATCTATTGATTTCCTAATTCGGCATACAGTTTAAACTAACGATTGCTACACACAGCAAACAATTTCAAAAAAGACAAAAAGAACGAGGAAACTGATACACAAATCGATGTGGTCATACATGACATTTTAAAGAAATATTAACATTGAAAATGGGTGAATCTACTGATAGTCTAGAAACGCCGAGAATATGCACTCTCCATAACTACAAACAAATGACAACTACACAGAAAGATAGTACTGCAGTTACATTGCCAAAATTAATGTACAGGTAATTAGAAATTAAATCTTGTTCCGGTGTGGAGTCGTCAAAAGCAAACTTACTCAATATTGACCGTCTCCATTCTCTTCATAAAACTCAGAGCGCAATGTGCTTGCACCAAAGATTCTTCATAAACTGATATTACATGTGCCTTACAAACGTTTAGAATGCATAACCTTATCAAATGTTCCTTTTTGCAAACTTTCACTCCTTGCATTCTTAGTGAATTTTGCCTTTCGCTCAAGGTCAAAAAACAATTGACCCTTATGGGTTCAGTCAAATGCGTGGGCCTCCTGAGCTCACAACCAAAAAAGCAAACCTAGTGACCTTCACTCAGAATCTAAATACATTCTCACTTTGCAACAACATATCTCAACGCATTCATGAGAACTGGTACTCCCATACACTTGCAGACCCGCTGTTTCCATCAAACACTGCAGGTGGCTGCCTCAAATTTCAAACTCTAGGGCGCCAGTCTGGTTGCAATATTTTTTTAAATACATTGTAACACAGACACATTGGGGCCGATTCATGGAACAAACGTGCGCCGAAAATCTTTGCGCAAGCAGGCGCAAGCGCAAAAAAACAGGTGCACGCGCACGCGTGCGATTCATGGAAGTCCCTGCGCGTGTTCACCTCGGGATGTGCGCCAAACACGTGCATGGCGCACACGTCACTGCAACAACCCGAAAGGCGTGCGCGACGCGCACAGTGAAAGCGCACAACCTCGGCGCATACACCAGAAAGTGGGCGGAACACGGGGCGTAACGTGCGGAATGGGGAACAACGCGCGAAAATAAGGGCGTAACTGGGGATGTACTGCAGGGAAGCAGACGGAACGCCCACACGCACTCGAACCACACGTATTCATGGAATCGAATAGGGCAAAGCCACGCACAGCCAAAGACACGCACAAGCCAAAACACGTCCGCCACACGAAGGCAGGCGGTAGCGTCCCTGCGCATTACAAAAGTGGCAACATACAGCAAATGGGCCTGTGCGAGCGGGACACGTGTATTTCAGGGGTGCGCGGGAAGTTACACACGCGATTGAGCGGGGTACGTGTATTTCGGGGGTGTGCGGGAAGTTACACAAGCGATTGAGCGGGGTACGTGTATTTCGGGGGTGCGCGGGAAGTTACACATGCGATTGAGAGGGGCACGTGTATTTCGGGGTTGCTCGGGAAGTTACACACGCGATTGAGCGGGGTACGTGTATTTCGGGGGTGCTCGGGAAGTTACACACGCGATTGAGCGGGGTACGTGTATTTCGGGGGTGCGCGGGAAGTTACACACGCGATTGAGCGGGGTACATGTATTTCGGGGGTGCGCGGGAAGTTACACACGCAATTGAGCAGGGTACGTGTATTTCGGGGGGTGCGCGGGAAGTTACACATGCGATTGAGCGGGGCACGTGTATTTCGGGGTTGCGCAGGAAGTTACACACGCGAATGAGCGGGGTATGTGTATTTCGGGGTTGCGCGGGAAGTTACACACGCGATTGAGCGGGGTACGTATATTTCAGGGGTGCGCGGGAAGTTACACACGTGATTGAGCGGGGTACGTGTATTTCGGGGGTGGGTGGGAAGTTACACACGCAATTGAGTGGGGCACGTGTATATCGGGGGTGCGCGGGATGTTACACACGCGATTGAGCGGGGTATGTGTATTTCGGGGGTGCGCGGGAAGTTACACACGCAATTGAGCGGGGTACGTGCATAGGAGGGGTGCGCGGAAAGTATCACACGCGATTCCATCAGGGTAGGTGTATTACAGGGGTGCGCGGGAAGTTCCACAAGCGAATGTCCAGGCTACGTGTATTTCGGGGTGCGCGGGAAGTCTCACACGCGATTCCATCAGGGTACGTGTATTACATGGGTGCGGGGGAAGTGTCACACGCGACATCAGCAGGGTACGTGTATTCCAGGGGTGCGCGAGAAGTTCCACACGCGATTCCATCAGGGTACGTGTATTACAAGGGTGCGCGGGGAGCACCACACGTGAATTGCACGTGTGGGTCCTCCCAGGTGTTCCCTCTACACCCTCCACGGCCCCTGCAGGTGGCTCACACCACAGGGGCCTACCCTGCACACCTCCACCATGGCCATGCCCCCCAGCCAAACCACATGTCAACTTGCACTACTGCCCACCAACGCATGTCCCCCTGCACCCCCAGCAACCAGGGGCACCCTCCACCAGGCCCCCACCCATGTCTCCCACCCCCCACCCCCCAGCACTGTGGGGCACCTGCCAGCAGGCCCCCACCCATGTCCAACTCATGTTCCCCACCACCCCCACCCCCCAGCACTGTGGGGCACCTGCCAGCAGGCCCCCACCCATGTCCAACTCATGTTCCCCACCACCCCCACCCCCCAGCACTGTGGGGCACCTGCCAGCAGGCCCCCACCCATGTCTCCCACCACCCCCACCCCCCAGCAGTGCAGGGTCACCCTCCACCAGGCCCCCACCCATGTCTCCCACCCCCCACCCCCCAGCAGTGCAGGGTCTCCCTCCACCAGGCCCCCACCCATGTCTCCCACCCCCCCACCCCCCAGCACTGTGGGGCACCTGCCAGCAGGCCCCCACTCATGTCGAACTCATGTACCCCTGCACCCCCACCCCCAGCACTGTGGGGCACCTGCCAGCAGGCCCCCACCCATGTCTCCCACCATCCCCACCCCCAGCAGTGCAGGGTCACCCTCCACCAGGCCCCCACCCATGTCTCCCACCCCCCTCACCCCCCAGCACTGTGGGGCACCTGCCAGCAGGCCCCCACTCATGTCCAACTCATGTACCCCTGCACCCCCACCCCCCAGCACTGTGGGGCACCTGCCAGCAGGCCCCCACCCTTGTCCAACTCATGTTCCCCAGCCAACATGTCATCACAATCTAGATCCCTGGTCCCTATGGTCAGCCTCCAAATGCCAAACACCCACCCGAGTATGGCATCCACCCACTCATAATTGGCAATTACATGACAGAACACAAATTGCAAGTTCCGAAACAAACACATTTCCCTCACATACACCCAATGGGTGTCAGTGAATCTCAAAACCCATATCATGATATGCATGAAAGCAATGAGATATCACACATTGAAGTTCACTAAAAACATATGTATTAAAGGAAACATAAATAGAATCAAAAATAAAGAAACAGAAATGCGAATGTACAAAAATGAAAAGAAGCATGTCCGTGAAAAAAAGCAAAACCAAAAAACCAAAAAACCAAAAATCAAATTCCAAAGTAATGGTGTCCAAAGTCACTGTCCACAAAACAAAATCAAATGGGAAATAAAAAAGAAAGCCATTGCTCCATGGTTAAAATGTGAAAGAAAAATACAATCCAACAGTGAACTATGTACGTCCGAAAGGTCCAAAATAAATTAAAAAAAAAATGAAAACTAACACTACCTACATAACTATGTACAAGGGCAGCGGGCTAGTTTGACGGCTCACTTGTGGATGTCCCGGGCCAGGGCATCATCAAACTCCTGCTCAATGTCCCGGAGGCGGTCCTCCTCCATGGCCCCGAGGGTCCGCAGGGCCGTCGACGTGTCCACCTCCAAACCCCTGCGGATTGCCTCGAGGCACTCGGCCCGCCTCAGGGCCCTCCGCATGGAGTTCTCCGCCCTGACCACTGTGAGCCGTGCCTCTTCTGCCCGCTGCCACTCCGCATCTATGGCGTGGCCCAACCGCTGCCACACGGAAGACACTCTCTGTCCTGGGTCCTCCTGCCCTCCGGCCGATGCCTGCCCCTCCGATGTTGAAGGCCCCGAGCCTTCATGGCTCCCACCACGTTGCTGCTTCTGCTGTGCCTCTGTCCGTGCACTGCCTCCTGCTGCCTGCAAATCCTCCGCCGGCTGGGGTGCAGTCGTTGATGTGGCCACCCCTGATGGACGTCCGACTCCCGACTGTGGCAGGGATGCCTCCTCCACCAGCCTGGCCGCACCGTCAGATGCAGCTCCACAGGGCCGTCAGGTGACTGATGGGTGGGAAGATGGCACGGAGGACGACTGGCGCGTAGGGGGTTCAGTTGAGGAGGGGGTCGTAGCAAGCCCCATCATAAGGAGGAATCCGGACTGGGTGACCTGTCCCAGCAGGCTGACGTGGTCAATGAGCCATTCGAGATGACGTGCAGTCTCCTCATGAAAAGACTGCAGGTCACCTCGCATGGCCCGTTGACGCAACGCCACACCACTCAGAACAGGCTCAACCCGGACCCGGATAGCCACGTCTGCAGGCAGAGGAAGGCCAGTTGTCGTGAGCTCATCCCCTGCCTGAAAACGGGTCTGGACGTAGGCATCCCTGCTGGTGCAAGATGATGCAGGGACAGGATCAGGGACAGGATTGCACACAGGCACCTCTGCGGCGGCCTGTGCTGCCTCCTGTCCATGGTCCTGCACTGCACCACTAGCACCAGTGGGATCCCCACCTCCAGACCCTGTCTCTGTTGCTTTCACGGCCTCCTCCTCCACCAAACCCCCCACCAACCTGGATGACTCCGTGCCATCTTTCCCCGTTGGGCCCTGTGGGGTCCCAGCTGCCCCTTCTGCTGCCGAGGAGTCCAACTCCAACCTCCGCCTCTTGGACCTTTCCCCCGGCAGCTGCGGCCTGGGACGTGGCACCGGACTCCTCACTCCCCGACGAGATGACAACATGGGAGGGGAGCCGGGCCTTGCGTCTCCGGCTGGCGGTGGGATCCCCGCCGCTGTGCTCCACAGCACCTTCTCCGTCCTCTTCATCAGTTGACGCTGCAGACAGGGAGAAATAAAACACAGGCATCAGGGCACTGTACAATGGACACATACACACATGACAGTTGTACATGAGTGGCATTGGCAAACCTCAGACATGTCATCACAATCCCCAACACATGTCATTTCAGCTCGCACACATGAGCCATACCACAGCCATATCGCAACTGCCAGCACCATCCATACACATACAACAGCATGAGCAGGCAAAGGTGAGCCAGACATCACATGCAACACAGGAAGTGCACCACACATGTACACACACCACCACACTTGCATGCATGTGTACACCTCTGCCAAGTGTCGCAGTGTTCAGATGGGCATCCATGTCACATCTGCCGATCAGGCTTCCACATACCGCTGTCACATGCATCCATGTTGCATCACTGTTGCACCCTTGTCAAATACACACACATGCACATGTACACAGTGCTGATACATGCAGATGAAAACAACATACATGCGTGACATCACGGACATGTCTACTTACATACACATTCATCCAAACATGTGTGCCCACACAACTGCATTTGGCATGCAAGCCTACACACACAAGCACCATCCATGTCTCACACATTCCAGCCCTCGCATGTGTTAGCCCCACGGCCCTGTACACCCCCACCCATACTCGACCCCATACGAACAGATGTGCAACCTGCACACTACTGAAAAATCACCACACGCACAACTCACAATCAGGATGCATGTACACTTACCGCTCGGCTCCAGACGGGTCTGCCTCTTAAGGACCTGGACGTGGAGCGCTGGGGATATGCGTTCCAGGACCCTCATCTGTTCTTCCGACAAGTGGCTCCGGCGCCCCTTGGCATCCGCTGCCTTCAAGAGGCGCCGGGCCTTGTTCAGGGTCCTGGACCTGAAGTCCTCCGAGCGCTTCTTGACATGTTGTAAGTAGCGGACTGCCACCCCCTCCGCGTTGATGGCAGTCACGATGTCAGTCCAGATCCGAGTCCGTCCTTCCTTGTCGGCGCGGGAACTTCCGAAGAGGGCATCATACTGCCCCAGGACTTACTCCACCAGGACACCAACTTCGGTGGCACTGAAGCTGGTGCCCCTCTGCCTCTCTGGCCAGGGGTTGTCAGTGGTCTCAGATGGTGTTTGCCCCGACATGACAACCCCAGAGGCAGGAGTGGGTGGGCAACTGGGTCCTGGGGCTGGGCTGTGGAGCGATGGAATCCCAGTCGGGAGTCTTCGGTTCCAGCAGGGGTGGTCACAGCAACAGCACCCCTGGCTGATGTGCAGGCAGCAAATGGCAGGGCACGTGGGCAGCAGGCAGTCAGGCAGCAGCAGATGGCAGGTGGGAGCGTGCTCGGGGCTCTGGGGGGCAGTAGTTCGGCCTTCTGGGCAGGAGCGTGGTCTTTCGTGTGCTTACGCGTGGCCAGCTTGATACGGAGTGAATTGGCACGTGAAAATCCTGCACGTCTGCGTGTAAATCGAGGAAAGGCCCTTAGCGCGTATGCACGTCAGCACGCATATGCGATTTCATTGGACCAAAGGCCCTTAGCGCGTGAGCGCGTCTGTGACATGACGCGCGCTGGTGTTTCCCTCATTACACGTGATGACAGAGCATACGTGGATTTCCACCAATCGCGTGTGAAAGTTCCCGCGCACCCCGAAACACATGTACCCAGGCCAATCGCGTGTATGCTCACTTCCCTCCGATTACACGCGATGACACTCGGACGTACAGTTTTACCACGTATCCGAATACGGGAAACCCGCGCACGGCAAAAGACATGCACAGGCGTCAACGCGTCCGCCACACGAAGGCAGGCGGAAACGTCCCCGCGCACAGCATAAAAGTGCGCGCAAACAACATACGCGTATATACAGCTACGATGAATGCCCCATTTGTCGCAGCACTGATCGTGGGACACTGCAGGAGGAGGAGAATAGCCAGGGCACGCATTTTCGCACCACGGACAAGCCTTTTTGGGATGCCTGACGACCAGGTCTATGGCAGGTATAGGTTTCCACCCCATATCATCCTAGACCTGGTCAGGGAGTGGGAAGATGACCTTACATCCCCCACCTTTTGCTCCCAAGCATTGAGCCCCTTGGAGAAGCTGCTCAATGTCCTGCATTTTTTGGCCACTGGGTCATTTCAGCGGACCACTGCCATAGTGGGGGGGTCTCACAGGCCATGCAGTCACGCTGCCTACACCAGGTACTGGCAATCATGACAGCGCGCCCCTCAGTCCGCAGGCACATATACATGCCCAGAACACCCGCAGAAAGGCAGGCCTTTGTCCTGGATTTTTTCAGGGTGGCACACTTCCCCAAAGTGCTCGGTGCCGTAGATTGCACCCATGTGGCCCTACGTCCACCTAGGGCCACTGAGCACATCTACCGAAACCGCAAGCACTGGCATTCCATCAATGTACAGGTGGTATGCGATGCAAAGGGAATCATCACCTCTGTCTATGCAAATTACCCTGGCTCCACCCATGACAATTTCATATACAGAATGTCCACCCTGAGCTGGGCCCTGGAAGCTGGGCAGAATGGCGACACATGGCTCCTAGGTCAGTACAAATGCCCTTGCACATGCATGCAAGTCACACACAGACAAATATCCAAACCCTAATAATCTCAACTATTATCACCTCCCCAGGGGACAGTGCCTACCCTCTGAGCAACCACATGATGACGCCAATCCGGAACCCCACCACACCACCCCAGGTAAGATACAACGCTGCCCATAGTGGAGCGCACATTCGGAGTGCTCAAGTCACGTTTCCGCTCCCTTGACCGCTCTGGTGGGCAACTACTCTATGTACCACCAGTAGTGTGCAGGATCATTGTGGCAGCATGTGTCCTGCACAATGTTGCAACACGGCAGGGCGTCCCGGTGGACATGGTGGTGCCCCCACATCCCCAACCACAGGCACAGTGCCCATGGGAGGGGACAGGGCACGTGGCGAGGAAGCCCGGACCCAGCTTGTGGCCACATTTTTCACCTAAACTCCCACCCCTGCGGAGTGCACACAGGCCTGGCACATACCAGGTGACAATCGATGATGACAAAGAGACAGTCAACTGTCACAACCCTACCACCCTGAGATAGTTGCCATGGAAGTGCCACATCGTCTGCATCCCTAGCTACTTAAACACAAGCTATCCTGTGTGACCAAAAGGCACACATACGACATATGACATATGACATGATATGGCCTATACACAAGTATTTCAAGGTGCGATGAGGCAGGGAGGGGGGAACAAGGGAAGACAGACAACGGTACTACTAGGCCAGGTGCCATTGAGATTATGCAAGTGCAAGGGAAGGGGGAAGGGAAAAGTGCAAGGGGAAGGGGGGGAGTGCAGTACAGGGGAAGTAGCCCAAAAAAAAAATACGTAGGTCGGCTGGTGGCAACTACAAAGGTAAGTGCAGACAAGAGCTGGGAAGGGTGGGCTGTAGGGATAGAGAGACAGTACCGAAGTGCAGGGGTTGCCAGGGAGGCAGTGCAAGTGGAGAGTGGCAGGGCCAGGGACCGAGGTCGGTGAGAGTGGCCCAGTTGCAGCTCCAGTGCAGTTCTAGTGAAGAATTCTGAAAGGGAGAGGCAGAGAGAAAGCAGAAGCAAAGAGGAAGGTCTTGAGGTGCTTCCAGAACTGGAGATGGTTCCCCTCAAGTTCAAGTCAGGCAGGAAGGCTGTTCCAGAGGGAGGGCCCTGCCGCGGAGAGAGATCTACCCCCAGCTAGTTGCTCTGAGAAGCGGATGACCCTGACATGCAAGGTGTGCATCACACACACCTGCAAAACAGGCCATGGCCATCACTGTCATGTCACTCAAACCCTCCCAAGCCAAAACATGACATGGCAAGCAATACCCATACACCAACACAGTAACGATAAGGAACACATTGCCATGTCCTAAATGTACAGTCGCATCAGACAATGATGCCTGACCCGGAATCAGATGAAATGACAGACCAACAAAATCTCCCACCCAAAATAAGTCATTTCCAGATGCATTACAAGAGTCGTAGACGTAACATAACAATGAATGCCTGTCTACATGCACATTGTGCATTGCAAAATAAACACTGCAGCTCATGTGTGCAGTGTCCTACTCCTGCAACACACTGCTCAGCGCACAGCACAGTGAACAGCCATTGTGTGTGATGCACACCCTGAGCATCACATCTAAGTGACAGACCACATCAAACAGCAAATTAGGCATGTACAGGATCCATAATCAGTCACAGAACATGTGCTGCAGGGACACAGTGGGCACCAGAAGGCAAACAGTGTACACATGTATATGCAAGGGTGGGAGTACATGTAGTGCATCAGAGTGCAAGTGTGTGGTTCTGCAAGGACATGCACTCCACATATGCATGTGCACTCAAGTGACCATTAGTGTTCTCTACACATCACATGTGAACATTCACCATGTGTACACCCCAGCATGTCAAACCACAGCTATCCCCTCGCACCTGAAAGGAAAACACAACACATGAACAGGCATTGATCAGCAGAACACACCATGTACATAGGATACCACCATTACAATGTCAGAGTTCCCATCAAACTGCAGGGCAAGGCAACTATCAACAACAACCCCCCCTCCCTCACAAATGACCATGACCCACTGAACAACTGCACCTGGGTCATGGAGCCTTCAAACCTCAATTCCACCTGGCCACAGGATCACCTTTACCCTTCGTCACCATCTCCCACCTTGTGTGTAAAAAGGTGCCTGCACCCTCATAATCAATGTCCAAAATCACAAAATCCAAGCCAGAAAAACGAACCAGAACACCCTCCAGTAGATGACTTGACGTAGCAGTACCTCACAAAGGCCAAGTACTACCACCATGATGCAACAACCAAGGTAGCACAGCAAAACAATGTCATGACAGGATGTGAAACATGTGTGGTACATGACATAGGATGATGCACCATGAACGGATGTGTACAGTCGCAGGTCCCCTGTACAGGCGCAGGAGTGTCACGAAACAACCACCCCCACCATGTCCCGGGTGCCTGCAAGGTCAAACTCACACAGGCCCCTGAGACCCTGGTGGGGAAGGAGGTTCAGGGATATGCAGTCGGGACAGGTGTTGACACACTGGATGACTGGAATGAGTGGCAGGAGAGGGGAGGAGGAATGACACATGAAACTAGGGAATGCACGAAAATGTACTACCTGCATGAACACATACACAATCCAAACAAACTTGGACATCATTGTCATGGCCTTCTGTAGTCCAGGCTCAGGAGTGGTACGAACCAACCACCCCCTCTAGGGTTTTGGCGCCTGAAAGTTCGGGGCTTACACAGGCATCCGCAACCCCAGCGGGGAAAGAGGGTCAGCGAACGTTGCTTGGATAGGTACGGGAAGCAGGAACACCGGGTAGAGGGTACAGGGTTCAAAATTGCATAGGATCACGGGTGATTAGGGAGAAAAAACATACCAAATTGAACCACACATACATCCATGCATTAGTAAACTCCCCAGCAAGCCTATGCAGAGCAGTTCGAAAAAAAAACAACAAGACACCTCTGGTTTTGAGTGCTGGCCTCCTGCCTGCGCACTCTCAGGTCCGGTTACAGGAGCACTGCAATGCTGCAAAGAGAGCCACAGTCAACAACCTGTATGTGCCAATTACACAAAAACACAACACCAAACATGCCCCATAGCAACAAACTACTCTACAAACAGACAATCTGGTGTCGATGCTTCGTACCCATATATAACATCACCCCTGTGACGGGTTATACACAGTCAATGCAGTAAGTCAGCCGCTGGTGGGTGCGTGGCAAATGGAACACCAATGTGTCACAATTCACACAACATGCAATGTTCCCTGGGAAAGCAGACAGACCCATATAGCAAGCCATGACTTCAGAGCAAGTTGCGTACCACCATGACCGAAACAAAGTTGGCAGTGCATTTATCATAAAGTACATGGAAAAGACATGCACTGCACCCGAGTATGTCCCTTGCTGTATGTCCCTGTGAGCTGCCCCTTTCCATGTCTCGGAAGGCTACATGGTTGATACAAGTGCCTCAATGGACCTTGGTGTACCGGAGGGTATGTGCCACTGCCCCTGCATGTGTCCCAGACAACCCTACTATCAACAGCCATCAGTCCACCAACACATCTGAGCTGCATTGTGTGCTTCAACACCAATATTCGTCTAAGCTCACCCTCAGTGCTGTGACTAAGCCTGCATGTGCAACTCGCCTGGTGCAAGCTTTGCTGTGTCGTGGCCCCCCTGTGATGCTCACCTTGCCTGGAGTTCCTTGGAACATGTCAGCAGTTCTAGGATGTGGGTCTGCAATCCCTGTGCCTCTGCTTGTGCACACATGTGCATGTGGGCACCAACAAACGGGTCCAGAATTCCGTCGTCCAATGGGCCATGTCTGCTGGCAAAGGAGCTCTGGAGGCTCATCCCCCTGCAGAAAGGGCATGAAACCCATGATTAATGCTTCAAAGTCATCTGTGTGTGTCTCATCAGGCATCTCATTACTTGACCATGTCAGAGAGTCACATCACAAATCACACAATCAGTCCGTCTTTCACATCCAAAGTGTGGAACACTATCTACAGCATGAATTGCAACAAGCACGTGTACAGGAAAGATATGAAACATACTACACAATGCATAGCAATCAATGTACACATTAATCATGACACACCCCATCTAGCAAAAGCTGAACAGTGGACAATAACACCAAAATCATCCCCACTAGGGGTGTCAACACAAGTCACACAGCACCAGACATGCCACAGATATGACAGTCCAAAGCCCTTGTGTAATATTCTGTAACACCGAACCATCCTTGCGAGCCCATGGATAAGGGAGGCAGGAGTGGCATATGTGAGTCAAGGACCCCAAGCAGCAAACACATACACAAGACAAGCCTGAAGGCCCAGCTGGAACAGACAGTGGATGCCTTCAAAAGCCACAAAGCACCGCACCGTCACATGAAAGCACAATAGACTAGCAATTTTAAACTAAATCAACTATTAACTAATTACACTAATAATGGAAAACCTACATTACCTAATTAAACTAACTATCAAACAGAAACTTAACTAACTAAAGTAAAAGAAAAATCAAAAATGGCCACATACAACCCGGGGGGGGAAGGGGAGGCACCCAGGAGGGGGGAGGTACAGGGTGCTGCTCAACATCCACATGCGATGATGCTGAGCCAAAAAAAAAACCTCCATGGGCTCAACGCCTGCACAGCCCGACCTATGTGGGAGATAGATGGTCGTCCGAGTCTGGCTCATCCTCTAAAGGAGGATGTGGCACAGTAGCCTGGCCACGCCTAGCCGCAGCTTGCCCCTCGTCGGCAGCAAGTCTGCCGGATGGGTGAGCCTGGTTCTGTGCGCCGATGTGACATAGGTCTGCATGCAGAACCTCACGTGATACACGTGCTTCCTCTTGCAAGGTAGCACGTGTAACACGGAGTTCCTCCTGCAAGGCCTGGCTGGACAACCATTGCACCTCCCGGCAGGCCTGTAGCTCAGCCGAGATGGTACGCTCAAGCTGTGCAAACCTCTCCTCTGCCTGCTGCCTCTGGGACATCATAAGGACACCCAGAGTGGATCTGAGGGAAGCATACTCCTCCCTCAGGGCATCCATGTGCGCCTCTGCGTGAGCAGCAATTGCTTGACGCAGAGACGATATTTCAGCCTGGCGTGCCCTGTCTGAGGCCGCCATGACCAGCCTGAGCGAGCGGGCCGTGGACCGTGCCGCCTGCTGCTGGAGAAGCACCTGCGTAGCAGGGGGGAGCACAGATCGGGCCACACGCTCCATGCTCCCAGCGATGTTCTCCATTGCTGCCCCCTGCCGTTCTGAAATGGCAGTCATGTCTTGCTCCCACTCAGTATACAGCGGTTGCGCGCGGCGACCGCGTTGCCGGGCTTGAACCCTGCGGGACCCAAGGACAGGGGTCCTCGCTGTGTTGGGACCGCCCGCGGCTGCACGACTACATTCCCCCGTCGACGTGATGTCCCAGGCACATCAGTGAGGGGTGTGGAGGGTGACCCTGCGTCCCGATCCACCACGGGCGGAGGAACCAAGACTGTCTGATCCCTCAGTGCAGGTGTCTCAGACAGAGGAGTGTCCACATCAGAATCACTCACCCTGACACATGGACTTGATGCTCATCCAACTCAACATGGACGTCAGAGTCGTCATCAAGGCTGGACTCATAGGCAGCCAGAGACAAGATGGACTGCAGCACTTGGGGGTTTTCGTGGCCTACCACCACACGACCCCCACTAGTTCCGGGTTGATGTGGTGTTACCAACCCTGTGTCTGGCATGACAACACCATCCTCCGCCTCCATTGCGTCATCACCTGAAAAATAGAGAGAAAAAAGGTCACTACACATGTCAGAAGCACACGACACACACACACACCGACAGCAAACGCATCCGGCAGACATGTGACACACAACATATAACCTGGCATGCATGCTGGGTCTACTTTGAATAGCTTCTGTGATCAGACCTGTTGAAAGGTGGCAGTTTCCATGGAAGTGGGTCTATGCAGTGCAGAAAATGTGTACGCCACTCACTACCTACATGTACAAGCACTCCGTGGTGTGTGCCAGGAAATGTGAAGGCAGTGCAATGTCAAATTAACACATCACGTCTATTGTGCATTCAATGTGTACCATATCTAGAAGCCAAGCACCCCTCCACCCCAGTACCAAAGCAGGGATGCCTAGCATGGTATGAAAAGGATGACCATACACCTGTGTATTGACAGGCAGTGTTGACTGTCATCAACAGCTTAATGTGATTCAAATGACAACACTGCAAATGATGCTGGGACAGTAGGCAGGACACATGATGAAAACTCCGGAGGCCGCCCACGTGTGAAGAAGACACAACAAGAGTTGGACAGAGTCATTGGCCATTGAACAGGCTGAGGCCTGTGAGCCACACAGATTGTCAGAGCCTAAACATGTGTGCAACGCAGGACTGAGCCACAGTTGACATGGGAAGGCTGATGAGATGGCAGGCAATGTATGTAACCAAGGACTTGTGATCATCCAGTCAAGGACACATAGGGGCATGCATGCAATGCACATGGAGCATGAATGGGCACTCATGTCCCTGCGGGACATCTGACCCATGCACAGTACAAGTGAGATACCCTGCATCGAGTACTAAGGCTGTACCACAGGGCATATGTCTGGCAGATTCTATGCTGGAAGTTAGCATCTACACAGGACACATGAACAAGAAAGTACACATTGGCAACATTGAAGCAGACCAGTGCAAAGGTGGAACTGGGGTGCAGAGTGGCGGAGGAGGGGCAAGGGAGCATGCCTACATGGAGTCCCGCATGTAGGCAGAGGAGACATGCATGACCGAAGCATTGCATTACTTACACATCAGAACCATGTACACGTCACATCTAGCAGCAATCATGCACAACACATCCCACAAGTGAAACACACACGTCCTCAACAAACACGCATCAACACTCACTGGACTGCGCATCAAAGTCCAGCATCTCTCCCACTCCTTCGACCAATTCAGGTGGTATGAACTCCTCATGAGGAGTGAGCTCTTCCTCCTCTGGTGCAGGCCCACCGCCAGTCACCAGAGTCAAGTTGTAATTAGAGGCACTCTTAGCCTTAGTGCTGTGCTTGATGTCATTCCAATGCTTTTTGCACTCCTGCGCCGTGTGCACCTCATGGCCGAATGAACTGACATGTTCCGCAACATGCTTCCAGTGGGTGTCACGTTGGGCAGCCGTAGTCTGACTATTGGCACCCACTAGCATGTCACGGCTGTGGCCCTGCACGTAGTCCACGAGGAAGTCCAGTTCCTGCTTACAGAAAGGCTTCTTCCTCGACGTGCAGAAGGTCGTGGCTGTGTGTGGGGTCCCAGCCTGTGCTGCAGGTGCAACCTTCCTCCTCTTGGACTGTGGCGCAGACCCTGGCTGGCTAATGCCGCCCTGACCAGTATGGCCAGTGGGTTCGGTGGATTGAGCCAAGGGAGTGGCAGGTGGAGGGATGACCAAAGGCCTGACTTGTGTCAGTGGCAGCTGGGTGCCCACTAATGGACCCTGCGCAGCAACATCAGCTGTGGCAGGGTCATTGACCGCAACGGTCCTGGTTAGCAGACTCACAACCGGGGTGCTGTTGGGTGCATCTGCCCCTGCACTTGCCAACACCCGGCTGTTCGGGGCAGCAGATGACATGACTGCCCCAGGGACACGTGTCTTGGTCTGAGCAGCCCGGCGTGCCCCTATGGTTTCCCCCCTGGCCTGTTGGAGATCTACCAAGGGCTCTTCAAGTGCCAATGCAGCCTGCGCTGGCAGACCCTGAGCCTGGGTGGCGGTGTCCACAGCTGCACCTGCAGCTACCACTACCCTTGGGCCCGTGGCAGTCGATGGAACGGACTGCCGGGTCGAACGGGTGCCAGTGCCAGATGCAGGAGCTGCATCCCCCGGAACCACAGGGGGTGGTGGCATGACTGCACCGACACATGGCACAACATTGTGCTCAAGTGGCGCACCCCTGCCTCTTCCCCCTCTGTGGCTGCCCTGGACACCCTGGAGTCCCCCTACTCCCTGGTCACCACGGCCACGTCCCCGACCACGCCCGCCACGAGGAGGATGCCCAGCTGAGGCGCCCCTCACCTTTGGTGCCCTCCCAACCATGGCACTGATGTAGTAGTGCTGGCACAGATGGAGTGGTGCCAATGGGAGGTGTACACCACAATTGACCTGGGCAATTGGGGTGAAGGGGGTGGGAAGCAAGATGTTAACAGCCCCCCTGCACCTGCAAGGCTGTATGTGACCCCGGTGATGTGGTGACGGGTCACGCAACGCTCAGGCACCCCAAAACTGCAGTAAAACTGTGCACGCAACCCTGCAGCCTACGTGCGTGGATTCAACCTCCCGCAGTACGCGGTGGCACCCAGTAACACGAATAACGCGTATGCGTGGGACACGCAGGCTACTATGACATCGAAAATGGGTGCGATACACAGGGGCACCCGCAGTGGGAAAAAGAGCATGTGCGACTCACCGTCTGACTAGCGCGATGCAGAAAAACACGCGTAGCCAATACCCCCGCCAAAAGAAGAGATACGTCCTTGATAGCTGTGAAGTTGTGATGGCGCGTGAAACAACAGGAAGCAGCAACACACGTCGGTCTCCACGAAAGGCACGTACAGTGAACTGCTGGGCCCACTCACCTTTAACCCGTGCTGAGGGAAACGCACGCACGCGTCACGTCACTTACGCGCATGAGCCCTTTTCTCGTATTACACGCGGACGTGCAGTTTTTCACGCGCGCTGAAATGCCCATGCACGCCTGTACGCGTCACGTCACAGGGGCGCTTGAGGGGCCTTCTGTCCAATGAAATTGCGTATGCGTGCAGACGCGCTTACGCGCTAAGGGCCTTTCCTCGAATTACACGCTGACGTGCCGAATTTTCACATGCCAAATCACTCCGTATCAAGCTGGCCACGCGTAAGCACACGGAAGACCACGCTCCTGCCCAGAAGGCCGAACTACTGCCCCCCAGAGCCCCGAGCACGCTCCCACCTGCCATCTGCTGCTGCCTGACTGCCTGACTGCCTACTGCCCACGTGCCCTGCCATTTGCTGCCTGCACATCAGCCAGGGGTGCTGTTGCTGTGACCACCCCTGCTGGAACCGAAGACTCCCGACTGGGATTCCATCGCTCCACAGCCCAGCCCCAGGACCCAGTTGCCCACCCACTCCTGCCTCTGGGGTTGTCATGTCGGGGCAAACACCATCTGAGACCACTGACAACCCCCGGCCAGAGAGGCAGAGGGGCACCAGCTTCAGTGCCACCGAAGTTGGTGTCCTGGTTGAGCAAGTCCTGGGGCAGTATGATGCCCTCTTCGGAAGTTCCCGCGCCGACAAGGAAGGACGGACTCGGATCTGGACTGACATCGTGACTGCCATCAACGCGGAGGGGGTGGCAGTCCGCGACTTACAACATGTCAAGAAGCGCTGGGAGGACTTCAGGTCCAGGACCCTGAACAAGGCCCGGCACCTCTTGAAGGCAGCGGATGCCAAGGGGCGCCGGGGCCACTTGTCGGAAGAACAGATGAGGGTCCTGGAACGCATATCCCCAGCGCTCCACGTCCAGGTCCTTGAGAGGCAGACCCGTCTGGAGTCGAGCGGTAAGTGTACATGCATCCTGATTGTGAGATGTGCGTGTGGTGATTTTTCAGTAGTGTGCAGGTTGCACATCTGTTTGTATGGGGTCGAGTATGAGTGGGGGTGTACAGGGCCATGGGGCTAACACATGCGAGGGCTGGAATGTGTGAGACATGGATGGTGCTTGTGTGTGTAGGCTTGCATGCCAAATGCAGTTGTGTGGGCACACATGTTTGGATGAATGTGTATGTAAGTAAACATGTCCGTGATGTCACGCATGTATGTTGTTTTCATCTGCATGTATCAGCACTGTGTACATTTGCATGTGTGTGTATTTGACAAGGGTGCAACAGTGATGCAACATGGATGCATGTGACAGCGGTATGTGGAAGCCTGATCGGCAGATGTGACATGGATGCCCATCTGAACACTGCGACACTTGGCAGAGGTGTACACATGCATGCAAGTGTGGTGGTGTGTGTACATGTGTGGTGCACTTCCTGTGTTGCATGTGATGTCTGGCTCACCTTTGCCTGCTCATGCTGTTGTATGTGTATGGATGGTGCTGGCAGTTGCGATATGGCTGTGGTATGGCTCATGTGTGCGAGTTGAAATGACATGTGTGTTGGGGAATGTGATGACATGTCTTAGGTTTGCCAATGCCACTCATGTACAACTGTCATGTGTGTATGTGTCCATTGTACAGTGCCCTGATGCCTGTGTTTTATTTCTCCCTGTCTGCAGCGTCAACTGATGAAGAGGGCGGAGAAGGTGCTGTGGAGCACAGCGGCGGGGATCCCACCGCCAGCCGGAGACGCAAGACCCGGCTCCCCTCCCATGTTGTCATCTCGTCGGGGAGTGAGCAGTCCGGTGCCACGTCCCAGGCCGCAGCTGCCGGGGGGAGGTCCAAGAGGCAGAGGTTGGAGTTGGACTCCTCAGCAGCAGAAGTGGCAGCTGGGACCCCACAGCGCCCAACGGGGGAAGATGGCACGGAGTCATCCAGGTTGGTGGGGGGTTTGGAGGAGGAGGAGGCCGTGCAAGCAACAGAGACGGGGTCTGGAGGTGGGGATCCCACTGGTGCTAGTGGTGCAGTGCAGGACCAGGGACAGGAGGCAGCACAGGCCGCCGCGGAGGTGCCTGTGTGCAATCCTGTCCCTGATCCTGTCCCTGCATCATCTTGCACCAGCAGGGATGCCTACGTCCAGACCCGTTTTCACGCAGGGGATGAGCTCACAACAACTGGCCTTCCTCTGCCTGCGGACGTGGCTATCCGGGTCCGGGTTGAGCCTGTTCTGAGTGGTGTGGCGTTGCGTCAACGGGCCATGCGAGGTGACCTGCAGTCTTTTCATGAGGAGACTGCACGTCATCTCGAATGGCTCGTTGACCACGTCAGCCTGCTAGGACAGGTCACCCAGGCCGGATTCCTCCGTATGATGGGGCTTGCTATGACCCCCTCCTCAACTGAACCCCCTACGCGCCAGTCGTCCTCCGTGCCATCTTCCCACCCATCAGTCACCTGGGTGCCCTGTGGAGCTGCCTCTGACGGTGCGGCCAGGCTGGTGGAGGAGGCATCCCTGCCACAGTCGGGAGTCGGACGTCCAGCAGGGGTGGCCACATCAACGACTGCACCCCAGCCGGCAGAGGATGTGCAGGCAGCAGGAGGCAGTGCACGGGCAGAGGCACAGCAGCAGCAGCAACATGGTGGGAGCCATGAAGGCTCGGGGCCTTCAACATCGGAGGGGCAGGCATCGGCCGGAGGGCAGGAGGACCCAGGACCGAGAGTGTCTTCCGTGTGGCAGCGGTTGGGCCACGCCATAGATGCGGAGCGGCAGCGGGCGGAAGAGGCACGGCTCACAATGGTCAGGGCGGAGAACTCCATGCGGAGGGCCCTGAGGCGGGCCGAGTGCCTCGAGGCAATCCGCAGGGGTTTGGAGGTGGACACGTCGATGGCCCTGCGGACCCTCGGGGCCATGGAGGAGGACCGCCTCTGGGACATTGAGCAGGAGTTCGATGATGGCCTGGCCCGGGACATCCACAAGTGAGCCGTCAAACTAGCCCGCTGCCCTTGTACATAGTTATGTAGGTAGTGTTAGGTTTCATTTTTTTGGATTTATTTTGGACCTTTCGGACATTGGCCACATTTTTGTATATAGTTTATTTTATTAGTTAGTGTAGTTAGATAGGTTTCCTTTCTTTTGTTGGGATAATGGACCCTGGCTTGTTCGTATGTACATAGTTCACTGTTGGCTTGTATTTTTCTTTCACATTTTAACCATGGAGCAATGGCTTTCTTTTTTATTTCCCATTGGATTTTGTTTTGTGGACAGTGGGCCTCATTAGGACCCTGGCGGAGAGGGTACCTCTCCGCCATACTACGAGTTCCCGTAGCGCCATGGAGGTTTTCTCCGCCTGGTTTTACCAGCCGGAGAAAACCATGGCGCTACGGGACCTCGTTGTTAATTACGCCACCGTATTTTACGGTGGCGTAATTAACTCCTTCCCCACTCCCATTATACCCTATGGGGCAAGAATGGGAATGGGGAAGGGCAGAATGGGGATTGGGGATTTACCGCTCCGCCGAGGTCGGAATGGGGCGGTAAATCCGCCAACCCCCATGGCGCTATCGGCGGCTTTCCGCCATGCTTCGCGGTGCATTTAGCACCGCGAAATCCGCCTGGGTCCTAATGAGGCCCAGTGACTTTGGACACCATTACTTGGGAATTTGATTTTTGGTTTTGCTTTTTTTCACGGACATGCTTCTTTTCATTTTTGTACATTCACATTTCTGTTTCTTTATTTTTGATTCTATTTATGTTTCCTTTAATACATATTTTTTTAGTGAACTTCGATGTGTGGTATCTCATTGGTTTCATGTATTTCATGATATGGGTTTTGAGATTCACTGACACCCATTGGGTGTATGTGAGGGAAATGTGTTTGTTTCGGAACTTGCAATTGGTGTTCTGTCATGTGATTGCCAATTATGAGTGGGTGGATGCAATACTCGGGTGGGTGTTTTGCATTTGGAGGCTGACCATAGGGACCAGGGATCTAGATTGTGATGACATGTTGGCTGGGGAACATGAGTTGGACATGGGTGGGGGCCTGCTGGCAGGTGCCCCACAGTGCTGGGGGGTGGGGGTGCAGGGGTACATGAGTTGGACATGAGTGGGGGCCTGCTGGCAGGTGCCCCACAGTGCTGGGGGTGTGGGGGTGGTTCGACATGGGTGGGGGCCTGGTGGAGGGTGACCCTGCACTGCTGGGGGGTGGGGGTGGTGGGAGACATGGGTGGGGGCCTGCTGGCAGGTGCCCCACAGTGCTGGGGGGTGGGGGTGCAGGGGTACATGAGTTGGACTTGAGTGGGGGCCTGCTGGCAGGTGCCCCGCAGTGCTGGGGGGTGGGGCTGCAGGGGTACATGAGTTGGACATGAGTGGGGGCCTGCTGGCAGGTGCCCCACAGTGCTGGGGGGTGGGGGGTGGGAGACATGGGTTGGGGCCTGGTGGAGGCTGCCCCTGCAGTGCTGGGGGGTGGGGGGGTGGGAGACATGGGTGGGGGCCTGGTGGAGGCTGCCCCTGCACTGCTGGGGGGTGGGGGTGGTGGGAGACATGGGTGGGGGCCTGGTGGAGGGTGCCCCTGCACTGCTGGGGGGTGGGGTGGGTGGGAGACATGGGTGGGGGCCTGGTGGAGGCTGCCCCTGGTGGCTGGGGGGTGGGGGTGCTGGGAGACAGGAGAGGGGGCCTGGTGGAGGCTGCCCCTGCACTGCTGGGGGGTGGGGGTAATAGGGGACATGGGTGGGGGCCTGGTGGAGGGTGACCCTGCACTGCTGGGGGGTGGGGGTGGTGGGAGACATGGGTGGGGGCCTGCTGGCAGGTGCCCCACAGTGCTGGGGGGTGGGGGGGTGGGAGACATGGGTGGGGGCCTGGTGGAGGGTGACCCTGCACTGCTGGGGGGTGGGGGTGGTGGGAGACATGAGTGGGGGCCTGGTGGAGGCTGCCCCTGGTGGCTGGGGGTTGGGGGTGGTGGGAGACATGAGTGGGGGCCTGGTGGAGGCTGCCCCTGCACTGCTGGGGGGTGGGGGGTGGGAGACATGGGTGGGGGCCTGGTGGAGGGTGGCCCTGCACTGCTGGGGGGTGGGGGTGGTGGGAGACATGGGTGGGGCCCTGATGGAGGCTGCCCCATGCACTGCTGGGTGGTGGGGGTGATGGGAGACAGGAGTGGGGGCCTGGTGGAGGCTGCCCCTGCACTGCTGGGGGGTGGGGGTGGTGGGAGACATGAGTGGGGGCCTGGTGGAGGCTGCCCTTGCACTGCTGGGGGGTGGGGGTGGTGGGAGACATGAGTGGGGGCCTGGTGGAGGCTGCCCTTGCACTGCTGGGGGGTGGGGGTGGTGGGAGACATGAGTGGGGGCCTGGTGGAGGCTGCCCTTGCACTGCTGGGGGGTGGGGGTAATAGGGGACATGAGTGGGGGCCTGGTGGAGGCTCCCCCTGGTGGCTGCGGGGTTGGGGTGGTGGGAGACAAGGGTGGGGGCCTGCTGGCAGGTGCCCCACTGTGCTGGGGGGTGGGGGGTGGGAGACATGGGTGGGGGCCTGCTGGCAGGTGCCCCACAGTGCTGGGGGGTGGGGGGTGGGGAACATGAGTTGGACATGGGTGGGGGCCTGCTGGCAGGTGCCCCTGCACTGCTGGGGGGTGGGGGGGTGGGAGACATTTTTGGGGGCCTGGTGGAGGGTGACCCTGCACTGCGAGGGGGTGGAGGGTGGGAGACATGGGTGGGGGCCTGCTGGCAGGTGCCCCACAGTGCTGGGTGGTGGGGGGGTGGGGAACATGAGTTGGACATGGGTGGGGGCCTGGTGGCGGGTGCCCCTGCACTGCTGGGGGGTGGGGGTGGTGGGAGACATGGGTGGGGGCCTGGTGGAGGGTGCCCCTGCATTGCTGGGGGGTGGGGGGGTGGGAGACATGGGTGGGGGCCTGCTGGCAGGTGCCCCACAGTGCTGGGGGGCTGGGGGGTGGGGGGGTGGGGAACATGAGTTGGACATGGGTAGGGGTCTGCTGGCAGGTGCCCCACAGTGCTGGGGGGTGGGGGTGCAGGGGTACATGAGTTGGTCATGAGTGGGGGCCTGCTGGCAGGTGCCCCACAGTGCTGGGGGGTGGGGGGTGGGGTACATGAGTTGGACATGGGTGGGGGCCTGCTGGCAGGTGCCCCACAGTGCTGGGGGGTGGGGTGGGTGGGAGACATGGGTGGGGGCCTGGTGGAGGGTGCCCCTGGTGGCTGGGGGTGCAGGGGGACATGCGTTGGTGGGCAGTAGTTCAAGTTGACATGTGGGTTGGCTGGGGGGCATGGCCATGGTGGATGGAGTGCCTGCAGGACATGTGCAGGGTAGGCCCCTGTGGTGTGAGCCACCTGCAGGGGCCGTGGAGGGTGTAGAGGGAACACCTGGGAGGACCCACATGTGCAATTCATGTGTGGTGCTCCCCGCGCACCCCTGTAATACACGTACCCTGATGGAATCGCGTGTGGAACTTCCCGCGCACCCCTGGAATACACGTACCCTGCTGATGTTGCGTGTGATACTTCCCCCGCACCCCGAAGTACACGTACCCTGCTGGAACCACGTGTGGAACTTCCTGCGCACCCCTGAAATAGGCGTACCCTGCTGAAATCGCGTGTGGAACTTCCCGCGCACCCCTGAAATACACATACCCTGCTGATGTCGCGTGTGAAACTTCCCCCGCACCCCGAAATACACGTACCCTGCTGAACTCGCGTGTGGAACTTCCCGCGCACCCCTGAAATACGTGTACCCTGCTGAAATCGCGTGTGGAACTTCCCGCGCACCCCTGAAATACACGTACCCTGCTGGAATCGCGTGTGGAACTTCCCGCGCACCCCTGAAATATGCGTACCCTGCTCGCACGGGGCCAATCACGTGTGGATTACCCGCGCACCCCTGAAATACACATACCCTGCTGATGTCACGTGTGAAACTTCTCCCGCACCCCGTAATACACGTACCCTGATGAGATCGCGTGTGGAACTTCCCGCGCACCCCTGAAATACGCGTACCATGCTCGCACGGGGCCAATTGCGCGTGGAACTTCCCGCGCACCCCTGATGTACATGTACCCTGCTGATGTTGCGTGTGAAACTTCCCCCGCACCCTGAAATACATACCCCGCTGAAATCGCATGTGGAACTTTCCGCGCACCCCTGAAATACGCGTACCCTGCTGAAATCGCGTGTGGAACTTCCCGCGCACCCCTGAAATACACGTACCCTGCTCGCACGGGGCCAATCGCGTGTGGCACTTCCCGCGCACCCCTGAAATACATGTACCCTGCTGATGTCGCGTGTGAAACTTCCCCTGCACCCCGAAATACACGTACCCTGCTGAAATCGCGTGTGGAACTTCCCGCGCACCCCTGAAATACGCATACCCTGCTGAAATCGTGTGTGGAACTTCCCGCGCACCCCTGAAAAACACGTACCTGCTGGAATCACGTGTGGAACTTCCTGCGCACCCCTGAAATACGCGTACCCTGCTCGCACGGGGCCAATCGCGTGAGGTACTTCCCGCGCACCCCAGTGATACACGTAGCCCGCTTGCCGTGCTGGTACAGGGTTAGCGCAGCCCTTTGCGCTGGATTGGGGATTTTGATGGCTTTTCCCTGCACGAGAGGCGTTCTTGGGGGCGTAACTGGCGCTGCTGCAGGGTCGCTGCGCCACTGTGCGCCACGGCTGGTTTTGGTGGCTGGAATCCATGAATATGCTGTGCGCGGAAATGGATTTTAGCGCACGCGGCTGGCGCAGGGATTCGCACGCGCACACTGTGCGCCAGCCGCGTGCGCCACTTGTGCGCTAAATTCTATGAATCACCCCCATTATTTCTTTGCCTGTACTTTTACGGACATTATATGGAGCAACAACTTGAAATCTACTGTATGACTTTCGTGACAAAAAAACACCACTTTTTTACTTACTGCTGCCACATCCCATCCCAGCCTCATCAACCATCACCTTCCAACACAGTATTTGATAAATTTAACAAGTGCAATGCTGTGTTGTTTTATATGTTTTAGCGGCGATGTCCGCGTAGACCAAAACACAAATGAAAAATGGCAGAAGCATCGAAACATTCTGACGCACTTCACGCTCTTCAACATCCAATCAGCGAACTCGTCACATGTCCGCGGACATGACGCTGCCAATTAGCCAATCGGTATCTTGTCCGTGGAGCGAACAGGGAAGTGTGACCGCAGAGGGGACGTAGATACCACTAATTTTTCAAAGCATATTTTGTGGTTGTTTTAAAGAAAACTACTTGACGGATTGTCACCAAATTTACAAAACTTTCGGGACCAAGCTCCTGCTGCAAATTTGGTGAAAATCCATCCAGCGGTTTGGGCTGTAGGCGTGCGCAAAGTTTTTCCCCCATTCAGTCTATGGGGAAAAAAGATGTTTTGGGACCCCCCTACCACTTTTCCCCCCCTGGACCCAACATCGCCAAACTTTGCAAAAAAATTCAGAGTGGCAACCATCCTTTTTTTGCAAAGTTTGGTGAGGATTCGTCCAGGGGGAGCAAAGTTATAAGCCACCCAAAAAGTGCTCTTCCTATGGAAACAGCAACTTAACCATAACTACATATATATATTTGTAAAAGACTTGAAGAAAATACTTACAAATGTATAAGCCGCCAGCAAAATATACCTTGTGCCTGCATATCCCCTTGAGTCCCTTCCAGCTTCCCCCCTTCTCCTACCTCCCAGCCCGCCCCCGTCCATGATTGGTTCAACTTCCATTGCTGTTTGGGTCTAGCGACCCGCATTAGCCTGCTCACTGCCTTTTCCTAATTCCAGGCAGGTGAGCGTTGTGCCCCTCGAACCTCCATTTGGCCCAAATTGTATTTTTCTTTAAAGATTTCCAGCCCCGAGCAAGCTCCCCCTTGTGCCCGCATCTCCCCTCGAGTCCCTTCCAGCTTCCCTCCACCTCCCACCTCTCAGACCACCTACCATCCATTATTGGTTCTTCACCAAGGTCATAATTGACTTCTTCAAGGCAGCCCTCTGCCCGTGCAGACCCTGCGGCAAAGGGCTCAAGGAAAAGGGCAGCCCCCACAGAGACGGCTCCAAATCGTGTCGGCAGGTGTCAGCAGGGGAAGCCAGAGGCCAGCCGTCAACCAGCAACAATGAGTAAGGCAAGAGTGGCTAATGTTGCTACCACTTCTTCCAATCCCATTAAAAGTATGCCTACGGCACCCTTAATTAAGAAATTTAGATTGACCTATCGTAATATTGTACATTCTGCCAGTCTAAAACACTTAGAAATTGTTCCTGTTAGCCTGTCTCACATCTAGATAGTGTGCCTTACACACAACTGTGTTGTATTCACATCTAAATAGTGTGCCTATGAGATTTCTGTGTTGTTTTTCCTGTCGCACACACTTAAAACTGTCCCACTTAGCCTGTCTCGCATCTAGATAGTGCGCCCAACGATCACTGTGTTGTTTTGCCTATCACATACACTTGGAAACTGTTCCTGTT
Organism: Ambystoma mexicanum; assembly: GCF_040938575.1. NCBI lineage: Eukaryota > Metazoa > Chordata > Amphibia > Caudata > Ambystomatidae > Ambystoma > Ambystoma mexicanum. The sequence continues at coordinate 503,958,133 of NC_090940.1, read as the reverse complement.
AACCTGTCTTGCATCTACGCCTTACACACAATTGTGTTGTATTCACATCTAAATAGTGAGCCCAAGAAATTACTGTGTTGTTTTGTCTGTCAAACAAATTTGGAAACTGTTCCTGATAACCTGCTTGCATCTACGCCTTAGACACAATTGTGTTGTATTCACATCTAAATAGTGAGCCCAAGAGATTACTGTGTTGTTTTGCCTGTCACACACACTTAGAATTGTTGTGCATTATATACTAGAGTATTGTATACTGCCAGTCAATAACACTTAGAAATTGTCTCGCTTAGCCTGTCCCGCATCTAGATAGTGCGCCTTACACACTACTGTGTTCTATTCACATCTAGATAGTGCGTCCAAGCGATTACTGTGTTGTTTTGCCTGTCACACACACTTAGAATGGTCCCGATTAGCCTGTCTCACATCTAAATAGTGTGCCCAAAGATTACTGTGCTGTTTTGCCTGTTGCACACACTTAGAAATTGTTCCTGTTAACCAGTCTCGCATCTAGATAGTGCACCTTAGATACTACTGTGGTGTATTCTCCTAGTCTCTAACCCTCATATTTATTCCTGTCAAACTGTTTCACACCTAGACAGTGCACCTTAGAGACTACTGGGTGAGTATTCACCTCCAGATAGTGCGCCCAAGAGACTACTGTGTTGATTTCCGCCGGTTGCACACACTTAAATTGTTCCTGTTAGCCTGTTTTTGCATCTAAATAGTGCACCAAGATTCTGCTAACTTAGATTCTGCCTGTCTCAATCACTGAGATATCATTCTGCTAGCCTGTTTCACATTTAGATAGTAGACCTTAGAGCCTTAGATATTACTGTCCCTAACACTGAGAATTATTCGGGTTTAGCCTGCTTCATTTACTCTGTTTCTGATCCCGAAGACACCCCCTGAGGTGGCACTGTGATTTACTTACCTATGCTTCAGAATTAAATTGCTTTCACTTGCTCCCCCTACACCTACAAGAGCCACCTGAGACAGTACTATAATTTACTTGCTTAAATTCGAAGCGCCTCTCCTTCATCTAGAACTCCACCCCACCGAAACTCTTTAGCCCTCTCCGACTCCCATGGCGTCCAGATCTTAGTCACAGGTTGTACATCCAGGGCCCCTCGTCTACCACCACTAGTTCCTCAATCCCTGGCTACCCCTCACCAGATGGAGACCCCACCCCACAAGAATCCCCCTCTCCCACCCATCCCCAGCCTCCCCCCTTCTTCATTCACCCTTCACGCTACCTGAGGGTGGTGCAAGAGCCTGCTCTCTTGCACCTACCTTCATGACCCCCCTCTAACCCTGCCTAAGCACAGCCCTAAGCACCTCCCCCACACTACATTATACCCTGACACCGCTCACCCACTTTCCTACCACCACCCCGCATCCAACTCTAAAATCAGAGGTGCACTCTGGTGCGCCAACCACCTCCCTTCTCAGAACCCTATTCCCCACCCCAGTTCACACCCTAACTCATCGTCTTCCACCATCCCTTTGACCCCTATTGAGGACTCCCTGATACCCCATGCCATGACACCACGCCCCACATCGAACTCCCAAGCCAGAGGTACCAGCTGGCGCTCCAAACACCGCAAACCCACCTCTTCCTCCACTCCTTCCTTGCACCTTCCGATGAACATCCTTCCCTCTCTTCTGCTCCCCATGTCCCCAGTCCCTCCTCCCTAACCCATCGGAGAATTTACCTCCTTCCCACCCTAACTCATCATCTTCCACCCTCTCTCTGACCCCTTTTGAGAACTCCCTGACACCCCAAGTCATGACACCACGCCCCACATCGAACTCCCAAGCCAGAGGTACCAGATGGCCCTCCAAACACTGCAAACCCATCTCTTCCTTCACTCCATCCTTGCACCTTCCAATGAACATCCCTCCCTCCCTTCCGCTCCCCCATGCCCCACAATCCGTAACCCCTAACCCATCAGAGAACTCACCTCCCTCTCACCCACCCCCGCCACCTCCTGCCCCCTTAACCGCCTCTTGACCCCACCAGCAAACCTCCCCCTTCATATCCCTTCCCCTCTCTGAAAGCAGCACGTCTCGCCCTTGCAAGAATGGTAGCTTCATCTCCCTCCCCCTCCAACCACCCCACCCTTTCTCACACCCCAATAGCACCACAACCCACAAAATGCAGAAAACGGACTAGTCCTCCTCCACGACCCTCTACTCCTCACCACTTCTACCTCAACCCGTCCTCCCAAACTCTGCCTCCCCTACCCACTCACACTCCCCCCTGCCCTCGCCCTACTTCCACCCCCTCTCTCTCGACTTCTCACCCTGCACACCAGAAGCTCCTTCCAGACTCACTCCAATTTCTAGCCCCCTAAACCCTCTCACACCCACAGGCCATCTCTCCCCTCACCCGTCCCTCCTCAACTCGACCCACACCCCTCACATATCCTCCTCGGCCCGACAACTCTTCCGAACCTCCACCAATGTAACCCCATCTCCCGTCTCTCAAAATCTGATGGTACCCTGCCCACCCCTTCCCTACCTCTCCCTGTCTCAGCGACCCAGAATGTTCCACTCCTACCCTCCTCCCCTCCAATCTCCCAAGCTCCTCATGCTCCCACCCCGATGACCTCCACTAGGACCACATCCTCCCACAAAGTCAACTGCATCCTTTTGAATGCCCGCTGCGTAGCAAAAAAAAGACACAACATCTTCGACCTCCTGTCCTCTGATAAACCCGACCTCGTCTTTATCACCGAAACCTGGTTCTCTGATGACTTTGCCCCTGTCACACATGAAGCATTCCCCCCAGCTACTCACTCAACCCCCACAACAGACCCTCCAGGGAGGCAGAGTGGCAGTCCTCTTCAATTCTCATTTCTCTGTCTCACTTGTCGAATCTCGGACATGCATTCCCTCATGTGAATCCCTGCTAGTAAAACTCTCGCTACCTCTCACTTTCTCCCACAGCTTCGTACTCATCTACAGAACCCCTGGTTACAACAGACATTTCTCCAACAACCTATGTGATTCAGTAACCATGATTCAAGTAAATCACCACTCTCTCACACTCCTTGGAGATTTCAATATCTGGTTGGAAATTCCCACCAACCCCATGACCCATCCACTGGTCAATAGTCTTGATTAACTCAACCTGTCACTTCATATGACTGGTCCAACCCACTCAAAAGGGCACACCCTTGATGCAATTTTCAGCTCCTATGACCTGCCTATCCTGCCCCAAACCACTCATCTGGACCGACCACTTTGTCATCCCCTTCTCCATCCTCACCCCTGCTCCTCCCCCTACACCTCTCTGGCCTCCCTCCAAGACCTCAAATGTTGGGACAAAGTGAAGATCTTTCCTGACCTTGTCGAAGCCCTACTTATTAGATCCCCTACATCGCCCCCCCCAGTCAGAGCCTTAACCATCGAATCCTTCGACTCTTGGCTCAATGATTCACTAATTCCTCTCACCCCCTCGTGCCCCGCTCCCTCACGCAATGAACCACTCCCCAAATGGTCACGTCCCAACTGAGGAACGCCCAAAAAAAAAAAATAGCTCTCTGGAACGTAAATGGCGAGCAGTGAAACTGATATCAGCAAATCACCATTGTAAGTACAAAGGTGAAATTGAAAAGCCAAAAAAGCCTATTACAACAAACACATTCTCAACTGTGGAAACCGCAGCAAAGAACTCCACAGAATCATATCAGAATTCGTCAAACCCACTTGCACCTCTACCCAATCCACCCCATCTCAATCACTCTGCGACTCCCTCTCCCTACACTTCTACACCACCGCTCTTGACAGGACGACCTCCCTTAACAACAAACTGTCCCTCCTCTCCCCCTCCCAAAACCGACCAATCCAACATCCCCTCCTCTCCCCATCGCCCCGACCCCCAATTCCCCAACATTCGACTTTTTCACACCTTTCTCCAGAGATGAGCTCCTAGACCTACTATCTGCCAGCAAGCCGTCTGGGTCCCCCCTCGACCCGTGCCCCGCTTCTGTCCTAAAAGAAATATTCTCGTTTACCTACGCAGGAGAACATGCAAGAACCATACTAAATGACTCCCTCAGCTCTGGCATCTTCCATGAAGCCTTCAAAATTGCGCATGTTAAGCCTCTTCTTAAAAAGCCATGCCTCGACCCCCTCGACCTCCTCAACCCCAAAAACTACAGACCCATCTCGAACACCAGATTCCTTGCAAAACTCATCGACTGAACAGCATACTCTCAGCTCTATGCCTTTGTAGAATCCAACAACCTCCGCGACCCCGCACAATCAGGCTTCAGACCACGACATGGAACCAAAACCACTCTGACCTCGATCTGGGATGATCACTGCAGACTCTGAAGGATGCCCTGCACTAATTCTCCTTGATCTCTCTGCAGCCTTTGACACAGTAATCCACTCGATCCTCCTTGACTGCCTCCACTCCCTTGGAATCGGTAGCACTGCTCTCAAGTGGATTGCCTCCTTCCTCAGCAACAGGAAACAAATTACCCTCCTCTCCCCATTTGTCTCAGATGCTAACTCGGTTAACAATGGAGTACCGCAATATTTGCTCTCCTATTCAACCTCTATATGTCCACCCTTCCTAGAATCATCCGCATGCACAACATCTTGTGCTACAACTATGCATATGATACCCAAATCATATATAAAATCCACAATTTGGGCACCAATTCGGAGCCCAAACTCGAAGGCTGTCTTCCAGATATTGACCATTGGATGACAATGAACCACCTCCTCTTAAACCCCACTAAAACCGAAATCATGGTGTGCGGTAACACTGCCCTTTACCTCACCCATTCCCACGGCCCCCGTCCCTGGGCCAACCCCCCCAACACAGTAAAAACCCTAGGCTGCACTATGGACAATGTGAAATTGCCAACAACAAGGAGCAATTGGGCCTCTCTCAAGTACCATCGATATTCGTTGGATCACCGAGACACAGAAAAGTTACACCACCTATTGAAGATAGATCTTCAGTACAAAACACTGCCCAATTTAAGATTGCAGGAATACACAGAGAAAATACCAAAGAACTTAATGGAAAAAAAACATCTCTACAAACACCAATGTGATCTAAAACTAAGAGTGTGTTTTTTTGTCCTGATGAGGGCCGGACAGGAGTCTTTTCTCAAGCCTGGGCCGAAACTCGAGTCGACATGAAAACAGTTTAAAATCCTTTCAGGAAAAAGAATGTGTTTTTTTGTCTTGTAACATATAAAGATGTGGTAATTGAATACATATTAGAATGACTGCAATATATGCCAATACTACATTAAACAAATGATGTATTTTAGAGGGCGACAAACAATGTCTAACATCAAAGGTCCAAAGGTTAGGCCCATCAGTTGTTTTTAGCCAAACAGGTATTACTATGTTTTTTCACATGTATGAATGGGCTGTTTTGAATGAGGATGGAAGTGATTGAGATGAATGCATTCAAGTGAGATCACAGTATGGTGTGGTGTTTTTAGCCAATGAACTTGTGCTAAATTCATTTTTAGGTTTAATTGCTTTTCACTTAGGTTTTTCATGCAATCTTAATAAGAGATTGTCATTTGTGTATTTTTGTATTACTGGTTTTGTGACAATGACATTTACAAAAGAAAAAAGAAAAAAACAATTAATGAATAAATATGTTATGAAAAAAATGTATTTGTGAAATTAATCTTTTTCTGAAGGTATTGTATCCTACTTACTTATAAACAATTCAAATGCAAAGAGAGTCAATACATGTCCAGCGACATTTGTACTTTTTGTATTGCACTATGATTCTGGCCTAATCCTCTCCCGTCAGATCAACAATGTGTCTAAATGTTGTCACTACCATCTCAAACTTCTCAGACGCGTCTTTCCCTACCCCTCCTTCCCGAGCAGAATTGCCGCAGTTATGTCAGTTCTAATGTCGAGACTGGACTATGCCAACTCCCTATACCTTGGAGCCCCGGCATAGCATCTTAACAAACTCTAAAGAGCGCAAAACGCTGCTGCCAAACTGCTCCTCACCCTAGGTCCAAGAAACCACATCTCTCCAGCGCTTCAAACCCTCCACTGGCTCCCAGTCGGACGAAGGGCCACTTTCAAGACCCTGTGCATCACTCACTGTGCAGTGCACAAGACCGGCCCATTATACCTGCAGGAAAAGATAAAACCATACCTCCCATCCCGCACCCTAAGATCAAGCACTGCCCACCTATTAGTGATTCCAACCTCTAACTCTGACAGGATCGGAGGATCCACCTTCTCAACCTTGGCCCAACTCTATGAAACTCGCTTCCCCCACATATTCGACACACCCAAGACAGTATGACATTCTGCAAAGCGCTAAAAACGTAGCTCTTTCCGTATTACCAACCAAGACCATCTGAAGCGATTGAAACCCTAGCAACCCGACGAATAAATGCTCAATAAGATTCCTAACAAAGTCATCAATGAATGAATTTGCCCATTAAATTGGCTATTAAACAACCACATGCCTGAAACACAGAATAATGATCTCCTTAGATCACAACTCTTCGCAATTCCCTCTCTTACCAATACTCACATATCCATGCCAGTATCCTTGCAGCCTCTCACCATACTAGTCCCACAACAAAGCCTCCGTCAACTCCCTGTCCACGTCAGGCACTCTCCCAGCCCCCACGATGTAGCAATGTACCGCCCAGCCCCCCTGTTTCCCGTGTTGTCGCTGTGTGCCCCCATCACCCTCAAGTTCACTGTGATGTCGATATATGCCCCTGCCCCCTGTGTTCTCACTGTGTGAACCCTATCCCCCGTGGTCCTACTGTGTCCCCCCAACCCCCTTTGGTTCCCTGTGTTGTTGCTGTGCACCCTCTGCTCTCTGACTTCCCGTGATGTTGAGGTGAACCCCTCTGGTTCCCCGTGCTGTTGCAGTCTTCCCAGCCCCTCTAGTCTCTGTGATGTTACTGTGTGCCCTGTGTGCCCAGCATCCTTTGCCCCTGTGTTGTCGCTGTGTACCCACTGCACCCTGTCACCCTGTTTTGTCACTGTGTACTCCTCTTGTCCCCTGTTCTGTCGCTGTAGGCACAGCCCCCTCAAGTGTCCGTGATGTCGCTATGTGTCCCTTTGGTACCCCGTGTTCTCGCTCTGTACCCCTGCCCTCTGGTCCCTGTCCCTGTCAATCTGTCCCTGTGTTATCAATGTGTGTACCCTTGCCCTCTCTGTCACCCCGTTTTGTCGCTTTGTACCCCTCTGGTCCCCTGTGCTGCCGCTGTAGGCCCAGCCCCCTCTAGTGCCCATGATGTTGCTATGTGCCCCTTTTGTACCCCATGTTCTCGCTCTGCACCCCTGCCCTCTGGTCCCCCGTGCCATAGCTGTAGGCCCAGCCCCCTCTAGAACCGTGATGTTGCTATGTGCCCCTTTTGTACCCTGTGTTCTCACTCTGTAGCCCTGCCCTCTGGTCCCTCTCCCTGTCAGTCTGTCCCTGTGTTATCAATGTGTGCACCCTTGCCCTCTCTGTCACCCCGTTTTGTCGCTGTGTACCCCTCTGGTCCCCCATGCCATAGCTGTAGGCCCAGTCCCCTCGAGTACCGTGATGTTGCTATGTGCTCCTTTTGTACCCTGTGTTCTCGCTCTGTACCCCTGCCCTCTGGTCCCTGTCCCTGTCAGTCTGTCCCTGTTTTATCAATGTGTGCACCCTTGCCCTCTTTGTCACCCTGTTTTGTCGCTGTGTACCCCTCTGGTCCCCTGTGCTGCCGCTGTAGGCCCAGCCCCATCTAGTGCCTATGATGTTGCTATGTGTCCCTTTGGCACCCCGTGTTCTCACTCTGTACCCCTGCCCTCTGGTCCCCCGTGCCATAGCTGTACGCCCAGCCCCCTCTAGTACCATGATGTTGAGATGTGCCCCTTTGGCACCCTGTGTTCTCGCTCTGTACCCCTGCCCTCTGGTCCCCTGTGCCATAGCTGTAGGCCCAGCCCCCTCTAATACTGTGATGTTGCTATGTGCCTCTTTGGTACCCCATGTTCTCGCTCTGTATCCCTGCCCTCTGGTCCCCCGTGCTGTCACTGTAGGCCCAGCCCCCTCTAGTGCCTGTGATGTTGCTCTGTGCCCCTTTGGTACCCCGTGTTCTTGCCCTGTACCCCTGCCCTCTGGTCCCTGTCAGTCTGTCCCTGTTTTATCAATGTGTGCACCCTTGCCCTCTCTGTCACCCTGTTTTGTCGCTGTGTACCCCTCTGGTCCCCCATGCTGTCACTGTAGGCCCAGCCCCTCTAGTGCCTGTGATGTTGCTCTGTGCCCCTTCGGTACCCCGTGTTCTTGCCCTGTACCCCTGCCCTCTGGTCCCTGTCAGTCTGTCCCTGTGTTATCAATGTGTGCACCCATGCCCTCTCTGTCACCCTGTTTTGTCACTGTGCACCCCTCTGGTCCCCTGTGCTGCCACTGTAGGCCCAGCCCCCTCTAGTGCCCATGAAGTTGCTATGTGCCCCTTTGGTACCCCGTGTTCCCGCTCTGTACCCCTGCTCTCTGGTCCCCCATGCCATAGCTGTAGGCCCAGCCCCCTCTAATACCGTGATGTTGCGATGTGCCCCTTTTGTACCTCATGTTCTCGCTCTGTACCCGTGCCCTCTGGTCCCTGTCAGTCTGTCCCTGTGTTATCAATGTGTGCACCTTTGCCCCATCGCTGTAACCCTGTTTTGTTGCTGTGCACCCCTCTAGTCCCCCATGCTGTCGCTGTAGGCCCAGCCCCCTCTAGTGCCTGTGATGTCGCTATGTGCCCCTTTGGTACCCCGTGTTCTTGCCCTGTACCACTGCCCTCTGGTCCCTGTCAGTCTGTCCCTGTGTTATCTATGTGTGCACCCTTGCCCTCGCTGTCGCCCTGTTTTGTCGCTGTGTACCCCTCTGGTCCCCCATGCTTCGCTGTAGGCCCAGCCCCCTCTAGTGCTGTGATGTTGCCCCTTTGGTACCCCATGTTCTCGCTCTGTACCCCTGCCCTCTGCTTCCCCGTACTGTCGCTATATGCCCAGCCCCGCCTAGTCCCTGTGATGTCAGTCTGTCCCTGTGTTATCAATCTGTGCACACATGCCCTCGCTGGCTCCCATGATGCCACTTTGTCCCCCAGCCACTTTGGTCCCCCATTTTGTCACTGTGTACCGGCTCCCCTCTGACTCCATGTGATGTTGCTGTGTACCCCTCTGATCCCCTGTGCTGTCGCTGTATGCCCTGCATGCCCCCAGCCTCTTTTGGTCCCCCGTGTTATTGCTGTGTACCCAACTGCCCTCTGGCTCTCTGTGTTGTCTCTGTGTACCCCTGTGGTTCCCTGTGCTGTCGCTGTAGGCCCCTTTGGTCCCCTGTGTTGTCACTGTGTACCCCCTTGTCCTCTGGTCCCCCGTGCTGTCGCTATGTGCCCAGCCCTGTGATATCCCTGTGTGCCCCTACCCATTCAGTTCCCTGTGTTGTCGCTGCATACCCGGCCCCTCTGGTCCCTCGTAATGTTGCTGTTTGCCCCCAGCACCTTATTTTTCCCTTGATGTCGCTGTGTACCCACAACCCCTTAGGTCCCCATGTTGCACCATGTGCCCAGACGCCCTATTTCCTGTCTTGTCACTCCGCCCCCTCCCCCTTCTCGTGTCCCAAGCTGTCGTTGTGTGCCAACCAGCCCCCTGGTCCCCTTGATGTTGCTGTGTACCCCCAAAACCCAGGTCCTGTGATGTCTCTCTGTGCCACCCGCACCCTCATAGCTCCTCGATGCTTTGGCTGTATGCTCCTAATCCCTGGGTTCCCCGTGATGTGGCTGTGTGCCCCAGCCCCTCCGGTCCTCGTGTACCATCCCCCCTATCTGTGTCTTGGCATCTGCACTGTCTGGGTGTCGCTAGGCCAAGAGCAGTGGCTACCCTTCACATTCTTGCTGTTCATGGCCTGTTAGAGCGGTGAGTGTCAATGTTTACCCCCCTGTTCCCTCCCTGTCGTCGAGAGCTTTGAAGCGCAAAGTGTGTGGGCGCTGTGTGGATGAAACATCATATAATATATCACTATGCTTACTCTCTACTCTACACCATCACACACTAGAGTGCAGCTACACCCCTCAATCAATTCGGCCTAGCTGCTCACATACGAATACTATCCCACGAACACCTCATCATTCTAATAAAACAGAGCTATATCCCATGAAAAAACGGCCTAGCTGCACACATAAGCATCCCACAGGCCTAACACAGCCGGAACCCAGTCTTGGTGCCCACCCACCTGACTGCACACACTGAACTGATACCACTACCACCACATCTAATGCTAGAATGCAGCTACCACCAAGCAACTACATCAGCTGCACACTTAACTGGGGCACCCAAGCACCCTTCGACACCCTACTCGTTCAACTGACCCGGACTATGGTCCCAGGGGGCGCTCAACCTACCAGCGGTTTGAGGTCATACCAATGATACATAGAGCGCTATATAAATGCCAAATAACATAACATAACTGCTAATCCTTTCGCCCAACCCGTTCATTCATCAATTTATCGTTCCACTGCTGGGTATTCTAACATCGTGATCTTCCATCTAGGAAGCACAATTGAATAGAATGAAGCTACAAGTGCGCACTGCTGTGTGCAGCCATACAAGATTGCAGCAGGCTTTCGCCTGAGTGGTGTATTTTTGTTTTCAAATGTAGCAATGCATCACCTCTGTAAGTATGCACTGTTTCCTTCAGTTTGTCAACTTCTCAAGTCTTAATTCGCAGATTGCAGAGCTCTCAAATTTTCCCTTACTATGTTGTGAAGGCCAACCGATCCTATTTTTCCTAGAATTCTGGGACTTGTAGTTTTCCTCAATTTAAAATGGGAAATAAAACTACAAGTCTCAGTATTCAAAGGAAAAAATAAGTGTGTAGCCTTCTCACACATAGCAAGCAGCAAATTGAGAGGTCTTAGCTTGTTTTCTTTCCGTGAATTTGATATTTCACTTGTCAGAATAAAGCAGGTCAATGTCTGTTGATTTAATCCAATTATTTTACTGTACTGCCTTTTGGAGATGTGTATTTCACTTGTGAGCTACTCCTTTTTTTAAGTAAAGAAGTGTCAAACGAAAAATAGACTGTGGGCCTCATTACACGGAATGCGGTAAGGGTTTACCGTTACCGGTAAACCCTTACCGCCTTACTACGAGGTCCCTTTGCGGGACCCGACCTCAGCGGCTGGTTTTACCAGCCGTTAAGGAACGGGCCCGCAAAGGGACCTTGGAGGCAATTACGGTACCGCAATTTGCGGTACCGTAATTGCCGCCTTCCCCATTCCCATTGAGCCCTATGGGGGCTCAAATGGGAATGGGGAAGTGCCATGGTGAATGGGGAATTACCGCCCCACATACCTTGGAATGTGACGCTAATTCCGCCATTCACCATGGCGGACTCGGTACGGTACCGGCGGCAACCATGGCGCTAATAGTGCCATGGTTACCGTCTACCGTGTAATGAGGCCCTGTAACTTTTGGTGGGTGGGTAGACTACTTAGGTGATGGGTTTCACTGAAAGATAATAAAAATAGGTGCCAGTTATGTTGTATTCGCCTGGTTAAACAAAGTTATGCTAACTATTTCTACCAAATGCATAATAAATATTCGGGTGCATACTCAGTAAAGTTGTCTGTTATGTCAATTCTTGTTTGGCTTGTATTTTGACAATTCATGTTTTTGTTTCAAATTGCTGTAGGTGCAAATGTGTAATTTGGCAACTGGAAAGTTGCATTTCCCACAATTTATTTATTTATTTTATACTGCTCCTAATACCATACCTGAGTGTAATTTCTAAGTGCAGATCGGGGATTCGAACTTCTGTTGTTCTGTGTGCTGAAGACCAGCACGTTACCCCTGTGTGGTCCTGGGCATAACACCCTTATTATTTCAAATGTTTATATTTTTTACTGCTCAATTGCTGTCTATTAACATATTTTTAAAATGTTCTGTTTTGAAAGGTTGATTTACTCAGCCAACCAAAATAAAAAAAAATAAAAAAAATGGTGCCTCAGTACACTTACATGTCAACACTGGCAGTGCATAAAACAGTAACCACATTAGGAAGTGCTACATAAAAACTCCGCATGCATTGGCAAAGCCAATCATTTTTGCTTTGCAAAAGGAATTACACTGATGGTCTATGAGGAGTGAGGGAGTGAGGGAACTAGGGGCAGTGAAGGAACCAGAGGGTGAGTAAAATTGAGGCAATGAGGGAAAGAAAGGTATGGAGGAGTCGCTTGGGTAAGAGTAGGGCTTGCATGACACTGTGTGCAGATGTACTGATAGTGAAGGTGCCGTGCACAGGAAAGGACAAAACATGCCCCAGAAAAATGTCTTCAGAGTTGTTCAGGAGATGTACAAAACCTATATGTCAGCAACTGGATCCAGTAGAAACCACCAATGAGTGGAGTATTCTCCAGGACACCACACCTTCAAGTATTTAGCCTGACGCAGCAAAGTCGGGGTGCGACAGTGACAGGACATCCCAAATGGTACCACGCCAGCTCATGCTAGTAGATCTTCAGGTTGGCATCAAAAACGTTGGGCCTGATTTACACACATGTTTTCAATCGACTTTCCTGTGTTAAAACATTTGTGTAAATCAGGCCCTATGTTTCTACTATATACAGGTGCAACGTGTGGGCTTTAATATTGGGTTCACCTAATAAAATAAAATCACCCCAAGACCTTCCCTGATGGAAATTCAGACGATGTGCAGACCTTCATCTGTGAGCAACTGGAACTGATACCAGAACACCCAGCCTACAGGTGAAAAGCACGAGGCTAATTACAGAAGGCGAGGATGTCTCACTTGGCTTCTACTGGATCCAGTTGCTGACATTTACTTCTTTATTTCACAAATCAGGGAACCTATAGAAGTGGCAGAAAATGAAGAGGCATCCTTTTCACGCACTGTCCCAAACGAATTGTGTGCAATACAGTCACACTTTGTTCATTTAACCCAGAGCACACAAGCTTATAAATGCTCTTTCCCACGCATTTTCATAATGCCATTTATAAAAAAAAGACCCCACATTTCGCTTATGTGTACTTTGTGAGCGTCTTTGCAGGTTTATTCCAGTTTTAATGTATATTTCTTGCATTTGATCCTACGTATTTCGTGAATGAAATACTTTACAGGAGGCAAGCGGAGACACATACTAGTTTGTCATATTGAAATAAAGTGTTGCATATAGATGTGCGGGTCTTGAGATTTCTGCTGCCACAGGATGGGTTTGGGGGTGCAGGGGTATGGTTTTGCCCCGTCTAGATAAAAACCAGACCCCATTGCAATGCAGCATGCTATGCACTTGATGCATTGGTGCTTTGTAAAGGCGTCATTTACCTCCTGTTTGGTATCAACAATTCTCCTTGATACACCTGGTTTCAAAGGCACATCGCATAAGGGATTTGGAATTGGGCCCAGAACCACAAACAGTGCAAACACAGACAGGAGAATACATTTCCAAGAAAGCTTTAATCTCCTGACACTTGAGGCCATTTTGAACAAACTCTCTAAAGAGAGGGGCCATGTGCAGGATAACGCAAAGGTCGACTGAGCATCCCAGGGCCATCCGGAAGGCACATTGCACTTGCCATAATCCTGCTTTATTCAGGTTGTGTTTGATTTCTCAGGTCCTGATTTAACAGTAAAGTTTACTAAAATGTTCTGCATTTTAAAGATGCAAGCATCTGCACTACATTTTCTATAATAAGAAAATACCAGAATGATCATACATATTTTGGAAATAAAGTGTGGACAAAGGTTGCAAATTATGAATTTGAGGTACCTTAGTCAAGAATCAGTACAGTGGGCCCCATTCTAAGTATGGCGTTCCGGACATAAGGGGGCCAGTAGCAACGTTCCGGCACCCTTTCCGCACCGCCATACTATGAGAATTCCGGTAGGGGCCACGGCACCCTGGCAGGCCTGACCTGTCGGGTTTTCAGGCCCCTACTGGCATGTCTCTCACTGAAGTACCGGCCCTGTTAGCAACGGTGCCTCAGTGTCCCCATTACCATGGAGTCCTAAATGGGGATTAACCGTTGCCGCTGCCACTTGTGATATCACCAGGATATCAGTCAGCAGGGTGTTACGGGGTTGCCGGTAACACACAGCCTACCCACAGGTTTTACAGACAACCCTGTAATGAGCCCCAGTGTCTCTGAAATATACCCTTGACTAAAGCTTTAGAAGGGTTCAACAATAAACCAGAAACAGCGTTTCAGTCTTTTTTTTTTTAGAGATGAGATTTCATCTGGAGGTTGCAAATAGACTTTAAGGTCTTCATTTCAAAGTAAGTAGTTGGTTATTCAACCAGCTTAAACTTTATTGGTTACTACGCTACTGTAATCAGAAAGCACGTTCGAAATGGCAACACACAGAAAGCGCCATAAACGCAGTTAGCATAAAAATACGCTTCCCTACTCAGACCTATTGCTCCACAGGCCAAGCTTTTCACTGTGAGTCCTAGCCAACCCTTTTACCCTCTGCTCATAGATTTTCAGTCATATTTGTTATGCTTTGTAACAGGGTTTTGTATTGCACACTTCTACCCTTTTCATGGTTGTCTTGGCACTTTGCGGCTTACAGGGCAGCGCTTTGTTTGTAGGAGCAGAAGGAGAATTGTAGGATGGTTTGCTGCTTTGTCGTTGAATGCACATTGGATGGAACTGGCCTCTGTGTACTTTTACTTTTACTTTACTTTACTTTAATACATTTGTATTGCGCAGCCATGGGCCCTGAGGCACAAGGGTGCGGACAGGACAGAACAAGATGAAGAAACAGATGGGAGAACGTCCCAACAGGTGGAGCTAGTCACAGAAGCAGTGTCTAAACGAATGATCAGTAGAACAACCAGGTCTCGCGTTCCTTCTTGAAGGCCATCAGGGAGGAGTATAGTCTAAGATTCAGCGGTAGCGAGTTCCGCAACTTAGGAGCGACGAAAAAGAAGGCACCGTTCTCCACCCTCTTAAGTTTAGATTGCGGAAGCACCAAGAAGATTTGGTTACGCGACCTTAAAGATCTGCTAAATGTGGTTCTAAATACATTTTGGTGAGGGCACTTTAGGGATGTGCATGGAGTCAGATCTGCCCCGAGAGACGAAGGATGGGTTGTGGGATGTGGTAGGGCTGCATGACAAACTAGCGAGAGAGATACACAGTTATTATTATTATTATTATTATTATTATTATTATTATTATTATTATTATTATTGTATTTATTGAGTGCAGACCTAGCTTCAAGAAGCAACGGAGCACTTTACAGGGGTATACAACAGTACAGATGCATATAACGGAGCGCTTTTTAGAGGTAACAGAACAGATTTACAGCGAGGGGTAGGATACAGAGGGGCACAGAGGAATGGTATAGCTGTACTGGGTAGCAGGGAGGCGAGGGGTGGTTGGCATCTAGTGAGTCAGGTGGCTCAAGGGGTGATGTGAAGGCCTAGGTGTTAAGGAGGGAGGGATTCTTTGAAGAGGTGTGTCTTGAGTTATTTTCTGAATTGTAGGAGTGTTGGGGCGAGTCTGATGCTGACTGGGGCGAGTTTCCATAGTTTTGGGGCATAGGCAGAGAAGGCTTGCTTTCTGGTCCTTTCCTTTTTGCAGCAGTGGATGTCTAGTCTGTATGTGTCCTGGCTTCTGGTGGTGTTCTGTCCACCGGAGATGCTGAGTTTCTCTGCGTGATAGCTGGGTGACTTGAGGGCAACTGCCTTCTAGATGATGCAGTAAGACTTGAAGGTGATTCATGCATACAGTGAGAGCCAATGAAGGTCGATGAGGGCCGGGGTGATGTGGTCATATCTGCGAAGACCCTTGATGAGGCGAGTAGCTGCATCTAGGACGATTCTCAGAAGCACAAGGGAGGACAGCAGGAGGCTTTTCAGCAGTGCATTGCCCCATCCAGGCGGGATAGGATTAGTGCTTAAACGGTGGATCTAAAGATGCCCAGAGGGAGGAAGGGATTGACTTTCTGCAGGAGGGAGAGCTGATACCAAGATGTGTATGGGTTTTCTTAGCTATGTGTGACTTGAAGGAGAGATGTTTGTCGATGGGGAACCTGAGGGACTTGGTGCAGATGGTGAGCTTGGGTGCGAAGCCCTCAAACTTCATGCTTTTTAGCCAGGTCTGTATGTCTGGGTGTTCAGTGTTGTTGGTGAGGAGTAGGAATCCGGTCTTGGAGAGGTTGATCTTCAAGTATGCACTGGGCATCCAAGACTAGATCCGCGAGAGGCAGGTTTTGAGCCTCTGCATGTCCTTGATGGAGTAGATCTTGAGGTATAGTTGTGTGTCATTGGTATATTGGTGGATGTGGTTGTTGTTTGTGGCTAGGAGGGCTCACGGCACCTCCATGTATAGATTGAAGATGATTGATTGAGAGGTTGGAACCCTGTGGGCCTCCACAGGTGATGGGTAGCATTGATGATCTAGAACTGTGAATGAACTGCTAGCGAGGTAGGACTTGAAATAGCGTAGGTAAAGGTTACTGATCCCCATGCCCTGATGTAGAGTGTCTGTAAACACCTGGTGGTCTTCTGTGTCAAAAGTGTCAGAGAGGTCGAGTTGAATCAGGAGGCAGGTTTGGCCGTCATCAAGGATGTTGAGGGGGCCGTCGATGAACTGTATGGTTGCTGTCTCTGTGTTGCATCTGGGTCTAAACCAGGATTGGTAGGTTTGAAGGCGATTGTTGGTGTTGATGTATTGCTAAAGTTGTGCCACTACTGTTTTTTCCATGATCTTACCTAGGAAGGGATGATGGGTGATGTTGCAATAGTAACCTAGGTTGTCGCCATCCAGAGTGGATTTCTTTAGTAGAGGGAGGATTTTTCCTGTTTTTAGGGTGCATGGGAAGGTGCCCCTTGAATTAGGGAGCTGTTGATGATCTCCAGGTAGGGAAGGAGAGCGTCTGCATGGAGGGTCTTGTGGATGTATTCTGTATACGATGGGGCTTCGAACATGGCCAGGGTTTCTACCACGTTCTCTGTTGAGAGTCCAGGAAAAAATGAGAGCACTAGGAACTAGTGGTTGCCGTGCCTTACTCCTTCGATTCTCATCTATAGTTCTAGTTGCACATGCAGCTGGTTAGTAGAAACCATAGGGCCCGTGCTCTTGGTGCCCAAGATATAGGTCTATGCAAGTTTTGTTTTGTGTTTCTACTAGTTTGGCACTTGTGCACATTTTATATACATTCACTTTATTCACTGAATTGCATAGTAGGTATAGTCCACACGTTTTGCTTTAGATACCATTGAGGTTTATTGAATTTTTATTGTTCACCATGAGTGCCGACACATGTTTCAACCTTTAGCAGGTCTTTATGAAGGCTAGTGTTATGGTGTGTATTTGGTGGTAAGATTATGGAGGGCGTGTGACGAAGGTCTGAAATCACTTCCTGGAACACAACCACTGAACACCAGAGTAGTTTCCTGAAACATGACAGTGAGAAGGAAAGCATCAGGGGAAATCTTCCTCCACACTGTGCCAACAAGGAAACCACTGGCCACCGGAGAAGGGTCTGGAACGCCAACAGTGAAATGGAACTATACCAGAAATGACTAGGAGAAGGGAGTCATTCTCCTGGTATTGGACAAAGAGCTGTGATAAAGATGCCAGGGGAAGGGAGTCATTCCCCCTGGTCATATTGTGATCTGAGCCAAGTAATGCCAGGAGAAGGGTTATTCTCCTGGTGCAGGCCCAGAACTTGTGATTCAGACACAGGGGAAGGGAGTCATTCCCCCTGGCCTAGTGGTGAACTGTATAACGTAACACCAGGAGAAAGGAGGTAATCTATTGGTACTGGGCTAAGAGTTGTACTGGAGACACCAGGGGAAGGGAGTAATTCCACTTGACTCAATTGGGAACTGAATACGTTTATACCAGGAGAAGGTAGTCATTCACCTGGACATTGCATAAAGACTGGGCAAAGCCTGCGAGCCAGGGGAAGCGAGTCATTTCCCCAGGTATTTTCTATTGAGGGAGAACAGTCTTTGGACACTGTTCAAGAAATAGGAGAAGGGAGCCATTTTCCTGAAGAAAGAACATTCTGTTAGTTTATCCTTTGTGAGGGTTAGAGTAAGACTTGACACAGGACAGTGGCACTTTGATTTGACTGACATTGGGCCTCATTATGAGTGTGGCGGAAAGGCAACAGCGGCGCTGGTAGTGCTACCAGCACCATTGTTACCTTTCCACCACACTACGAGTTCTGCTCGCCGTTGTTGGACTGCACGCCTGGTCTGACCAGGCTTGCATACCGGCACCCACGAGCAGAACTCGTGATTGCACCAGCACCGTTATAAATGGTGCCGGTGCAACCATGCTCCCGACCCCATTCTGCCCTATAGGGCATAATGGGGATCGGGAGACCGGCCATAACGTCACCCGCGAATGGGCAATTACCGGGTCCGCCAAACTCGGCATGACCCGGTTACTGCCCATTCGCTGGTGCCCGAAAAAAACAACTCTGGCGGCAGCCGTGCCCTTAATAAGGGCACGACTGCCGCCAGAGTTATAGTGAGGGCTATTCTGACAATTCCTTTAGTTTTAGTCCAAGACAGGGAAACCCCTCTTAGAGATAGAGAGAGTGAGGTTTTCTTTTTAAGAAATAAAGGTTTATAACAAAAGCCATGCCACCTTTGTGTCAGCTTCCTTCTTTGACACCCTTACAATATTTTCATATAGTCAAATGCATTTCTCCAGTGTGCCACTGATGATTTTTTATTATATTGATGTGTCAATAAGGAAATTATGCCCAATACCAGTCCCTTAATTTAAATATATTATTTAAATGTATCTGCTTTGAAAAAGGTTATTCGTTGGAACACAATGTTTGAAACACAACCGAAATCTCAATCATCTTACAGTGGAAATGATGGCATTACTGTACTTATATTTTTGAAACTACTCTTCACATAATTGTTATTTCAAAATGGATGAATCCTGGAATGAAATCAACGAATTGTGAAATTAATTCATTTCCCAACTAAATCCCTTTGCAAAACATGATTTTAATGATGGCAGAACTTGTCTTACTTGCTGAAACGCCGCTTTCCTCAGCTTTGTGTTAATAACTAAAGCTTACATTCAGAAAGGATATTAGAGAAACTAGACACTTACTACGTTTTATGTTAATTACTAGTTTTTACAGTCACATGGTTTAGGTCAGAACTGTTCCATACCGAAAAGAGGATTTGTGTTGTTGGGGAGGGAAGGGGCGGTCCGAGTTGTGCAAACCACGATTATTTGTTTAGTATACATTTAATCGCTGTGCATGCCACCTCACACAGAAAGGAGAAAGAAAATGGAACGTTGCATTAATTATTGCTTCTCCGAATTGCAATCGATGACTGTGTATTTAGAGTTTGAGCCAATAATAAGCTTTGTGTTTGCTTTTTCTCTTTTTTTCAATGGCCCCCGGGGCTTTAGGTAGAAATGTCCTAGCGCCTTGCCAACAGGAGCAAATATTTAGTTTCAGAGTCCTTTTTCTCATGACTTAACGGAACATGAGGAGCTCTGTCGTTTACTTAGTGGTCAAGGCGTCACATTGTCACATGCCTTGAAGAGACAGGACAGCCTGTGGATCAGAACAGCATAGAATACAGATTGCACAGCTTATCATTTTGAGTAACCCTATTACCCCAGTGAGGGAGCACAGAGAGCTAAAACACAACAAAAGAAGGCTTGTATGATGATGTTGTACTTGTTTGTACCTGACATGTTAATGTTAATTTTTGTTTTGTGTGAAGTTTGGTATAAAGATGTTAATACGAGTTTATGTTGTGAGATAGTAATTTCAGTAATTGTTAGAGTTTGAGGTAATTTAATGTATGGTGTGATTGTAGATGCTGGACACATTGGGGCTCATTACGCGTCCGGCGGTAGCCGTGCTGGTAAAACCGGCTGGCTGCTGCCAGACCCGTAATGAATTACCGGTGGCGGACTTGCTGGAATTACCGGGGTACCACAACTCCGGTGGTCCGGTAAATCCGGCATCGACAATTCTGTAAATCCCCATTCCTGTGGAGTGCCATTGGACTCCATGGCAAAGGGGACCGGCAACACCAGCACCATGTCGTAATGGTGCCGGTGTTTCTGTGCATCTCTGCAGGCGGGTGCCGTTCCGCCGGCCAGGTCAGACCTGGCGGGCAGGATGGCACCTGCCCGCAGAGCTCATAGTTTGCCGTTCCGGAAAACCGGTGCCGGTATGGTTCCACCAGCACCGTTAATTCCGGACCGGAAAACTTGTCATGAGGACTATTGTATTTTGAGCAAGTTTCTCTCCATTGATTTCTGTGTTTTGACATTTTGGCTGCTTTTTGTGTGAGTGAGGTCTTTTTAATCTCACACACTTGCTTGCTCAGTTTATTTGTTTTGGGGACACTAGTCAGGCTTCTTGGCAGTGCATGGAGAGTTGTTCTTCAATTTGTCATTTTCCTTTATTTTCATTTAATTTTCTTACACACACCGCCTTTTTGTCTGGCAACATTTTAGACGCTTTTGTGATTAACCAAGTGCAGGCTGGTGACAGTGAACCGTTTTTTACAACTCTTTGGCACAATAATGCAATTTGAGGTACCATGTGCTCAAAATGGCCGCCTCTCGTGATTTAGGGCCTGTTCTTTGGCCACCTTTATTTTTGCCCATCATCATGTCCTCTCGGGCTGCAAATGGCTAAATATGAAAATACACTTTTGCGGGATCTAACCTTGGATTCCTGGTCAGTGCCATGCATGACTGTAACTGGTTGAAACTGGGTTTAGGGCTCTCTTGTCCCAATCCCATATGTCCAAACGGATGTCTGTGGCTGAGGTGATGTGGGGAAGCTAGCTGCCCATGAGTGGAGAGCAACTGCCTGTTTCAAAGGAGCTGATCCTTCCTGTTGGAGTGCAGGAGTAACACCCAGCTCATATTTTGAATAAGAGTAAAGGGTCTGGAGCTGTTCTGGAGGTCGCCAATGGAGCCAAGAATCCAATGTAAGAAGACTGTGCTGAGAAGACCAGGAGGATTAAAGCAGAAACAAAGCCATTGCCAAGTCATGTGTCCTGCAATGCCATTGGATATTGGAAAATACCCTGGATGCTCCTGGGGCTGACCATCCATTGAAGATGGAGGTCTGCTGCAGCAAACACCATCTGAAGATGGTGCATGGGACTGGACATAACTTTAGCTAGTGGCTTAGCAGAAGTATCTCTATTCAGAAAAGGGGGGCTCTCTGGAGAAAGTTGTCTACAAGTCCTGGTCATGTTGGCCCCTTATCAGGGTTTCTTCACCACCTCGTCTTCCCTGCTGTACCCTGGGGGTCCTCCTTCATCTAGGGAAAAATCAGTGGTCATGTTGCAAGGTCAGGCATCCTGTCCAGTTGGGAGTCTCCTGGAACTGCATCTGCTTTGGAGATTGGTGCTGCCACCTAGTGGTTCCAAACCAGACACCTATTTGAACTACCGTCCCTGGGACCCTAGAGCCTCATACAATGAAATCAACAGTGTAGGCGAAGGGCCAGAGTTACTCTCACTTACCTGGGGATGGTTGTTTGCAGGGGTCTGAGTTTACATAACTCTCTTGTTGCACCCCATGCTCCTTAGGAATTGCATGGGTACAAAGTAGAACCCCTAAAAACTACCATTACTTGGCCGTGGGTGGTGGTGTTCTGGTCTAGGACTCCACTCTGGTTAACCTGCAGAGTGTAGGAATCGGGTGCGTTCCCCACATTTTTCTTTAGATCCATTTGTAATATTGGTGCTTTTATTTTTAAAGGGACTTTCCTTTTGGCTTTGGCCAAATCTAATGCAGGGGGTGTTTAAAGCGTCCTAAACCCCTTCTCAAGTACTTACCTGTGGAATCAACTGTTCCAAGAACACTGTAACTTACTTTCATGGTTAGGAAAGAGCTGTTTACGTTAAATGAAGCCACCTTATACCGATGAGGCAGGTTTCCTTATATTCACATGTTCCCCCACAGTACTTTTTACTACTATTGCTTTGCTTTATTGTAGGATAGTGTTGTGTAGTTACCTAATGTCTATAGCTGTATATAAAAAAAACCTTGAACTTTGGTTTCATTGTAACCTGCCTAATACTAAAATAAAGTAATAAGGTTGGATTTGTTGTGGTATGGAGTGAGTGTACCGTAATGCTGTTATGTTTATTGTTTGTACACTTTACATTTTGTTGTAGCAACTTCTCCATTTTTAATTTCTATTTTCAGTTTTATTTGTGGGGCGTATACTGTATTAATATAAGTGTATTTCATATGAGTGTAATAGCATACAAGTATATGGCGTAGTTGCATATACCCCATATGTTTGTCATATGAATGTATCACCTATGGTTGTAGTGCATATGAGTGTATTTATTTATTTTATTAATTTTATTTATTTTTACTCGCAACTCGCCCTAAGGCCTAAGTGCGCACATAAAAACTAGACAAGACAAACAACATAAAAAGCACACAATAGGAAAAAAGATGAACAGATCCGGGAAGAACAAACAATTGCAGAGAGGTGCACTGTACGGGTGTGTAAGGATATTTGGCGTGTTACAGTACACAGTACAGCAATACTGCACAAGTAGCACAAATTTTTTTGCAGCACCACCACCACAAGGGTGCGGTGCATTGCTATATGGGTTAGCAGATTAACAAGGAAAGACAGACTATTCAGTAAAAAACGATTTTAACATATAAGATGCAAATCTATTTTTACAGTTAAAAGCACACGTGTTCATTTAAAAATGCACACTATTTTTCACCTGAAATGCCTATATTGCTAGAGACACATTTGAAAATTAACAGCTAACCTATTAACCATTAACCTGACTAATAAAACCTTATTTTAATATAACCCACTAATAAAATGTGTTCTCTACTGCAGAATTAGGCATACTCTGAAAACCATTTAAATGAGTGTGCAGATTTTTTTTTCTTCTCTTCTCTGCCTGATTATCCGTGTTGTTGTGCACAGTAACGGCAGGAAGGAGGAAGTCAGATTTGCAACAATTGCAAATGTATAAGCGAAGCTATTGTTGAAGAGTAGGAGGATGAGAGATGATGAATTTCA
This sequence comes from Ambystoma mexicanum, assembly GCF_040938575.1. Lineage (NCBI taxonomy): Eukaryota > Metazoa > Chordata > Amphibia > Caudata > Ambystomatidae > Ambystoma > Ambystoma mexicanum. The sequence continues at coordinate 503,935,113 of NC_090940.1, read as the reverse complement.
TTGGGACACGTCATAAAGAGGGCTGAGAGGAAAGTTTTAGTGGGCAGTAGCAGGGAAAAAGACAGGGAGACATCTTTCTGCACTACTGGGGAGAAGACCTGGCTGTGGGGTCCTGACTGAATGCAGATTCCTGTGTCCTGCTGCAATCGACATTGGGGAGAGCTGAAAGAAAAACCTGTCCACTGGCTGAGGCAGTCCTATCTGAAAAAGCTGAGAATTCCAGGCAATGACCCCGGCTTGAGAAGGCAAGCGTTCCTTTTTGCTGGAGTTAATCCAAGAGAGCCACATTCACAGAGAGAAGCCTCTGAACAGATAAGGTAATTACCTAACTGGGGGAGCTGTGTGTGTGCACGGAAATATGCAGTCAGTGTAGAAAAATGAAAGTCCCGTGCGTGTCTTAATCAAGTGCTAATGTTGCAATTTAAGTTCTGTTCTCCGCCACTATAATTGCAGTGTGTCATAGAAAATGCTTTGATTGTTCCATTTTATTGCTGTAAAGAATGAGATCGTGTTAAATACAACTTTTATAATACAGAAAAATATTTGAAAACAGACGGATGGTGTACTTACTATTTATCATTACAATGCTGATGATGTGGGGAGATTTTTAAACAGTGCAATGGTCATTTTAAGACAGATGTGTGCATGTCAGAATCAGTATGAATAATTGTGAGTGACTGTAGTATAACTTGTTGGAGGTACATGAGCCAACGGGAAGAGAGACTCTCTGAACATAGCTCCCTACCGTATATAAGGTAGTGGAAATTACCACAAGACTACCACATATAGCTCTCTGTCGTAAATAAGTCAGTGAGTTTGCCCATGGTGGCGCACCAACACTATCACTGGAAATTGTGGTATCCCTAGAATGCAGGTCTGAGGTCTCTCTAGTGATCACACGAAAAATCTAAGCGAAGATAAGGGATTCTGGACATTGGGGCCACAAATAAAACAAGGGAATTATGCTCACCAAAATACCACCAACCACGTATACCAAATATGCAGGTCTGGGTGCTGAAATAATGCATGTCCATTGTATTATTGTTGCACATGGCCAAATCTGAATACAAAGAGTGATTATTGCTAAGTTATTTTTCGGCGGTAATAAAATACCGTCAGGCCCCAAATCTCCACAAAATACCCTACATATTTATGGTGCGTTGCAGGCCGGGAAAGTGATCACAGAATACCTACTGGGCGTGGCAAGCGTGTCTCACACTGCCATTTGCACATTAAAGGGAACCCATTTTATAATAGCAGTGTGCCAATAAAAACGAATTTCAGAATGTCACAAAGGGAAACCACATTCTCAGATCTAGTGCAATATTTAGAGGCAAAGTTATTTGCACATGGGAATTGGTCTTCGAACAGTACCTTAGAATGGAGTAACCGCATTCAGGGTGAGGTGCAGAAAGAAAAACTAGACAATATTTTTGCAGAAGGCAGCATAATTCAGGTCTGCCTTACAAGATTATTGAATGCAGCCGATAAAAGTGCAGAGAAAGACTGTTTAATACGGCTATGCGGCAAAATATGGTTTATTTTAAACAAGTCCCTGCGAATGCAAGAGAATGATACTCAGCTAATTAACAGGTTAAAGACTGAATTAGATGGGGCAAGTAAAAATCAGGAAATGTTGAGAGCAGAATTGGATGTATGCCAAAAAGACATGCAATTAAAATGCAGAGACTTTGATACTCAGTTATCCAAAAGCAAGAAACAATTTGAAGATAGTGAGCAAGAATTGACACACTTAAAAGCCTTAGTGGATCACATTAGGCAGGATAAAGATGAGATTGTTTCAGAAATGCAGATTTTACAAAAAGAACATTGCGAAAAAGAAGGTGATCTCCAGGGTGTAGAACAAGAAATGATTAAAATGATTCAAGAAAGAGACAAAAGAAATAAAGAGTTCAATGAATGCCAAATGCAAATGTGTGACATGCAGGAGGCGATTAATAAAATGAGCGATGAAAATAATTATTTACAGAATGAAGCAACCAGACTCCTTAAAAAGTGTAAGGACTTAGAACAGCAAATGTGCATTCCCAGGTCCCAGGAGAGGCGGCAGGGTACCACATTCAATGGAGTGGAGGTGAATTCTAGCTCTGCCCAAAGAGCTAGTGCCCCAGTGACAGGGCCGGTGACTGAACTTGGTTGCAGCGCCCTTGGGGGATTTGATACTCCCATTGGGGGCAGTCACCAATCTCATACACCTGAAAACAGGATTGACTCACAAAATAGTGCAATTCCATGCATTGCAACAAGTAGCCCCATAAAAATAATGAAATCCATTAAAGCCCTGATCAAACCATTTAAAAAGGGAGGTGAATGCTGCATTGAGGATCACTTAGAAGCGGTGCATGACATTTTTAAAGCACTCCAGATACCTAAGGAACAGTACAGACAATATTTTCATTTAACTTTAGATGCCCCGACGGCCAGCATCATAAGGGGATTAAATGAACAGCAGAATATGACATGGCTGGAGTTTGAAAAAGAAATTAGGCGTCATTTTTCTCCTTTTCAGTCATTGCAGGAGGCAAAGAAAGTCGCGTACACTATTACTGCTGGACCTAATACATCACCTCGCCAATTTTTACAAGACTTAAAAAGAGCATTCTCTCGCTTTGATGTATCTTTTGACTCAAATTCCAATGAGTTTAAAACCGCATACTTCTATGGGCTACAGAAAGACATCATATCCCAATTGGTCCGTGAATTTGACCGTGACAAGTCCCTTGAATGGATTGTACATCAAAGCACCAAGCTATATGAGGTACTCTATTGTCAGGGTAGAGAAAGTGATAAAATGAAAGATACTAGGCCTAAATCTAAAGAACCCTCAGCCACAGTAATGGAAATCAGGTCAGCCAAAATGTCCCTTGAGTCTGCTCAAAGCCAAGGTAAAAATAATGTGACACCTGAACAAAGGGGTAATCAACAAAGATCGCCATTTCCTGTACCAATGTTCCAATCACATGATCCTAGTAATAGAGAGAGCTACATCAGCCCTAGATTTAAAGGAGAAGACCTGGCTGTGGGGTCCTGACTGAATGCAGATTCCTGTGTCCTGCTGCAATCGACATTGGGGAGAGCTGAAAGAAAAACCTGTCCACTGGCTGAGGCAGTCCTATCTGAAAAAGCTGAGAATTCCAGGCAATGACCCCGGCTTGAGAAGGCAAGCGTTCCTTTTTGCTGGAGTTAATCCAAGAGAGCCACATTCACAGAGAGAAGCCTCTGAACAGATAAGGTAATTACCTAACTGGGGGAGCTGTGTGTGTGCACGGAAATATGCAGTCAGTGTAGAAAAATGAAAGTCCCGTGCGTGTCTTAATCAAGTGCTAATGTTGCAATTTAAGTTCTGTTCTCCGCCACTATAATTGCAGTGTGTCATAGAAAATGCTTTGATTGTTCCATTTTATTGCTGTAAAGAATGAGATCGTGTTAAATACAACTTTTATAATACAGAAAAATATTTGAAAACAGACGGATGGTGTACTTACTATTTATCATTACAATGCTGATGATGTGGGGAGATTTTTAAACAGTGCAATGGTCATTTTAAGACAGATGTGTGCATGTCAGAATCAGTATGAATAATTGTGAGTGACTGTAGTATAACTTGTTGGAGGTACATGAGCCAACGGGAAGAGAGACTCTCTGAACATAGCTCCCTACCGTATATAAGGTAGTGGAAATTACCACAAGACTACCACATATAGCTCTCTGTCGTAAATAAGTCAGTGAGTTTGCCCATGGTGGCGCACCAACACTATCACTGGAAATTGTGGTATCCCTAGAATGCAGGTCTGAGGTCTCTCTAGTGATCACACGAAAAATCTAAGCGAAGATAAGGGATTCTGGACATTGGGGCCACAAATAAAACAAGGGAATTATGCTCACCAAAATACCACCAACCACGTATACCAAATATGCAGGTCTGGGTGCTGAAATAATGCATGTCCATTGTATTATTGTTGCACATGGCCAAATCTGAATACAAAGAGTGATTATTGCTAAGTTATTTTTCGGCGGTAATAAAATACCGTCAGGCCCCAAATCTCCACAAAATACCCTACAGGTGTATGGTACATGATTGAGTACACAAGGCATATGAATGCATGGCATATGTTGTGTGAGTGTATGGCATATGTGTTTATATCATATGTGTTCATATTGCATGTTTATTCTATGTGTATGTATGTTGTATGGCATATGGTGTATGGCATAGGAGTGTAGAAGTGGTACATGAGTGTTTGATATGTTAGCGTCAGGCATATGGGTTTACAATCTATGGGCATATTGCAATCTGGATTATTAATTTGTACCCTGTGAGAGTGTGTGTGAATTGCATTTGATTGTATGTTGCCTAAATGTATGGTGTATGAGTGTATATAATAGGAATGCATGGCCTTTGAATATATGAAATATGTGTTTATTTTTTATGAGTGTATTTCATGAGTATTTCCTGTAGGAGCGTGTGTCATATAATTATGGTGAAGGGTGTATGGCATAAAGGTTTATGATGTATCAGTGGCAAACGAGTCTTTGTTATTTGGGAGTGTGACATATGAGGGCCTGGCATATGACCTATGTGCATATAGCATACCAGTGTGTGTTGTGTTAGTATGTGGCATAAGAGTGCATGTCATAGCATGTGGCATAAAAGTGTGGTGTACGTATGTGGCAAATAAAGCCTGGTCTTAGAGCACATGGGTGAGAGTGTTTGGCATAAGTGCATATGGCATAAGAGCATGTGTCATACTCATGTGCGGTGTAAGAGCACATGGTGTAAGATCATATGGCATAAGAGTGTGTGGCGTTACATTTTGTGCCATACGTGTGTTTTAGTGTAAGCCATATGGCTGCTGTGTAAGTGCCTGGAATGTGAGTGTATGGCATATAAATAGTGCATTTGTGTTTCATGTACAGTAAAAATGCACATGTCCTATTTGCCTCCTATACATATGAAAACTCACATGAAAATGAGGTTTGACTTTGATGCGACTTATGTATAGGTGGTGTATAAGAGGCTTACATTTCGCACATGTGTGCAATTTACAACTTCTATAAATCTCATATACATATGGAAATTGACAGCCCAGTCACTCCTGACTTTGATATGTATGTGTACAGTTCTAATACAAGCTGTATATTCATTCTGTCCATAACTTATACACCTCTTATATGCATGAAAACTCACATAAAAATGAGACCTGACTTAGATGTCAGTTTTTATATGCGTAGGAGGCGTATAGAAGTTTTACATTTCGTATATGTACACAATTTGCGTCTCCCATATGTCTCATACACGTATTAAAATATCAGTCCTGATTTTTATGTGAATTTTCATATGTCTAGTAGTGTACATGTACATCTCCTACACGCAGGTGTAAAGTTGGTAAATGAGATGCACATTCATTTTGGTGCATGCGTGATATATACATCTTAACACTTGAATATGTCACAAATGCCATCTCAATGTTTGAACTTTTCTTAGGACTTCAGATCCTGATAGGAGCCAAGTGCAAGACAAAAACCTAATAAAATGAGTGCCTTATTCTGAGGTATTTGGGCTGAAAATGTTTTGTTCTTTCTTATGGCAAACCCCATGTTAATAGATGATCAAAACAGAATCAAAACATTGGTTTTAAAATATTAAGTCATCCATGAAAAATTCAGAAATGTACCATCTAGCAGTGGATACATACAAATATTTACAGAAGTGCCAATGGAAGGGTCCGAACATTATGGGAATTCCATTTACTCTTTTTTCTGAACCTTAAGTGTGCTATGCTCTAATATGATACATATATGTACATAATTGCCTTCCTTTTGAGCTCACACAGATTTTGAGCATTACAAGGCAGGGCACAATGAATTAAGACACTGGCCCAGCTGTCATGGTTAGGCCAACCATTACTAACTCTAAACAAAAAAAGTGCATCAACTCTACACACAGCTCACTCCACATGTGCTCAGTCATAGCTCCTCATGAAAATGTAGCAAAACAGCTCTTTTTATTCCCCCAATTCTAAGGTTCGAAGAAGAGGCCCATCTTTAAAGGGTACATTCTCCAATGTCCTACTATTGACAATATGTAATTTATTACTGTGGCACCTAAAAATATTACATTTACTGACAATGAAATCAAATAATATTAGAAATAAAGCATTATATATTCAAAACCATCCACATATCCATAATTTAATACACATTTTTGTTTTATGTATGGCTCTAAATAGAACATATTGAATACAATTCATTGAACGGTTACATTGATTTGGTGGTGGAGTTTCACCTGGGGACACAGAGGTCAGCTCTGGAATGAAGGATGCAGCCCTACTTTCCTGTTCCTGAAGCCAGCATCTCCCCTACTGACCTAGGGTTAATTTATTCTTTTGTAAAGCCTCCTTTATTCCAACTTCAGTGGTTCGCCAGAGTGGGTGGTCCTACCTGGCCACCAGAGTTCCCGCCCCCTCCTCTGGGTTAACAAATAGGTGATCCAGTCACAGGGGGCATTATCCTATCAAATCACCTTGGAATGTATACGTCCTAAAGAAGTGGTCCCATTTTACCCTATGGACAAATATGTAGATCCTATTTTTGGAAGAGGCAGTAAGTTCTGTTTCCCCCCAAGTAAAGTGGAACCCTGAAAAACCATTTTTTATAGACTTAGTATGATAGACTCAGGGGTGGGTGGTGACTGAAAGGGTTAACACTTGACATGTATGCGCTCATTTCAACCTTTATTGTAATCTCTTTAGATGTTCTCCCCATCGAGGGCCCAGAGTGCCGGGGCAGAAAGAAATCTTACCCAAGGCACTCCGCAGATTTATGAAGGGGCAGGGGGAATTACTTTCTGAGGATGTATAGATATGCCTTGTGGGAAAACTATACTACTTTATGTGGGCATATATATTAGGCTGTGTAATGATCTTGACCTTGGGCTTTTGGCCCTTGTCTTGGAATGGACCGTACATCCCCTTGTATTTCCTCATGGAAGTATTGGTTTCTGGAAGTCAGCTACTTGGCAAGACTTGGAGAGTGCCGCTCTTCACAGTGACATAGGGATGTGCAGGTCTGTTCTTGTCAAGTATTCCCTCTCAACAGTATCCAGTGAAAAGGTTGCCAGCAAAAATGTAGTTAGGGAAAAAGTCGTGATGAAAATACCACTGCAGTGAAAACGTTGCCAAGCAAAAAGTAGTAAATGAAAAAAGCTGAAAAGTAATCGAAAATGCAGGATAAATGTTAGGGTTAGGTAGCGTTTTGTGGGATTGTGATTGCCTGGTTTAGGGTTAGGATAGGGGTAAGGGCTAGAGTAAAGATTTACATTAGAATTATGGTAAGCGGTAGGGTCAGGATGGCTGCTGCAGGAATGGTGATGTTGCAGTTTGGTGAGTCGTTAGGGTAGATTCATTGTTAGAATAGAGGTTATGGGGAGGCTAGGGCTAATGGAGTAATGGTTTGGGTAAGTGCTAAAGAAAGGGATAAGGGAGTTGGGGAGGGCTAGTGATGTTGGCCTCGGATAGGGATTAGGATACACCTAGTGGTTGGAGCAAAGTAAGCATTGGGGTAAGTGTTAGAATTGCAGTTAGGGAATAGCTACGTTAAGGATTAGAGCAAGAGTTTGGGTTAGTGCAACGGCTACGTCATTTGTGGCAAGCTGGTGATGAGGTTGGAGGTTCACTGTTCATTTTGCATTGATTTTGTATTGAGTAGCATGCAAATAAAATGCCTTAGCATGCTGAAGGGTTAATGTTCGGTAAGAGGTCCAGGGTAGTAGTTAGTGTTCGGGAGATTGTGGAGGTTTTATTAAAGGTTGGGGCCATTGGTAGGGTTACATCCTTGTACTTTTGGGTATTTAATAATAGCTTTTGTTACAATCTTATTACTGGAAACATTTTCACACTTTGCATTGATTGTATTAAATGACTACATCTTTCAAAACTACTTTTTGCTGGCTACATTTTCACACATCTACATTTTCCTGAGGACATATTCACATAGAACTCTCTCAGCCAGGGACCTAGCAGGTAGTATTTTATACTCCACAACCTGAGGCCTGGAATCAGTACCACAAGTTTCTATATTAAATGAGATGGTGGTCTTTCGGGTTCCAGTACACTTTGAGCAATGACCCCCAGCCAGCGAGTTTCGCAATGGTCAATGTTTCTTTTTTTTAAAAGTATATTGAATTTGAATGTTAATTTATATGATGTGAACATTTCAATGAACTGGTTCCTGCCAGACTTTGGCCACACGTTTTTCAGGGGGGTTCTAAGGGCACTATCTCCCATAATACTGGCGTGTCTCACTGTGTGACCCAGGTGGCTTAGCCACCTCTGATTATGGCAATATTTTTGCCTATTGTACTGGGTAAATATAGATTATCACTGTATCCTTTTGTCTTGCTCACACCTCTCTCTATTAGACCTCTCTCTCGGCGATGTATCCTAGTTCCATCAGCACCCAGAGATTTCTTTCAACTTTTATCCCAGATGTAAATACTAGTTTGTTTCAATAAGCCCCCTGATTCATGTTCTGTTTCCCCAATGTGAGACGGCCTCTGTATTGGTGATTCTTAATTGGGTCTGCCTCCTCTCTATGTGTGTGTGCCTGCATAGGAACATATGGGCAACATCACAGGGAACAGATGGGTCCGTGCCATGCATCCACCTCCACTGTACGAAAGGCCTGTCGGCCATTTTGGAATCAGGCATCCCTGTCACGGGGGCCCTTTATTCATATACAGCGTCCCTCTGGCCAAGTACATCTTTTTATGCTTGGCGGCGCATTATCATCCTCAGTCTGGTTGTTCTGTGTGTAAAAAGTCGGAAACAACAGATTTTGATACAAGCTCCAGTCATGCCCCTCTTCATAACTTGTGGAGCCAGCATCTGCCTTTTTCCAGCTCCGAATCTCTCAGCCGAACCAAAAGAGGAGCCATCACACAGGAGAATTGATTGACAGACGATCTCGGTTCGCCAACCTGAACTGAGAAGGGTTCACCATGAGATTTCAAGCATCTCTGCATGGAACCTTCAGTGCCGATAGTCAACACTCTCCTTCACTATTTACACCACACATCTCCCCTTGACCGAACTTGGTATCCCCAAGGTCTGAGGGGTCTCGGAGTATCTGGAGGCAGCACGGGGGAATATCTAGTGATCATATGTTTGTGACCTCCCGGGTTACAGCCCAGAGCCTAAGGTTTCCTCTGCCTCCCAGTGGCCTCCTGTCCTCTACAAATCATTTGGCTCCAAGAGGTCTCCCATCCTCCCCAAATCATTAGAAATTGGTGACCTCATCAACATCTTGCTCTTTTATAAGTAACAGAAATAAGGAAAACTGTTTCTGTTGTCTGAAAAATACTTTTTTGTTTTTTATATTGCAACTCATTTCTAAGTTTTGCAATTTCGAAGCGCTGTAAATTAAAAATGTTCACAAAAGGTTAAAGATGTGGGTCAGAACTGCCAGATACCTTTCCTGCATATTGACCCTAAAACTAAGCAAGTGTTTTACTCACAGAGCCCTCTGGCCAAATACTGGTTCCAGAGGAGGAACTGCACATTGGACTATCGATGGGTTGGAATTTCACTGGGAAGTATATATGTTTCCCGCCCGCATGTCATCTTATGTACTCAATTATGCATTCATCCCACAATGCTTTGCAGTGTAAAGGCTCATTGGATGTATGCTGAAATGTAAACTAAATTACAAAGATCAACAAAAGGGAGCCTAGTTATTATATAAGGGAAATGCTCTTTCCTAAACTGTAAAAACGACTGATTATTCACCACAAGTAAAAAGATAAACTGCTGTTGGCGAGATATATTGCATGCCAACCCATTTGGTTAGCAATGAAATATCATTGTGACACCATATACCAAAATGGTAAACCATATTGCTTTTATACCACTTGCAAGCTGAGATAGAATATGAAACCTCCATAGTATAAAATGTGTTTAATATGAAGGGCAGGTGGAGGCCCATCTGCAACCTGCAACCCGCCAGTTGCTTTGGAATACAACTCCCATGATCCCTCACTGTTGGCTATTCTGAGCATGGCTGGTGGGTGTTATGGTTCAACATCTGGCGACTGAAAGGCTGCAGACCCATGTTGTAGGCTCTTTGCCATGTTCTTATTTCCATTGCAACCTTCATGTTAAAGTCCCATTACTGAATTTTTATCTGAGCAATCAGATTGCTAAAACTATGGACTGGTCAGCCAGGCCCTTACAGCCCCTCAACCATTAGGCTTTAGGAATTACAAAAGCCCATTTCCCCTGCAAGATCTTCTGGTACTTGGTGGTTCCATCCAATCCTATGCTTACCTCTTGGGCATCAATATTGTATGAGCCCACATTGTGGGGTCTTTGGAAACAGTTCCTTAAAGTGAACCCAGGGAAAAAAGTATTGTGGGAGCAGAGACTGGACGCGGAGAGGGATGGTGGGTAGGCAGAAGACGGTGCCCCTCCCTTACTTTGGATATTTGTCAGTCCCAGTTTCCACCATTTTGTGCCAGCCACACTTGTTGTCAAGGGTTACCTTCACAGTTGGGACAATAAATACATAAATGGATTATTCTGTGCCCTGCACCTTCCTTTTACAGGGATCTTTGCATGTATGCCCCGGTGTCTAAACTAGTGTTGCTGTGAGGTGCTTGCATGCCCTTGGAAAGGGGACATAGCCTAGTAGTCCAGGTGGCCTACTCCCATTTTCTGGAGGCGAGATCCATGCCTCTCAGTGGTTCAGATGCATTGAATGGAGCCATCAATTTCCACATTAACTAATGGACCACAGAGTTATTTTGATAATCGTTTTCTTCTCAATGCTAAATGACCCAAAGCCACCAGAATATTATTCTCATTTGTTTGCCCCAGACATACTCTGAACCCATCTATGTTTCATTAGTCAATGTCATGTTAAAATGTACATACGGATCTAGGGAAAACTTTGGGAGGAGGGAGTGGTGAACTGGATTGGCGCATGTTATTATAGAAGGCTAAAGAGATTCTCATCTTTAGATTATTAGTCCAGATCGACTACTTCTTTACTGACCATCAAACAATTAGGAGTGGACTACGTAAAGCGTGCGTGGCACATTTATCTGTATCAGAGGAGCTGCTAGCGGGGGCTAAGGGGCCTATAGCCCCTGATCTTTTGGTTGTAGCCCCGGATAGAAGCTCAGGTTCGACAACCAAAATGCTACCTAGCCCCGTGTTCCGCCAGTCCTGACATTAGCTTAGCCCCTGATCTTTTCCAGACATAGAAACACCCCTGATCTGTGTACAACGTTGCACTATTTATTACACTAACACCGTACCATATACGCATTAGAAAGCATCTTCATCTATAATATATGCAAAACATGGAATATCCACTAGAGTATTTCCGGGGACGCCCACTTTTTGCAAAGTGGGCAGCACCTAGCATATATGTGTATCCCTCCTTCAATACGCAGCAAAATGCACTGGGCATATCGGTTATCCCTGGATGAGCGCAAGTTACAGAATCCCTATGCAGGTATATAAAAATGTGCACAGGTGAAGCTTGGATGGTGGTAATGGTTGGACTACCATTGTGGGACATAGTGGGGAGGTGCCCGACGTCCATACGGGCATCACGGCAAGAACCGAGCTTGTTGTAGTTGAAATAGTGAACATCTACACTTGGGGCCCGATTCATGGAATTTCTTGCATGGTTCGAAGTGACTTTGCACTGCTGAAAAGTGTTTTTTGCACTGGCAACACAAACCCAGATTCATGGAACTGTGCAAAGTGTATTTTTGTAGTGCAAAGTTAATTTTGTACTGCAAAAATGACTTTGCACTGCAAAAAGACCCTTTGCACATTGCTGTAGTCTTTTAAACAACCCTGCTTGATATCTGAAAATTATTCCTATTCATCAAACACAGGTAAAAGCATGGTGGGCTTGGAAAGGCTTGAAAAACACTCTTTCATCTAAAATTTAAAAGTAGAATATTCCATTTGAGCAGAGTCAGACATGCCACAACGCCACCTAGTAGCCATCGCTCAAAGTTAGCTAGAATGCAAGCCTTTTTATCTGTACACTAACCGGGGTACCTGGCGTTGCCCGTGTCCTGATCAAATGGTGCCTCATGTGCCCTGGAGGATGTTGCTATTGTCCTATTGTCGGCAAGTCTTGCTTCAGTTTGCTCTGGTGTCTCATGTGCTCTGGAGGATGTTGCTCTTGTCCTCATGTGAGCAAGTCTTGCTTCAGTTTGCTCTGGCATTTCATTTGCCCTGGAGAAAGTTGCTGTTGTCCTCTGGTCGGCAAGTCATGCTGCTGTTTGTTGTTGGGTTGCAGGAGCTCTTGATATTGATTGTCGCTTTGCATCAGATGGAGTTTTTCCAAGTGAAGTTCGTTTTTTGTGCGGCATGTTTAAGGCAGTTAATAGCTTCAGCACATTTGAGAACATGTCCTAGAAAGATTGATTGATTGTGCTCTCTTCTGGTGAATGAACTTAAGTAAACTGTAACCTTTAAGTAAACTGTAACCTTGCCATTTCCCATATTTGGAGGGGCATGATTAAAAAAATTATTATTTTTTTAATATTCTTTAAAAATGCTTTAATAAACAGTTCCAAACTGTATACAGTAGTACTACATTTTAAAGGAATAACCAACACATGGAACATTTTGCTTCACACTTACAAATGTTGCCTCCTTCTAGTACCTACTGTAGTGAATTTGAGTGAGCATCAGTAAATGAGGGTGTCTACAGAATACATATTTTGTACCCAAACGTAGACTACAATCTTGCTCCAGACAAATGAGGAATCCATACAAAATTTGGTAGCAGTGCGTTCAACGGTGTGGATTTGTATAGCCGGACAAACATACACAAACATACAAAAAATGTTTTACATACAAGTGTTTTTGCATCCAAACATAGACTACGATCTTGCCCCGACAAAAGAGGAATCCATGCAAAATTTGGTAGACGTGTGTTCAACAGTGTGGATTTGTGTAGCTGGACAAACATACACATACACATACATACATTCAGCTTTATATATAAAGAAGATGCACACACATAAAAAACATGAGCAATACCAAACTTTAAACAGTTAAACAAATTAGGCAACTTAGTACAACATCTATATATATGTTGCTCTATGTTGCACCATGGTGGTTATGCCAATCCCCACAGCCCATTCAGTTCAAAAGAAGCATTTTGGGAGAACATGTACAGTGGAAACGGCCTTCGGACGTGGCCACAGGCCATGGTCAAAGTCCATGGCTAGTGGCCTGGTGGTGCTATAAAACATGCAGTGGCCATGGCTGAAGGCCATGGCTAGTGGCCCATAAAAACTATGGTATAACAAAACCCTTGAAATTCACTGAGAAAGCCTTATTTAGGTGCAGTTAAACTGGTCATGACTTCCCACAGTCGCTGAATTTCAAGGGTTTTGTTGTGTTAAATCTGTGCAACTTAACTGCACCTTAACTAAGGTTTTTTCAGTGATATATATGTATTTTTTCAAACTATGTAATTGGAGGGAGAGATGGTTTCTGGCTACCCACATTGACTACAGCAACCAGAATCCCCTGAGGCCACATTTAGTACTACCATGTAACACCTGCACAGACTCCCTCCCTGATGATTGCAAGAGGCAAGAACACGCTTGGAGGAGAAGAACACCTGGACTGTGGAAGGTATACTGAGCTGGGAACCAGAGTGCGCCCACCACACCCCTAGTTTGAACAAATATTTGGGAGTACCGGACTCGAGAGGGGCCGCACCGGGGTGACATATGCCCAACCCTGGAGAGCCACAATGCTGGTTTTCCCCAAACCCCGCATTGTGGGATTTACACTATGTAATTGGAGGGAGAGTTGGGTCCTCAGTACCTGCACTGACTACAGCAACCAGAATCCCCTGAGGCCACATTTGGTACTAACATGAAACACCTGCACACACTTCCTCCATGAGGATTGCAAGAGGCAAGAAAGCACTTGGAGGAGAAGATCACCTGGACTGTGGAAGGCATACTGAGCTGGGAACTAGAGTGGGCTCCTCACAACCCCTAGTTTGAAAAAAAAAAAAAAAAAAAAATATATATATATATATATATATATATATATATATATATATTACATGACCGCGGTAGCGGCCATGTAGTTATGGTTAAGTTGGTGTTTCCATAGGAAGAGCACTTTTTGGGCGGCTTATAACTTTGCCCCCCTGGACGAATCCTCACCAAACCTTGCAAAAAAAGTATATGGCCCACTCTGAATGTATTTGCAAAGTTTGGTGAGGATTCGTCCAGAGGGGGAAAAGTTATAGGGGGGGTCCCAAAACTTTTTTTTCCCCATAGACTGAATGGGAAAAACCTTTGCGCACGGCTACAGCCCGAACCGCTGGACGGATTTACACCAGATTTGCGGCAGGAGTGGCGGCCTCGTCCCGAAAGCGTGCTTTTACAGATTTGGTGTAAATCCTCCAGTAGTTTTTTTAAAAAATGACCAAAATGTAATGCAAAAAAATTAGTGATATCTGTGTTCGCTTCGCGGACGGACTTCCCTGTTCGCTCCGCGGACAGCACCTCGATTGGCCCAGCGGCTTGCGTCATGTCCGCGGTCATGCGACGTGTTCGCTGATTGGGCGGCGTGGTGCGTGATGCGCATCAGATTTTCTGTCGAGCCCGCCATCTTGCATTTGCGGACGTCCGCGGACAGCGCAGTGAAAGTTTGTTCAAAATGAGTATTTAGTAGAGTGTGTTGGTGTGTAGAAGTCTTTGGGGAGGATGGTGGAGTATGAGATAGGTTCAAAGTTGTATTTTATTTATGTGCTAGACCCTTTTATTGTGTTCGATTTGTCCGCTGAGAACACGGCTGTTCTGACATTTTGTAAATAAACTAAATGGTGGGGTGTTTAGAGGACGGAGTATGTGTCATTTTTGTTTGCAAGGAAGGTAAAAATGAGCTATGAACACTCGCAGTGTACTTAATTGTTCGTAAATACACAAACTGGGAGTGTCCACAGGACGCTGTCCGTATTGTAATCTGTCTAGTTGAATGTGTTCTAAGAACACTCGCGGTGTCCCGAAATGGTTGCAATTACACAAAATGGGGGTGTTCTGAGAACGTTGTTTGTATTGTTCGTTGTCAGGGTGAAAGTGTTTTAAGACCACTCCTTTTGTCCGCTAATAGTACAATTGGGTGTCAACCGACTTTTTGTCCACTAAAGAAACGATAAATCCGGCTGGTGTGCACCGACATTATGTGATAATCCTATGACTGGCGCTATTGACCTGGCTGACTTGCTTTTGCAACACTAAATCATATCTCCCGCCCCTAGGCCTGATATTATCAAAGCATTCATATTCCCCGCCTTTCTCCGTGACGTTACAGGGTGCGTCATCAAACGCGCCCAGTCCTCTCCAGTCCTAAGTGACTTTACACAGAACCCAGAAGACAGCACATATTATGTCACAACACAGCGCCCCACAATTCGGAATATGAAACAGTGATTTAAAAGCAAACATCTTTGATGTCCTGTGTGTTAGTGTTAGCAGTGCACGGTGGCGGCGCGAGTTATGGTTGCTTATCTTACCATAACAGCCGAATTTCAGGGGTTTTTCGGTTTTACTTTGAACCATAACGTCCCTTTAACAAAGTTTTTTCACTGAATTTCATAGGTTTTTAGTAGCGAGAGAGAGAGTGAGAGAGAGAGAGAGAGAGAGAGAGAGAGAGAGAGAGAGAGGGAGGGGGGGAAGTCCTAGCATGACCATGGGATGGAGGGACTGAGCAGTCTTTATATATTTTATTAAACAAAATATATGTTTGCTCAGAACTTCACTGTTAAAGGTCAGTGCGAATATATTTTTGTACCATTTCTGACCTTTGTGAGCACCAGGAGTTCATTTAAAATTCAACCGCTTAAATTTTTATATCAGGAAAAATGATGAATTGGAATTATTGTTTTGAACTCAAATTAAATTTTAATGCCGGAGAACTGTGCAGAATTCAAATAGTTACTATGTCTTGAACTGTTGATGGGCTGGAGAAAGCTGTGTTGAAATTGGCAAAGTAGAGGTGCCTCAATGTTAAACATTCTTCTACCAATTTTGTAATAATAATATCATGTAATAATATCATGTTTTTATATAGCACTTCACATCGGATTCCTGGTGCTTCAAAGTGTTGAACTATTGGGTGTTATATTTATCGAGTTTAATGGTTCTCAATGTATTGATCTTGCAAAGATGGAGGGCTGAGTCGGCCATGCCGGGATTCAAACGTGCCTCAACCAAAGCAAGCACTTAAATCACTTGGTTATCATGCCAGCAATTTGGGACAAGCAAAAAGTGAAATCTTTCAAATGTATGCACAGGGACAACCAAACAGAAGCACCAGTTCAGCTACAAGCTCTTTTTGCTACCAGACTAGAAGACCTTCTTTCTTGCCCTCCACATTCTGTAGGGAAATCTCCAGAATGTGGCAAGCCCTGCCCCTTCAGATGCACAATATCATTAACACAAGCATTGGCAATGCCAACAGTTTGGTCTTTTGTGTAGGCTTGGTAAAGGCACTTGCCAGACACAGCCATACTGGTATTAACTGGCCATAGATGGTAGCAGTTGTAAAATGGTGCGAGTATCTGCCCATCTAAAAGCAGTACCTGGCAAATGCCTAATATTTATACACAAGCCAAAACAGTTGGCTTTGCCAATGCTTATTTTTAACAGGTATTCAGTGACAGACATGCAGTGTGCTTATAGATCGAGTGGCTGAAGGCAGATCTGGTTAAGACATTGTTATTACACCAGTAGGGGGTTTATAACTCAAATTAAAGTCATTAACTCTCAGAAGATGGCTTTAAAAAAAAACAGCGGGCACTTTCAGTGCATAGTTTGATGGTAAGGAGTTGAAAGAGTTCCCATGGGGAGGTTTTTTGGGCAGAGATGGGCAGGAACTGGATGGGTATGGCCATAGGGTTTAGAATGACCATGGACAGTCAATGGGTTGGAAAATAACCAAAAGAAGCCTACAGGCTTTGTGTCCCCCCTCATATTCCATTCCTACCTATCTGTGCACTAATGAAATAATAGTGTCAATAGCGACACTGAACAGCCCAAACTAACCAGGTCACCCTCAATCAAATGAGAACCTCAAACTATTCCAGTGCCAATCTATAATGTACCTTTATTAATGTTAAAGCATTTCACAGTGGATCACAACAGGTTCTCACATTGTTTTTCGGCCACTCACCCACAGACTCGGGCGGCGAGCCAACACAACTCGTTTCCTCCTCATTACACTCGGGAGCCTCAGGGTGTTGTTATGAGACTTCACTTCCAGTTTTTTCTGTCCACTCATTCCTCGTGTCTAACATGCCTTTCATTTGCTCAGTCAAATTCTATTTTCCCCTTATCCTGAAATTCACAACTTTTGATTAACATCCACCATGGGTGACATCTGGATTCCCATCGTCCATGACAAAGTATATCAGTTGAGGAAATTATACAAGGTCCATGTAAGATTGGCTTAGGGAAATGCCAATCCTGTACATTATTCAATCGGATTGTCTACTATTGTGATGGTAACCAGTGATTCGAGCATGTCCATGCTCTACTCTACACCTCACCCCATCAAGATCAGCCTACAAATGTCCCATTGAAATCCAGCTGCAACCATTGTGAAATGGCTCAAATGGCCACCCTCCTTCAGTGTTCTGCTGGGCTTTCTAGTGTCCCCAAAATATATGCCAGTCCTCCCTCCCTAAAAGAACACTCTCTTCAGACCATTTTTATGATTGAGCAGACAGATGAACCTCAACACTACACCATAGGTCTCTAGGTCATGGCTGTCCAACTCCAGGCCCTGAGGGCTGAAAACATGTCAGATGCTCAGGATATACCTCCTTAATATTTGTGAGATAAATTTCTATGCAATGATACTAAACGTATGCAAATGTGTCTCATGAATATTAATGAGGGATATCCTGAAAATCCGCCAGGTTTGCAGCCCTCTAGGCTTGGGGTTGGGCACCCATGCTCTAAGCGATACAAGAAACCCCTTGGGTGTTTGATGTCATGCATGCTTCCCAGGGAAGGCATTTGTTTACTTTGAGACATGTGTCACCATGCAAAAAAATTAATTCTTCTACACACTGCATTCTCTTATCCATTATAGATGTGTCTAAAAACCATACCACCCCACACTGTGAATAAAAGTCCATGAGGGCCAAAGTATTTTGCCTTCATTTAGTAGTTATTGGCCCCCTTAATGCTCATAGAACTTGCACACCTGGCCCCTAAGCACATGTCATGTATGTTCTCAAATCGTTTGCTCTACTCCAAAGTGCTCTCTCAGCACCTCTGGCTGTTTATATTCACAATCTAATGTCTTCTTGGTATTCAGAATTCCAAGGTCTTCCTTCACCCTCAAAAACAACTTCCTCACACCACATGGGGTAATTAAAGGATGCATGCCTCATTTGAATGGTCCACTCCAATCTGCTTAAACGTCAATATTGTGCCAGTCAATAACTGCCATTCAATAACTTGACACTCGGCCGAGCTGGACTTACAAATATAATTCTATCCAACTGATATTTGCACACCTTTTCTGATTCCGCGATCTCACAGCCAGCGAGCAGACACACACATGGGTCAAAATAGACACCACTGCTGGAAATCACTGTTCCACCAGAAGTGGAAGCCTGGAAATGAAGTCTGCCATTGCTATGACACTTCTGGGCACAGAAATCGCAAGCAACATTGTAAATGTGCCTATTGTTCCTTTTGAACCCTGGAAAACAAAATACTAAGGCTTGAGTTCATCCTCATAAAAAACATAAAGCATTGCAACTATTGGCTACACTGATGGACCGTCCATAAATAAGACTGCCTCACCTATTGTATAACGTATTAGTAATCGGCGAAGGGCAATCAGTTTGCAACAAGAAATATGATTGGCCCTCACTGGGTCATTACCAGCCCGACAAAGCCTTTGGTGCACCGGTCGCAGCCGTGTCCCTTTCCGGACTGGCCGCTTTGCTCCGGCGTGTTAATATGGCCAACGGGGCATTATATGAAGTGGTAATGCCACTCCAGCGCAGGGCTTATTGCTTAAATATCTCCAAGCAGGATTTCCGAAAGCACAAGATGCAAACTCAATATTAACTTCTGTCTTCCAGCGCCTCTGCAAGAAGGATCTCTCCTATCGTATAAGAAGTGGCTCAAGGGCTGGATCCTTAAGAACTTTAATTTTCATTTTCATTGTGTCCCCAAAAACATGTGTTATCTCTTTCTCTAGAAGGACCTTCAATGGCTCCATGTAATGTAAGGAAGAAATAACTTTTGATAACCATGCAAAAGTTACTAGCTACTGAGCACTCCCTAGAGCTCCTTAATCTAACTTCAGACTCTTATTCACCTCTCTATAAATTAGATTTTGCAATGTTAAAGAAACAACAGTATATGGGCCACCAAACCTCTGCTCCAATATCTCGGGAAAAGCAGTAGGAATAGGCAAAAAGCACCAGACATCAAGCCACAGCCCCCTTATTCATTTCTTACAACGTCCTTTGAAGTGTTACCCCTACAGGAGGGGTTGGAGTACACTCAGATAAGTAAGCCCCTACTATAAACCCTTACATATAAAGGAGAAACAGGCCCACTATCCGCGTCTACTGGCTTCAGTGTGATTCCAGAGGGTAAACAGCACCAAGCACAAAGGGCAAATTGAACTGCAGGAATTCCAATCCTCGCCCCAGTCCCTCTTCCCATTCCTCGTCCAAGATCATCAAGGTCTTCATCATGCCATTTGCTCTTTCACTCCCACCAACCCATGTCTCTGTACCCTGGATGTCCCCAGCCATCCATCAGCACATCCTAATTATGCATTCCTGTGTGTGTAACTCACCCTCTTGCTCCTCCTGTGTGATAGCAGGTATCATTCTGTGTACTCTCTTCTGCACATGATTCTGGCAGCCCCATCTCTTCTCTCATTCTCAGTTATCCTGGAACCCCTGTTCAGGCTTCCCCACTCTCCACCCCCCCCCCCATCTCGCCCAACAAGGACCATGCTTTGTCCTTTTCTTCTAAAATCTATAACACTGCAGGGGCCCTCCTCTCTTTCACTATCATTCCCTCCAAAATGCTCCACTCTGTCTGACGTCACGACTACCACTTCAGCTGAACTTGTAGCAATTCTGGAGCATGCCAACTCACCCGCTGCTCCCATTTAACCCTTCACAACCCAGATAGGTAAGCACATGTCACCAATTTCCTGCACCTACTGGCCACCTTTATTCAGCATCTCCCTATTCTGTGGGATCTTCCCAGCCTGCTTTAAGGTGGCCAGAGTTAACCCAATGGCTGACTGCAACAAAGCCGGCAACGCTTACCTTGTCTCCATTACTTTTCTGGGAGAGTGCCTAGTGTTCAACCACATCACAATCTACAAATCATTCAAGGATTCATGCAGACCTACAAGCAATGATTTGAAAGGTTTGCCCGGGCCTACATGACACCCCTCCGCTACTAAATTATTTTCCACAACGTGGCGGCAGGTGTTTTCTAGGTGGATCTTCTGCTTCAGAGATCATTAGCCCATCCATCAACAAGTTCAACATTATTTTATGGAGAAACCTATGTAACTTTGCACATGAAAAACTCAATTACCTGTCCCCATTGCAAACAGCAACATTCCAATAAATTGTTTAAGTCCCTACTGTAATCTCTGCTCGCTCCACACCACTCGTCATTCAATAAGCCACTACTGCAATCTCTGCTTGCTCCACACTACTCGTCGTTCGATAAGCCACTACTGCAATCTCTGCATGCACCACACTACTTGTCGCTCGATAAGCCACTACTGCAATCTCTGCTTGCTCCACACTACTCGTCGTTCGATAATCCTCTACTGTAATCTCTGCTCGCTCCACACTACTCGTCATTCAATAAGCCACTACTGCAATCTCTGCTTGCTCCACACTACTCGTCGTTCGATAAGCCACTACTGCAATCTCTGCATGCACCACACTACTCGTCGCTCAATAAGCCACTACTGCAATCTCTGCTTGCTCCACACTACTCGTCGTTCGATAATCCTCTACGGTAATCTCTGCTTGCTCCACACTATTCGTCATTAGATAAGCCACTACGGTAATCTCTGCTTGCTCCACACTACTCGTCTCTCTCCTTCAAGCACCACTCCTCTTCACTGTCTCATCTGGAAATCACTTCATGTTGGCAGCATAGATGTAGGATCGATCACCAATACATCGATTCTTGTTGCTGACCTAATGGAATGATTTGGCTTCGACATTGCACTATCAGGGAAACATGGGATTTCCACCACAATATAAGGCTGTAGACAACTTTGTCTCAAAAAACTTCCCCACTCTTGAATGAGAGTGTAAAGCTATAAGAGGCGCAGACTAGGAAGTGTTTTATAATGGCGCAATCTCATAGGAAAACGTTCAATGAATCAGGCCCCAAGTCGTTGCCCGCGTCTACCTTTGACAGCAATAGGTTTCTAGTCTGGGAGAGGTTTAGAGGCATTTGTTAGTTGTTGGTGTTTTGGTGACTCTTGATCTCAGTTGGATCCACTTGTGTCTGTTTGAGTGTTTTTAGGATCCCTTTCTCTTTTCACCCTTACTATAGTAGAGAAAAAATAAAAATAAACTTTCGGCTCAGTTAAACATGTCACTTTCAAGGGCCTCTGGTACTCAAAAACAACCATGAGTTAAAGACGGCACTCCCTTTCAGCTTATCCCCAAACACTCTGCAAGGAAATGCCTCAACTTTGCAAAATTGACACCAAATTTAAAAATGTCAATATTGTGTCTGAACAATTAGACAATGCTCTCCGGACGGTGTTTTCGATACCTTTGACAAGCTCAATGTTGAAACAAATCCCTGTTTTCCATCACATTGCCACCGTCACTCCCCAGGACTTACCTACACACAATGGTTGTATGCCAGTGACATGTGCATTATGACTTTCTTGTTGTCTAACAACCTCCTGGTTTACTTCTCCCTTCCTTTCATAAAACCAACAACACACATGAATGATTCTACCCAGACGCGATCTCTCCCGAGACACCTTCCCTCTTGCCTTCACTCCCTCCACTCGACTTTAACGCCTAAGGAAGAGCAACCACTGGGAAAACTCACTGGTGAATGTACCAAAACCCTCCCTCTCCTAAAAACTCTCCTCCTCAGTATTAAAAGACATTATATTAGAAGCGATTGTCCGAGTCCTGAACAATGTCTTGCCCTAGAAGTAACACGCCCGGCATGATTGCATTAAATAAACCCCTGCCCGGTGCCAAGACAATTCAACGGAGTATCTCTTTCTGTTGCCATAAACCAGGACATTTGTGATTTTTATTTTCAATGGACTGTGATGGGGAGAAATGTAAAGAGGTCAGATTTGCCCTGTGAAAATAAATGTTTTACCCACTAAATGTTTTCTTATTTGAGAAATGGCTGAATTGGCTGCATTGGAAGTTCAAATTTAAAATGTCTAGGTGGAAGAGCACCCTGGCTTGTCTATGATGATACTGGCGGTAGCGCCATTATACAGACTGACTGAGCCATCATTCATTAGACAATATGAGCATCTTAGGACCCACCCCCGCTGAATGAACACTCCTTACTGCTGTGAAATAATCCGGAGCTGCTGTGGGGCATCACCGTTACCGCAGATTTTTTTCTAATACCATTTCCCCTTATGTGATTTCACCAAATCCATTCCACCAAAAATGGTAGGGGAAATTGTATATGTGTAATGCATAATAGGTGGGGTGTTGGATAAGGATATAAGGTAGGGTGGGGAAGGGTGACGGGGCTCTTGGAGGTCTTCCCCCGCATTAGAAAAAAAAGGAAAAAGAAGAAGTGTTTTTTCCGTGAAATGGATTCAGTGAAATCTCCAGTAGGAGAAATACATTCGAAAGAAATCCCATACATCCGGGCATCACAACCACAACGCTCAGACCGCAAAGGGGGTCATCTTCTAATGAAGCGGAGCGTAAAGCCATCAAAAGCGAGAATAGCATCTTCCCTGAGCGTTGCTCCTCTGTCTCAGGAGACCTTTTGGTTGTACACCTGCGTGAGATTTTCATGCGCTGTGAAACCAAAGATTCCATAGATTCCAAAGGAATACGCTCAGCTTTTACACCTGGTGGCTAGCAGGCAGATTCCATTGGAATCCATGATAGAACAAAGCCTGCAACGCATATTTGGAGGCCGTGTTTTAATTCTCCCAAAGAGGACAGTAAAAGTGATGCGTAAAAGCGATTTCACCCTCATGTACTCCTGATTTACACCCCACTTTGGGAATGTTGAAACACGCAATGCAGGTGGTCCCCTGCATGCAATTAACATGTATTACAAAAGGACCCGCAAAGAGTTTTCGCTGCTTCCAATGGAGCACTGGTGGGCCACTTAGACTATTATGGGCCTCATTACGACCCAGGCGGAGGACCATGGTGCTATTAGCACCATGGTCCATGCCGGTGTCCGCCATGGCGGAATGAGGAATTACCACCCCATTCCAAGGTTGGCGGGGCGGTAATTCCCCATGCCGCCATGGCCCTTCCCCATTCCCATTTTTGCCCCATAGGGCTCAATGGGAATGGGGAAGGTGCTAAGTACGGTGCCGCAAATTGCGGCGCCGTACTTAGCACCAAGGTCCCTTTGCGGGTCCCTACTTTAACGGCTGGTAAAACCAGCCGTTAAGGTCGGGTCCCGCAAAGGGACCTCGTAATTAGGCGCTAATAGGTTAACGGCGCTGCAGCCTTTTACGGCGCTGTTAACCCATTAGCGCCTGGGTCGTAATGAGGCCCTATGTCTCAGCTCTTACAAGCAGCATCCTTTTTTCCACAAATGACTTGGGGGCACATGTTAAGGGGGCATCAAAAGAGTCGCAAAATGAGAAACAGCCCCTCATCTTGCAACACAAATTCCCACTCTGGCACCTGTGACAATCCGAACATCAACACGATGCAAGAGGCTAACCTGTGCAAGTTGCTAAACCTCCAAGCATCACTGAAGTGTCGTGTTCCCTACTCTACACATGCCAGGAGTTTTCTAGAACAAACAGACGGCCATGAAGATGCGTTTCATCCATGCTTTACAGCTTTCCCAAATACATGATGCCTGTCCTTCTGTCTGTCTTTAGGAGTCTGCTCAAACTCCCTTGTCATCAGTGTCCAGAATTTGCCAAAGGATGTAATCTGCATATTACATAAACATGCCACCCCTTGAAGGATCACAGGGAAGACCCGTGAGCCATGCGCATGCAGCTTTAAAAATTCCACACTGCAGTCACCTAAGCTGACTAATGAAATTGACCTGTGGGAATGATGTGACTGTCAAAAAGGAGAAAGGAAGAGGTGAAGTGTCTTAATGCCAAGCTGAAATCCCAAAATAAAAACACAGAAATAAACAGACAACGTGTGAAATGCCCCTAATTGCTAGAAAAGGTGGCAGAATCTGCCGCCTTGGTAATCTTTGGCAGGTGGAAGCACCAATCTGTTAGGTTTTGTTAAAATGGTGGTGCCTGCAAAATATTACACTTAATGAATGTTACATAAATCCCTGGTTGCCTGCCCAGCACAAGAACTTATTTACCACCAGCTGGGGTACCTGGCATTGCCCGTGTCCTGAGCGAGTGGTGTCTCATGTGCCCTGGAGGATGTTGCTCTTCTCCTCTTGTTGGCAAGTCCTGCTTCAGTTTGCTCTGGTGCCTCATGTGCCCTGGAGGATGTTGCTCTTGTCCTCATGTCAGCAGGTTTTGCTTCAGTTTGCTCTGGCATCTCATTTGCCCTGGAGAAAATTGCTCTTGTCCTCTGGTCGGCAAATCCTGCTGCTGTTTGTTGTTGTGTTTCAGAAGCTCTTGATATTGACTTTCGCTTTGCATCAGATGGAGCTTTTCCAAGTGATGTTTTTTTTTCGTACAGAATGTTTCAGTCACTCAATGGCTTCAGCACATTTGAGAAAATGTTAGAAAGATTGATTTATTGATCGTGCTCTCTTCCCGTGAATGAACTTAAGTAAACTGTAACCTTGCCATTTCCCATGTTTGGAGGGGTGTGATAAAAATAAATATTTTTTTAAATTCCGTTTAAAAATGCTTTAATAAAGACTTTCGAACTGTATACGTTAGTAATACATTTCAAAGGAATAACCAACATATGGAACATTTTGCCTCAGACACTTTTCCAAATGTTGCCTCCTTCTAGTACCTAGAAGTGAATCCGGGTGAGCATCAGTAAATGAGGGTGTATACAGAGTAGATTTTTGCATCCAAACATAGACTACAATCTTGCCCCAGACAAATGAGGAATCCATGCCAAATGTGGCAGCAGTGGATTCAAAAGTGTGGATCTGTATAGCCGGACAAATATACACAGACACATACAACATTTTCTTTGCAAATAAGAATTTTGCATCGAAACATAGACTAGATCATGCCCCAGACAAATGAGGAATCCATGCAAAATGTGGTAGATGTATGTTCAACCGTGTTGGTTTATATAGCCGGACATACATACATACGTTCAGAGTTACATGTCACATTTATCAGAGAGGACTAATATATAACATCGTTAGAGCTCAAAATACCGAAATCTCTCGTGTCATAGTCATGTTGGAAACACACAGCTGCCCTCTTTAAGGGTTAGTGGGATCTAATCAAACATAGAGCTGACAGCTGTCACACGCCCCGGCCCCCAATCCCCTGCAACGCTCCCCCTGGGCATGAATTATGGCATCACCTCCACAGATTCTTATCTTACCCCATTTATAGCCTCAAAACGAAGTCAACTTTTCACTCTCTGTGGACTTTCCCCATTTGCCCACCCCTCAAACCCCTACTTTGCAACTTTTCTCGTTTCACTTCTGACAGCAATCTAAATGTTGGTGCCCTACCCAGTCCTGCCCAACTTCTAATTCCATTCTGTTAGCCAAACCCTGCACCCCTGATTTCACAATTATCAAGAGATCTTTTTAGGAGAATGTCTTCCCAATCTAATTTGGTTTATGAGCTATAATATGAAGCACAAACATAAAAGTCGCAAACGAAAAAAATGTTTGTATTTAAAAGAGCTCAAAAAGGCCATAGATGTTTCTTTTATTCTGCTTCAGATGTGGGATCCCCCCGTTTAGCTTTCATTTTTTAATTTGTTTTTGCATGGCAAGGGGTGATCTCTCGTGCCCACCACCCCCTGTTTTCTTCCTGCGGCATTGCCAAATCATGTAAAGATTTCTGGCCAACTCCTTTGGTCGCTGGGCTGCCCAGGGACTTCTGAGTGAGCTTTAGGCAAGCTAATTAAGTGAGGTAAAATGGTGACTGAACGGAGAATGGAAGGAGCTTGTTGCCAGGGAAACAAAAGGTACAATAGAGGAGTGAATGGCGAAGCCAGGTATAAAGGAGAAGATGAAGAATCTTGTATTGAATTGATGACCCTGTGGCTGCACTAGTTTTGATTGACACCTTTTGGTAAGTGCTACTAATAGATGTGCTCTGATGATGTAATTCGAAGAATTGCACAGTGACTCTTTCACAAGAAACCTACTTGCCCTCCAGTATCTGCCCAGCCTCCAAACTGCCTCTTTAAGGAAAGGTCATTGTGAAACTGGTGCCCCAGCACCTTCAAAATTGTCATGGCGCAACGTTATTCTGCCTGGAAGAGGTAGAAATGGCTTCATGTTGTCCCACCAGCATATTGTGATCGAAATGCCTCTTACTGGTCTAGTTGTTCTAAAGATGGCGTTTGCGCTTCTATTTGCATAGAGAAGCCACGGAGTGCTGATGCGTTGCAACCCTAGCCTTCTATCCGTTAAAACGCCAGTGTGTTCTGTGCCTCCCATGTCTTTCGCTTTCCACTTTGCCTGCTTCAGTCAAACTTTCACTTGTGCTTCTTTATTTCCTCATTGCCTGGATTTTGCTCGGTATGTGCTCCTGCATCTCCAGCTCTCGCTGCTTTTCCCGCCTGCTCCTTGCTATCAAACCTCTGTTCCACTTACATATTCTCTGCTTGCTTCCCCATCTGTGCCCTTCTTCCCTGGATCATGTTTTCCGATACTCAAGTTCATACTGCATTACAATGCTCATGGATTTCTGCCATACGAACGCTTGCACTGCATAAGAGTGTTCCTGGACTTCTGCCTTCACTACGCTGCAGCATTTGGGAAACCAGCAGAGTCTTGGGGTTTTCTGAGCAGAGGCTTTTTCCCCAAGTTAAGGACTTACTTTCCTATTGCCCTTTGTGTTCTGCCTGTTTTATTAGGTAGACACTGTGGCTACAGGAAGGGATTGCCCCTACCCCTTCAAGGAGAGTACCTTCACAAAGGAAAAGAACAAGACAGAAAGGAGGACTTCTGCAGTGCCTGCTCCAGAAAGAGAACCAGAAAGAGGTGAGACTGGACCCATAACTACTGATCATGAGAAAAACTACTTTAAAACAGCGGAAATGTCCTCAACAACTTTCAATCAAACTTAGGCCCTTCCCATAGAATGAAACTCTTGCACATATTTCAGCTTTGGGTTGACTTAATCCAACACTAGCTTAAACTTGTACAGGGACGTCATTGTACTAAAATGCCAGAGGTAACGGAAGTGACATCACAAAACCCTTGACCTTTTATGCCATCACAGGAAGTGATGTCATTTGACCCCCACCCCGAAATGACACCACAGGAAGCAATGGAACACGGCCTTTCACCCCTTGACAAAACAGGAAGTGGCATCACATAGCATTGTTCCTAAATACACTGCGAAAAATATGGTTGTGATATCACTGTAATGTGATATACATTACATACAAAAATGTATCACCATATGTATAGTTAATATCAATGTGTATAGGCCTATATCACCAAATTAATGTGAATTCAAGCAGATTTCAAAGACCAAATGATTATGTGTTAATGTACAGCACTTACACTTAAAAGCTTTATATATAACAAATATACAAAAAAGGTAGCAGGCGACCCTCTCTGGAAAGAACATGGCATGGTAAGCTGTTCTGTGTTTTTTTCCCCACGTTCAGAGTCCGCAACCATTGCTTTCTGCTCACTGTGCTTTTCACAAAGGAGGAATATCCGTTTGCATATCCGCACCCACAAGGGCAGTCCAGCACCGCAATGCCAGGCAAACCTCCTTTGAAAAAGAGTACCAACGGCAACCCAGGACACGTGTTTCAGCCTTACTGGGCCTCATCAGTGAGGTGGAGCTGTGCCTCTCTGAGCACAATGAGCAAGGGGTCCACGTCTGGCTTCCCCCAGGTAACTTAAGGTGACCAATCCCAAGATCCCTAAAAAAATACAAAAAAGGTAGCAGGCTCCTCTCTCTAGAAAGAACATGGCACGATAACCTTTTCTGGTTTTTTCCCCACTTTGATAGACTGCAGCCATAGCTTTTATCTCACTGTACATTTCACAAAGGAGGAATATCCATTTCAATATCAGTCTTTGTCCCGCCCACAAGGGCAGGTCAGCATCGAAATGCCTGGCAAACCTCCTTTGAACAAGAGTAGCAACAGCAACCACAGACACATGTTTCAGCGTGTTGGGCCTCATCAGTGAAGTGGAGCAGTGCCTCTCTAAAAACAATGAGCAAGGGGTCCACGTCTGGGTTACCTCCGGTAACCCAGGTTGACCAACCACAAATTCCTTGCAGAAATACAGAAAAGGTAGCAGGCGCCCGTCTCTATAAAGAACGTGGCATGATAATCTGTTCTGTGGTTTTTTTCCCCACTTTGAGAGTCTGCAGCCATCGCTTTTTGCTCACTGTAATTTTCACAAAGGAGGAATACTCATTTGAATATCATTCTTTGTCACAGACACATGTTTCAGCCGTGTTGGGCCTCATCAGTGAGGTGGCGCTGTGGCTCTCTGAGCACAGTGAGCAAGGGGTCCACGCCTGAGTGCCTTGCAAAAATACAAAAAAGTTAGCAGGCGCCCCTCTCTAGAAAGAACATGGCCTGTGTCAGAATGTTCATAGTAAAGTTTGCCATCTTGTGTCCAAATCTTAATCTATCTTAATCTATCTATCTATCTATCTATCTATCTATCTATCTATCTATCTATCTATCTATCTATCTATCTATCTATCTATCTATCCCTCACAAGCTAAACTCAACATTAGGTGAAAAGGGAAATGGCTCTTGGCTGTCTGCTTGCAGCCCAGTTTTGTAGTTCAAAAAATAATTCCTAAAATGTGTAGAAAGCAGGAAGAAGATTCCACAAGACTCAAGGGGCTGATTCCGTTTCCACTGAGTCTTCCTAACTTTATCCAGAATTTTGTATGTTTCTTAAATGGTCAAGATTGGTCCTTATCACTCATTAGTCCCAGGCCCAGCGACAAGGAAGGATGGCCTGGACACCTTTTCCAAGCTTTCTTGAGGGTCCAAGATCCTTTGTGAGCAGACTCGGCTCCCAGGTACTGTGATGAGGAAGATTAGCATTGTTCTCTCTCCCCAGCTGTGCTGAGGGTCCCCGACCCTTTCTGAGCAGGTACTGCGACAAGGAAGATTAGTGACGTTCTCTCTCCCAAGCTGTGCCTGTCTTCTTCTCAATTGCTATAGGTTCCAGACCATGTTCTGAGTACCCTTTCCTTGGTCCAATTTCCTGCTAAATAGGGCACTCAACGTTCTTGTTCTCACCGTTCTCTCTCTCTGTCTTCAATTTCACCCACATCCTTGGCTTACTCTCCTACCAAGGTCTGTGAGTGTCACTTATATTTGTAATCTTTGTATTCCTCTATATTATGGTTTGGGGTGTATTTCCCCAAAATGGGTCCCAGACGCCCCTTCATTTGATTGCTCTCACAGTTCTCTTTATCTGATCTCTCTTCAACCCACAGCCTTGGTGTACTCCCCTGCCAAGGACTGTGAATGTCACTTGTATATGCAAAGTTAGTATCTTTATCAGATCTCTCTTCAAGCCACAGTCTTGGTTTACTCCCCTGCCAACATCTGTGAGTACGACTTGTACATGCAAAGTTCGTATTCCTTTTCCTTACTATTTGGGATGTGCTTTCCCAATTTGGGTCCCAGACCCCCTTCACTCGGTGTCTCTGCCCCTGTGAAGATTCCTTCTTAACTTCTCTTCAGGCCTTCTGCCCCTTTGGGTCTCCCCAATCATGGGATTAGCCACCCTAGTGCCTGCATTGTCTGGGCCGTCTTCCGCGGTTGTTCATGTGTCTCCCAGCAGCTTCCATTGCTTCTCTGGCTCACCAGAGCCTTTCTGAGTAGTCTGTGTGTATCCTCTGCGGTTCTTTGGTGGCTTCTCTGTCCGCTCC
The DNA here is from genome assembly GCF_040938575.1 of Ambystoma mexicanum. NCBI lineage: Eukaryota > Metazoa > Chordata > Amphibia > Caudata > Ambystomatidae > Ambystoma > Ambystoma mexicanum. The sequence goes on along the minus strand of NC_090940.1, from coordinate 503,904,817 downwards.
CGCCTTCATCACCGGCAGGTATCCTTCACCTTCTCTGTTCTCCCTGCTGCTTTGCAGGCGTTCCAAGAGTGCACCTCTTCCCTAGACACCATCAGCTTCTTTGCTCTGCTGGTATATGTGTGTGTTGCCAGATTCTCAGCCCATGCCGAGCCGAAAACGAAGATGCCATTGTTCTCTTTCCTCTCTGCTTTTGAATGACAGCTGACCAATGGAATAATCCAAAGGGCTAGAGCATGTGTGTTCGTTCTTGTCAGGGACCTTCATTACTCATGGCCTTCTCACAGTCCCAGAGGTTCGTGCCTCGGATATGCAACAAAAACACACGGGGCGTTAGGTAGTATGAAATTGGATGGCTTTTGAGGGAAGGTGGGACGGTCAAAGGGATACTGCATTCTCCCAGAATGGCCACTAGTCTCAATGGGGTCCTCCCTCCCCATGAGATCCTCCCATTGAGTACCACCCACAGAGGGGAATATTGGGTAGCAGCCTCACCACTCTGGTCTCATGAGAAGGGGGTTACCCATCTAAAGCAGTGACAATATCTCGGGATTCGTCATATAGCCTTCTCCTTATGTCTTCAGTTACTTCCTCTTCTAAAGGTAAGTCAGAAAGGAAGTCTACGTTCCCTTGTTCCTTGCCCTTGGGATGTTCCACTCTAAAACATTACAGTTGCAAGTCAAGGAACCAGCACGTAATCTGGGGATGTGTGTCTTTCCTAAGGCTGAATCATACTAATGAGGATGGTCAGTGACTAATGTACATTCCCTCCCTGTGAGGTAGTATCAGAGATGTCCTACTGCCCATTTGATCACTAGGACTTCCAGCTCTATGGTAGCACAGTTTATCTTTCTAGGAATGAGTTTCATGCTGATAAACAGCGCTGGATGTTCTATCCTGTCATAGACCTGAGATAACACTGCTCCTAGACCTATCTTGGAGGTATCTGTTTGTAGGACAAACTCTTTCTTAAAAGGAGTCACTTTTAGTACAGGCTCACTAGACGGGACTGTTATTAGAGAATCAAAGCAAGCCTGATCTCCTTTTCCCCATTTGATTTTCTACGGCTATGCATTTTTTTGTACCTCTGTCCCTTTGATCTTGGTCACAAACTTCCTCTATGTTGGGAGAAAACTGCTCTCTCCTAGATATTTTGGGCCACCTTGTCCCCTACCTTTATTCGATAAGAGAGCTTCCCATTGTTTTGCATTCAAATGTTTATAGTCAGGGTCCACTACTCCTGCTAATGCATCCAACCTCCATGCTAACCCGGATTTAGAAGTTAGTCAGATGCATGTGCCCTCTGGTGGAGTTCAGATTGGGCCAATTGGAATTATCTGTCTTTCTCCTGGGTCTATGGTCAACTCTTGGCTACTACATAGGTCAAAGCCAATAGACTCTCGGGTAGCCACAGTTGGGGTGCAGGCTTTAGTTGAGAGTTTGGTCAATTTTAGGGTCCCCCGGCTTGTGCCAATCAGATCCGATCCCACTCTGACACCATATGTGACGGTGTAGGAGTAACACTCGGACAAGGGAGGAATGTCGATTGGCAAAGACTTTTATTAATAACAGATTGGGGGGAGTTAGAGGAAATCCTAACTAACCCTACCTCTAAGAGGGGTTTACCTGCCTTAACAAACTAGCTAATGAAACTGTCTGTGCAAAATACAAAGGGAATGTCCCACCAGGAAATATTGAAATCATCAAAAATAAATCAATTGAGCTCATTGAATGTGGTGGTAGCAGAGACACTTAATGACAATGTAGTTAGTGCTGTCCCTGTACATTCAGGGCAAAATGACGTCAAAGGATTTTCTTGTGTTAAAAAATCATAGTTGGTTATTTTTTGTACCCTGTGAATTTCAGGTATTTTATTTTACAAAAGTAATAAAAACCTTTCAAATCTTTTAACAAATAGATAAACATATAGACAGGAAACATATACAAAAAATAATGCATACATCCAGTAGAGCATAAAATGAAAACATTTGGACATGATTGGGTCTTATCATGAAGAAAAGACCAGAGGCACATTGTAAATCAAGGGAAGCACCATAAATTCTGGCTTTACAAAGTCCATACAAACATCTCGGCTCTTGCCTTACCTAACCTTTAGGATGACCACTAACAGGCCAACGAGAACCTAATTATAAACATTACATGTACGGCTGAAGCATGTAAGCTTCCTAATGTTGAGATGGTATACATTCATCAACTTCAGTGGGAAAGGAAGTTTCTGTAATTATCATGAGAGATTTGCCACGATGTGACGGGCAAGGTCATTGTGAACACTAATGACGACACATGCACCATTTCCAGTCACCCGCATTACTACAAAAGCACCGTATTGTGTCACCCGCTTGACTTCAAAAGTGAGTGCCGCTAATGTCAGCTAGAATACTGATAGTGTGGGAAGTTTAGGAGCAACGAACTGCTGAGGTTTTCATGAACTGCTGAACTTTAGGAACATTGAACATCGAACTACGGCAGAACTACGGCATGAAGAGCCACATACGGCAGGGGTAAGCATTGCCATTTTTTTCCGCTTCTCTCCTTAGTGTGCCCTAAATCATACACATGTCTACAAAGGCAGCAATGTTCTGATTGACTAAAAACACATATATATATATATATATATATATATATATATATATATATATATATATATATATATACTGTAGTCCCTGTACCTGAGTGCAGGGGAATTGGAAGGCACTCCAGGAAGCGGTCTTGCGTGCAGGAATCGCGGCAAAACACAGAAGCAGCAGACCATTTATATCAGCCAAAAAGTCTTCTTTGTCCAGGACAGAAAGAAAAAACAGCACAAAAACGACGCGTTTCGCGGTAACAAACCGCTTGCTCACATTAAGTATATATATATATATATATATATATAGTGCTTATTTCAAAACATAGATAATAAAAAGGGAGGTTCTCGTATAAAAGCAAGGTCTTGCAACTATTACTCAATTGGCATTGTTTAATATTGATCTTCCATCTTTCCTCAACTATCCAACCACTGAACACGGAGGAGGAGTCGTCTTCGTTACTCCGCCCACCACACATCTCACAACTCCAAAACAGATTCTTCGAAATGGAGTATTTTTTTTTTTATTGTTTTAATGGATATCACAATAGAAACTGGTCACGAAACACACCCAAATCAGATGACACTGCCGGCACCAAACCCCTTTTTTTTTTATTAGAAGCACCATATACTTTTATAAACGGGACTATCCTATGGCGACTTATTTTATTCATTTTTTTAAAAAAAGAAAAAAAAGAAAAATGCTCATGATACTTCATCTGCCTCACGTTTTTTAAGACCTGCTCTTAAAGCAAATATTGTGCCTCGGCAGGTTAATGAATTATAATGAATAGATGATCCTGTTGGAGATTTTGTTTTAAATTACCTAAATTATAGAAATGGCTCTTCTTTAATGTGCCCGGGAAATTATGGCACTTTCCCTGTTTTAATAACACAGCTTTCATTCTCATTAGCAAAATCATAAAAAAGATTGAAGTGACAGATCCTTTTTAAGATGCAAAGTGTTTAATGTCAGAAGTTCTGAGAAATTAGATTTGCTTTTTTTTTCTATTCGCAGGTACAAAGGGACGACATCCTTTTTGTCTTTCTCTGCTCCATTTTGTCACCCCCTGCTCTTTTTCCCCCCTTTTCAAGGCGTTCTGCCATTTGCCAGTGATAAAGCACATCAATTACTTTCAGCAAAAACAAAGGCACAATGGCGAAGTTCAGAAGAGAAGTTTGAAATGAAAAAAAAAGTGTGGGAGAATAATGTGCATACATTGAAATGGGAAATCCTTGATCGGATTAGGGGCTGACTCTGTGCACGAGTACATGGCCGGAAGGCTTTTAATTTGGGGGGTTTCACGCCGGCAAACATGCGCGCTGTGCTTATTTACCACTTATTGGAATATGGCTTCAGAAGAAGATTGCACTTGTCAGATTTCCTCACATGCACTCTTATTTTACACGCCATCCCAGCGACATGCATGTTTATTGCACGGAAGCTACTGCACAAGGTGGGCCTTCGGCATGACGTCATGTGTCCCAGCAAGATCTGCATGCGGCGTGTAACGCTGACAAAGGTTTTTATTTTTAAAATTAAAGTGATTACATCGTTTATTGGGTTTTCGTAAATAATAGTAAATAACGGGAAAATCAGAAGACGAGTAAAGAATAACTACATTCTCTTTTTTGTAGATGATAAATACATATGTATCAATCACACCAAAACATCTTTCTCTATTTTTTTTTTGCTGCCCTCCTGTCCATGACAATATATTAATAAAGGACTTTATTCCTGCAGCGACACTCGTATTTTCTTTAATGTTTGCCTGAGTCCGCCCCTTTCTTTTCATATATATATATATTTTATTTTATTTTATTTTATGTATTTGCATTTTTAAAGCGCTCACACAGCCTGGGGCATCAAGGCACTGTTACAGGAATATGTCTCTTAGTTGCATATTTTTAATGTGCCTAATACCCAGAGGTTTCTGAGCGGACCTGGAGATCGAACCTGTGTTGCTTCCTGTTGTCTTGTTTCCAAGGCACACACTGTTGCCACTGAGCTATCCTGCTGAACTGGGGCGTCCATCTTGTGTTGCAAAGACAAAAGAGGGTGGGATGAAGGGCCAGAGATAATAACAATATCTAGTGTTATATAGCACTTCAAGCCTGCAGGAATCTGAATGCTGAGATAACAGTCGATAGTATTAGTCCACAGCACAGTATTGCAAGGTACTCAATTTATGGATGAAAGGCAGAGCCAGCCCTTCCGGGATCCAAACCTGCATCAGCAGGCTGTGCATGAATGCCAGAAACGGGCGCTCAGCTCATTGTGCTATTTGACTGGCTAAATTCACTTTTATCAGACAATATCATTTTTTAAAAGCTGATAAACTGGCTTATAGATTAGCAGCAAACCATTGTATTCACAATATCAAAACACATGTGCATACTCATAAAACAATGCATCATGGTCTAAGAATGATTTGAAAACATAGACGCCATAAAGTGCAAAGTGCAATTCATCATGGCTTTTCCAGTCCGCATATCTGCAGATAACATGTCCTTTATCAAGCACTTTCTGTAACTAGCGCCTAGATGCCTCAGGGTTTTGTGCGCTGTAATAAATGCCAAAATCAACGTGAAAGTACAATAAGTATCCCCTAATCACTCAAGTGCATAACTCAATTTAATGTGTGTCCAACACATCAGATAGACAAAAAGCATTTGTAGAAAAGCATACACAAACAACTGTCTTCAAGGTGAGACAATTGTGTATATTTTATCATTATTTCACTGCGCTGTTAAAAACGTCTTCTCTCATTTTCCACTTTTCTCAGTTTCAACATCTATCCAATAGACATTCGGGAGTGTTTTCTTCCAGAGTGCCCAGACAGAATAGGGGGCTCAGCGGGATACAGCAAAAACAATGCCACTGTAAGAATGTGCAACAATCCCATTTGAAGTGCAGTGAGAAAAGGAGGAGTTATTAAAAAGCAGGAGGCACATCTCAACACATTTACCAGCTCATGAAAGTATGACTAAATTGCCATTTATGATGCAAACAGGACTACTGTGGGATCAGTCCTATATGCCCACTGTATGTACCTGTGCTTCATATTGTAAAGTATTGGATGGGAATTGCAATGGTAATATATCGCTCATACGTCCTTAATAGTGATTTATTTGATCTACACAGTTGATATATAGTTAATGCTTTCTCCTATAGTGGATTGCTCCATTACTATTTTCAGTCATTTAGACCCGCCCCACCTTTCGCCCCCCCTCACCCCACATAGGTGAGCCATTGTATATCTATGTGTAACTATGAGACCTATGGTCACCCGCTTTGTTGATCACAAGTCCTCTCACCTTCTGTAACAGCTCCTCGATGCCTTATGGCTGCAAGTGCGCTAAACAAGTGCAAATAAATAAATAAGCTGGACGTTGTCCGGCATCGCCTGAGCGAGGTGATGTGTCGGCATTCTGGGGCGAAAGGATGCAGACCGCTAGGGGTATGTCTAAGAGCCTCTGGCTGCCTCCAGCATCTCCTGAGGCATTGAGTCGTTAATACAATCAGAAAGTAGTTAATCCCTGCCCTGCTCACCTCTCTCCTGAAGCCCCTCGTAGAGGTGAACTACCCTCCTTCTCCCGTTTGCCCCCTGGACAGTAACTTCTTTTAGGTCGTCCGTTTCAGGGGGTGCCCCCGCTGTGATAAAGTACAGTGGCTGACTCCCTGTTTGGCCCATCTGAGCACCATGGACCAGTTTGTCCTTTCTCTGTGGACAGGATTGCCATGGAGACAGCCTCACAGGGCCAATAAACAGCAAGTGCTCTGTTCAGGCAGTCGGAGAGGAGAGAGCTCACTGCCGGATGGCAGGGCTCTGCCAGGGCTATAGGCAAATTGGACCGATGACCGAGATGTTCTCACAGTCGGACCCCTAGAGTCGATGAGGTTAGACAAGGATTGGAAACGGTGGGCCATCGTTGAACCCCTGACCATTGCATCACTCCAGGAACTACCAGCAATTGGCTAGTAATTTGTTTTTCTGTGACCCCCCAATGGGGTTTCCCCCTGTGAAAGTCTGCAGTTGCTCAGGAGTTGTATCTGAGATGCAGCGTTCTTGTTTTAATTATTTTCAAATGGCTCTGGTGACTACATTGTGTACTCCCAGACGTTTTCTCCTTTACGTGCTCATAAACAATTAGAATTGGAATCATCTCTACATAACAGTGTCTGGGTAAGCTGCATGAAGTACATTTAAAGACAGAGACAGCATTTTAGTGTCTCAATGGCAGTCATATTTTACCTTGCTTACTTTTTAAACTATGTCTTAGCTATGATATGATATGGCATTTGTAACACGCCTATACACAAGTGTTTCAAGGCGCGATGAGGCAAGGGAGGGGGCAGGGGAGTTGCTAGGTCTGGAAAAGATCCGGGGCTAAGCTGATGTCGGTACTGTTGGGACTGGGGGCTAGCTAGCCTTTTGGCTGTAGCTCCTGAGATTCTATCCGGGGCTACAACCAAAAGATCAGGGGCTATAGCCCCCTTAGCCCCCCCCTAGCAACGCCCCTGGGAGGGGGGACAGACAACGATCCTACTAGGCCAAGTGTCATTCAGATCGCACAAATGCATGGGAGGGGGAAGTGGGAAAGTGCTGGGAGCTATAATGAGAATGTTTGATAATTAACATAGACACCATCAGAAGGGGTAAGCACACATCCTGTGTATAGGTATTAGTAGTATTCGTAGTCAATGCCTGCTGACAGAAACTGTAATTGGCTAACACATCATGTTTTGTTTTCAGAGGGCTCCTTGAGTTTGTCCTGTTGCCTCGGGTGGAAGCACGTGTTTGTGACTTACACACCCTTACTCAGGTTGAGTGATTAGTGATCAAAGTGGCCTATCCCCAATTTATCTTTTAGGTCACACCAAATGTAGGGGGGGGGGGTAAAGTCAATATGTCTCTAACCTGTATAGCATCCCAATCTCTTCTCTGCCTCTATCCCGATAGGCAGAAGCAATCAAGCTCCCGCCTACACATTTCAATAGAAAAAATGATAGTGCAACATAGGATTTTTTTCTGAATTGACCGGAAGCCACTAACAAAGAAAGGGCCATGGAAATGTCAGACAAAATTGAGGGAAAAGAGAAAGAAAGTTGGAATAAAGGTTAGAGGTATAACAAAGCAGAAGAGTGTTGGTTGGGTGGAGTTGGGGAAAGAGGGGCAGATTTTTGTAAAAATCAGGAAAAAGGGAGAGAAAGAGCAAATTGGTTTTCTGTTATCAAAATTGGTGGGATGACCTTGAGGAAGAATCAGGGACGCAGGGAGCAGGGTTGAGAAATATAAGTAATAGTTACATGGTTGATGCACAGGTGAAGGCCAAGCGATGTTAACTTAGGGCTTCAGCCCTAGTAGTGCTTTAGGTACTAGAGGTCGGGTGGCTAATGATCTGTGTGGGTGTCGGTTACAAGAATGCTGATGGTGTGGCGGCGGCAAATGTGCTTAATTCTACTGGACTATCAAGCTTCTTCAGGTCTCTTGGTAACTGGCTCTATAGCCGTGAGCCTTCTTTATAACTTTGCAACATACATGCATCCTGTGTGAGAAGCAACATGGCTATGTAGAAAGGAAGCAGACTATTGATCAAGATGTCCTAGCTGGCATCACCTTGACTTTCCAGTACTGAACTACCGAAGTATTACATCCCGGGATGGCCACAGACACAGACCGTAACACACATGCCTGCTTACCCAAGAACTATGCCCCACTCAGTATAAATGTCCCCTGTGACCACTCATCCCTCAATAGATCTGATTTAATGGGAGAAGTGTGCAGACCAAATGCTAACATCTGCAGCCTGGCTAGTCCAACCCGTAAACCCACTCATCCAAACCCTACTTGGTTAAAGACAGTAGGCTGAGCTGGGATATCTGCAGAAAATCAGACTCTTTGAGAAATGGTGGAGTTGTTGACCAGTAGCCCGAGGGAGGGATTATTGACTTTCTCCTTCTACCCGTCTACCTTGACGCAAAGATGCTTGAAAAGTTCTCAACTTCTGCATTCTGTTCAATCCCCCAGGGATCCGCCGAACTGACACAATTCAGATATCAGACAGGACATTTCCAATGCAGAACTGCCACCTCCTCCAGTTCTGAACACTAGTATTTACGGTGCTATAAGACTTTGTCCCTCTACTTTGTGTAGACCAACTGCCTGTGCACCCTTGCATGACCTTAGGCTCTCAAACTCTTTCTCAGGACTCACATCTTGGCATGTGACCTTTTGAGGATTCGATAAGTCTCCTTCCCGGACACCCCCCGACCCCACCCACTGGAATGTCTTAAATTGGAAATTAAGATTGTCCTCCAAGAGAAACTCCTTACAAATTAGATGCAAAACCACTTACAGTGACCCACACTCAGCGCTGTACCTTATTCTCTTCCGGGGCAGTGCCTCTGGCCAAAGAACATCATGGTCGCTAAGTCATTTCAATTTAAAGCAAATTACAAGTTTCGCCTTCCATGCTTTATGGTAACGAAGATCCACTTTAGTACTAGAAAAGATATTTTTTCATTTTTTTAATTTCTTTATTTTTTTTTATCTAAAAAAGGGTGTAAGGTGTGCATTTTGATTGCTTCATAAGAAACACCTGGATTTAATGGATGTAGTTAGGAAGGTTTACAATGGAGGAATTGAGCCAGTTTACCAGCAGAACGACGAGGCATTCCTTAATGCTGACAATATTCTGCTGGGATTGCAATGTCCTTTGCACACCCCTTCATACAAAAAAGGCAGTTTTGTTGTGCTGCTCCCATTCCTTTTTTGAGTGGGTCCCACTCTGCGCCCCAAGGTATCTCAGCTCAGGCCATTTCCCTGATCCTCCCACATCACCCCATCTGCCAACCCTCAACATCCAAACTCTTACCAATGTCTTTAGGCACCCACGCCTACACAACTGGATATGGCATGAACCAACATTTCAATAAGAATTAGCATATGAAGCAAGAATATATAGAATTCATTTTGGCTTTGTATATAGTGCTCCAAATACCTTACATACATGTAAGAATGATTTCTAGCGAGTTTACTGGAGGGAATCACTCGCTGGAGCAGGGCATTCAAGCTCAAGTGTGCAGTGGGATGGTATAAAGAAGTCCAGAATTCCTGCTAACCAAGCAACATGGTGCAAATTCATTCTTGTGAATAGATGCCTAAATGCACCAAGATTACATACATCAAAGACCTTGTGCAAGTCTTATAAAAGGCAGCATAAATGATCATAAATTGCACAGTGTGAGAAACCTGAGGGTATTCTCACTCCTAAGCCCCTTGGATCCTCTTCTCAGATGTCCAGGTAAAGGCCATCGCTTTTGGATCCTGACCGTGGGGGTGGAAAAGGGAAGGAGGATCACCTGGGTGGACGTCCTCAGAGATTGGGAGTGTGGTGCCTGCATGTCTAGACATGGTATCGCCCTTTCCCTATTGATCACCAACTTAACCCCCCCCCCCTGACCTTTATAGGCTCCTGCAAGATCTCTCCCCACATTTCCCCATATTTAACATTTGAATGTACTGGGACGAGGAAGAGGAGACTGAGAGTAATGAACACTACACCTTAATTTTACCTCTCCGGTACTGGGACATGGGGGATGTCTGCAGAGTTTGGTGAGAGTCAGCCACGTCCCCTTAATCATAGTCAGGAAAATCTAAGTAAGGATTCAGACCTGCAACCTGTTAAGTTGTTGCAGGAGTATAAAATGAGAGCCAGAGAACCGTACAGGGAGGAATAGGGAGGCCTGTGTGCGGAAGACCAGCAGGGGACCCTTTTATGTGGAGGCACCCATGGTGGGACCCTATAAAGGGCCAGGACGCCGGTAAATATCCCAGAGGACTTGTGGGGCCCAAGCCAAGTGGGCTGTGCTGTTGCCAAAGGTGGAGAGCCTCCACAACAGAGAGCGAGCAGCAGGAGCTGTGAGCAAACCTCCAAAAGAGAGCACACAATTTGCATCTGAAGAGAAGCATTTTGAATTGCTGACATGCAAAAGAAAATAACCGGTCAAATGTTGCCCCCCCCAACCCCCCGGCCTCACAAGCAGAGAGGAAGCAACAGAAGCCATCGGAAGGAGACGCAGAGAGCCGGTGAGTGTCAGGGAGAGCACTTGGGCACCAGGGTGCTCCTAATGGATCGTGGATAGGTAACGTTCCTTGAAAGTAAACACAACAGATGCATATTGAATATCGAACTGAACAGAAACTTGAAATTAAGCATAACAAATGCATCTTAAATACCAAACTGAGTCGAAACTTGAAATTAAACATGTTGAATGCATATTGAACACCAAATGTAATGAAACATTGAAGTTAGACATATTAAATACTGAATGGAATAAAACTTTACATGTAAAGCAAATATCAGAGGACAGCCAAAGTGCCCATGTGAACGCAAACTACGAAAAAGGGCAAAAGTGTAAAAAAGTGCCATAGAAAGGTGGGGTATGAACAAAACCCCACAAAATGAAGTTTTATGAGTGAATGCAGTGCGGCAAGGCCAAAGACTGCCAAGAGGTGTGTGGCACATGATGCGAGAACCAAGAGGCTAATAAGGAGAAGTCAGAGAAGTGTAAACATTGCATATAAAGTCAAGAGGCCGACAAAGGGGAACTGAATGAAGGTCACTTGGTACACAGGGGCACGTGCCGGAAAACCTGTGCGAGCTGGAGAGCCTAGGATCCTGGTTGCACGACCTATGATGGGTGGACTGCATTGTATGCGCCGAGACCAGTGAGCCCTGAATGAGGAAAATCAAAGATATGGTGAAATAAACCAAGGAGAGACACTGCAAGTAACTGGTGAAGCAAACCAGAAGGAGGGTCAAGTTGACCGTGAGTTATGTTGAACTTTTGAAAAGACTGAAACAATTATAAGCGGTAGTTAAAGTCTTGGGGAACGAAACACTGAGACTGAACTGCATGAATGTGTTGTCTTCAGAACAAGGTCACAAGACCTGTCTGTTTTTGAACTGTGTTGCTGGGGGAAGGGAACCCCTAGGATTGTCACGAACTGTGTTGCTGTGCATGCGAGAAAGGTAATCTTAAGACTTATGTGGAACCTTCTTGCACTTAGGGAAGGGAAGGGAAGCTGAAAGAAAGCTGGAAGGAGCTCAGAACCTTGAGTTAAACACCATTCATTTTATCATTGACATCCCTGCACACTATTTAGCTTTAGTTGCGGGGTGAGGGGGGCAAGAATAGGTTCTGGACAGAGATGGATTTTAAGTAACTCTTTGACTCAGAACTTCCTTAGTTTCATTCAGGTAGGGAAATCTCATCTTCACATAGGTCAAGTTAGGCCTTCTACCATCCTGACATTTTATTTTTATAAAGCGTCTGTTGTCTGTTTCTTGCTTCATGATGCCTTCACAGCGGCAACCCAGAGCTCTTTTTTTTTTAATTAGTTTTTATTAGGTTTTATTACAAGGAGGTGAAACAGATATTAGTAAACCAGATGAAAAATAAAAATGTCTTTACAAAACATAATTAAGTTAGTTGTACTCTGAAATCGAGTTTCAACATAAATCTCATAGACATTCCGACCTCGGTCTGTAAGCAATTGAAGTGACCATATACATTTCAAACTCCCCTACCCCCCTCCCATCTTCCCTCCCGCCTCCCCCAAGACTAGGTTTACATCTCATGAGGGTTGTGTTGCTTTGCAATTGGTAGGCTGCGTTCCAGGTTCTGGGGGACCACCTTGTTGGGGAATGTGTCATTCTATTTCTCCATCTTGAATTGGGTTACATATCAGAGAATGTCACATCACAGTGTGGTGTTACGCAAATGGCCACTGACAGATTCAGTTCCGAGACATGTCATCACCTATTAATGTATTGTTCCTGGCATGTATTTATTGAGAAACTCCATCCACAGTGTGTCGCATTGCGTGGATTTCCAGTGTAAGGATGATGTTATTTATTCCATGGTGCATATATTGGATGCTACATTGACCCATTCTTTCTCGGTCAGGATTGTGGTGGATTTCCACTTAGTGGCTAGCAGGGCCCGTGCGGCTATCAGCAGCTGCGTGACCAGGCCTTTGACCCCCCCACTCAACCTCACATTTTCCGAAACCAAACAAGATGAGAAAGGGGTCTGCTGTCCTCTGAATCCCATCCAGGTCCCTGATCCACCCCAATAACTCATCCCAGTATACTTTGATTCAGGGGCAGCCCCACCACATGTGCCAGTAGTTCGCCATGTCTCCACATCCTCGCCAACATAGTGGACTGGATGATTGATACATTTTGGAGAGTATGTGCGGGCCATATTGCCATCAATTTAGTAGTTTAATTGCAAGTAGCTTATATTGGCATGAAATCGAAGTTTTAGATGCTGCTCTACATATCCTCCCCCACGTCTCTGGTTCAATGTTTTCCCCCATGTCTCTCTCCATTTTAGTCTGAGAGGCTCCGTTGTTCCTTTTCCCGCTTCTATTAGTGTTTTGTATAGGACCCATATCAGTCCCTTCATTTCTGTCCTGGAGTTCAATAGAGTTTCAAAGCGGGTAAGTTATCTCTTCAATTTATCTTTCCACTCGGGTTTCATCAGGACACCTTTGATCTGCAAAAAATGGAATGCGGACAATACCCTGATTCCCAAGGCATCCTCTAGTTCTGCGAGCGTGATGTAAGAGTCATTTTTCAGGAGCTGTCCTACCATTTCCAAACCCACTTCATACCAAGATTGAAATCTATCTACATTGGGAATATGATCGTTAATACCTGGGTGCCACAGGTGGCTCAGTAGTGATGGTCATGTGGTAATGTTCTTCATCTCCGTGGCTTCCCTCCATATTTCCCATATGGTTTCTGAAATCGGGTGTGCTTTTGACCTCTTCAGTACTCTCCTCCTTGGCGCCTACAGCCATTCAGAGACAGTAGCTGGGGATAGATAGCGGTTGTCCATCGAGATCCACTGGGGTTCTTTTTGGCTGCGGAGGTGAGGGATGAGTACTCATAGTTGGGCCGCTTCATATTATTTTCGAATGTCTGGGACACCCAACCCGCCTTTGTCTTTCGGTAGTGTCAGGTTATTATATGCAATTCTAGTTTTTTTCCCTTGCCATAGGAACCTTGCAATCGCCTTCTTGACTTCCAAGAAGTGTCCTGGCATCTTAATGGGAAGCATTTGGAAGGGGTATAAAAACCGCGGGAGACAGGTCATTTTTATTGCATCGAGGTGTCCTAGCCAGGATATGGTCAGTTTGTCCCACCGAGCAAGGTCAGCTTGGACATTTCGAAGAAGCGTTGGGAAAATGGCTTCATACAGGTCTTCTAGTTTTCTTGTGACTTGTATTCCTAGATACTTCAACTTACTATGCTCAATCGTGAGACCTAGCGGGGAGTATCTATCGTGGTTCGTTTCCACAGATGCCTGTAGGAGGAACATTATCAACTTGGTTTTATTAACTTTGAACCCTGATATGCGGCCTTATTCCTCTGAGAGGCGCAGAGCTCTGGGGATAGACGTGCTCGGATTTGTCACATGGAGGAGCATATCATCGGCGTACAGTGCCACCTTGTACTTTGCCTGTCCCAATCACATTCCCTCAACCTGGGTGTCTTCTCTCATCCTCTGGGCCAGTGGTTCCAATGAGAGAGCGGAGGGGATGGCTGAAAGGGGGCATCCTTGCCTGGTGCCTCGCTTTAGCTCAAACCATCTTGAGTATTCCCCATTAACAAATACGGAGGCCTTGGGTGCTGTATATACAGCTCGAATACCCTTTCTAAATTTCGGCCCTATCCCCACTGTGTGCAGAACTGCAGCCAGGAAGTCCCATTCCACCCTGTCAAAAGCCTTTTCAGCATCTATAGAGAGCAGGGCAGGTTCATTATTCATATCTTGTGAGGCTGCGACCAGGTGGAGGGTTTTCCGCATCGTGTCAGCTCCTTGTCTCCCGATTATGAATCCCACCTGGTCAGAGTGGATGAGATGGGGCATGAGCATCTCCAGTCTAGCAGCCAGTATTCTTGTATAGATTTTCACGTCTACATTGAGTAGAGATATAGGGCGATATGACCTGCATCATTTGGGGTCTCTGTCTTCTTTGGGAATAACCGTTATGAGCGCTCCAATGAAAGAGTCAGGAGCTCTTCCTGATTCGAGGATCTTGTTAAATAGTTTGACCAGGAATGGTATAAGGTGAGCGCTAAAGGTTTTATAGAAGCCAGCTGTGTATCCATCATCTCCTGGAGATTTGCCCAATGTCAACCTTTTAATCGCATTCTGTATTTCTTCCTCTCTTATGGGGATTCTAAGTGGGCCGAGTCAGTGTCCCCCGCCCTGGTGAGGTTGATATCAGCAAGGTAATTTTCTATCTCACTCGGGTCTGAGTCTGCCTCCAGGGTGTACAACATTTCGTAGAAGTCAGCGAAAGCTTCAGGGATGGTAGTTTGCTTGACACCTGATCAGGCCTTTCGTCAGTTATCTCTATCACCCTGCACTCTGCTTGTTGTGCCCTAAGTCTGGCTGCTAGTAATGCATCGGCTTTATCCCCTTTTTCATAAAATGTTTGTTTCAGGAGATGCAGCCTATGCACTATCTGGCCGTGTTCTAATAGGCGGATTCCTCTCTTTTCTTTTTCGCCTCCTGAATCGTGTCGGAGTCTATCGTATCCCCTCCACTGGCATCCATATCCAGGTGGCATATTTCCCCTCTGAGTCTATTTTCAATTAGAGTTCTTTCTCTTTTCTTTCAGGCCCCCTCCCGTATGAGAACACCTCTCCAGGTTGCTTTGCCCGCCTCCCATAACCCCTGTTTGGAGACGTCCCCAGTATTGTTGATTTTAAAGTATTCATCGATCTCTGTTTCCAGTTCGGTTTTAAAGACTGCATCTTTCCATAAGGCCTAATTGCATCTCCATTTTCCTCCTCTGACAGGTAGGTGTTCCCACTGTGTATCGGCTATGACCATATTGTGGTCCGACCATGTAATTGGGGTGATCTCTGTGTGTGTTGTTGTATAACTCATGTGAAAAGTAAATATAATCAATTCGGGTGAAGGTGTTGTGCGGGGCTGAGTGGAAAGTGTAGCCTCTTACATCTGGGTGCATCCTCCTCCATACATCATTCATCGCATATACTTGCATCATCTTCGCAAACTTGTAACGTTCCCCTCTTATTCCATCATTGGAGGCTGGATTGCCCGCTTTGCGGTCTAAGTCATGGTCTGCCCATAGATTGAAATCCCCCCCCAGGATGATGTGCCCTGTGGCTTTAAGCATTATTTTGGGGATAGTTCTAGAGAGGAATTTGACTTGGCCCACATTAGGAGAGTAAATCCTGGCTATTGTCACCTTCACGTTTCCAATGGTTCACACTACTAGTAGAGCTCGACCTTCTGTATCAGACCAAGTTTTGTTGACTTGAAAATCGATTCCTTTTCTGATGAGGATTCCCACTCCCCCCTTACGCAGCGGTCCAGAGCCCCAGAATTCTATGCCATTGCGTTTCCCCAGGATCGGTCTCTCTCCTCCCTTCATGTATTTGGTCTCTTGTAAAAGAAGGATATCGATTTTGGCTCTCCGAAATTCTCTCAGTACAGGTGATCACTTGGTTGGTGAGTTGAGCCCTTTAACATTAAGCGTCCCCACCCTTAGGTGGCCCTGTTTGCCTGATTCAGCGGTAGTCTTTATGCAGTATTAGAATATACAAAATATTAGGCCGCAACCACCTATATGCCATCTCCTCAGCAAACCTCAGTACATTACCCCCATCTTCTGTCATTGAAGACTTTGTTTTTGGCTTTATCCCAACCTTGTCTTGTACCCATTCCCCCCTCAATCCCCCCATTCTCCCTCCCCTGTTGTGACGGTGTTCGATCGAGTTCAGTTGAAAGCACTGACCCAACAACGAACCACCAGTAGGGACCATTACCTCACGGTCCCTTTGCAAGAATAACGTCAACATAACATTGAGCCCCCCGCTTCCTCCCCCCAGTTTCAACTTTATATTTCAAAACAAAACGTGGATCTCCATGCAGGACCAAGAACATTCGGTATTCATGGAGCCAATTTAGCTCTAGTACATTGTATCTGATCAAGTTTACTTGTCCCCTTCTGGAGACATGTTGCCTCTTCGATATTTTCTCAATCCTTTCACCCTCTGTCTCTTTGGGCCATGAATTTGCCATTCTCTACCTTCCTTCCAGGGTGCATCTTGATCGTCCATTTGTTCGCGTGATTCTATAAGTTCAGATATGCATGCTTTAATCTCCCTCTCAGATCTTAGCCTAATCTTCGTGCCGCTATGTTCAAAGGAGAGGGAGAAGGGGTATCCCCATCTGTAGCGAGTGTCTCGTTCCTTCAACCATTTTGTCAGGGGACCACACATCCTCCTAAGAGCTAGCGTCATGGAGGATAGGTCCTGGTATATTGTTATTTGTGCTCCACTGAGAGTGATTGCGCCTCCGCGCCTCGCTTTTCCTAGAATCCTGGCCTTGTCCTGGTATCCATGGAAGCGGGCAAGGACCGATCTTGGACCTCCTGGTGGACCTCCAGCTCTGTGGATCCGTTCGGTCTTGGGTTCGTCGATTGCATCATCAGCAGCCAGAAGCTTAATGTCATCTTCTGTTTCACCTTCCTGTTCCGAAATGCCAAAGAAGCGTACATTGTTACGTCTTTCTCGATTTTCCAAATCGTCCATCTTTAACTTATACTCTTCCTCCCTCAACTCAAGGTCTGTTATTCTATGTTCCAACTGTGTTTCCAGGTTGTCTATCGAGGCTTGATTATTTTCTACCCCATCCCACCTGTCCTCAGTATTGTCCAGGCGTTGAGTAATCCTGTCAATTTTGCCGCCTATGTTGGCCCCCATACTTTTTATTTCATTTAACAAGGCCGCGATGTCCCCCTTTGTTGCAGCCGTCTCGCTGTGCGCTGTCGCTTCGGTTGTCATCTTGGGATCACTGGCGCGATGAGCGAATGGAGCGTAGGCGAAAGTGGCCAGCTTTTGTTGTGCATGCATGTATTCAGGGCTCTGCTCCGTGATCTCTCTTGGAGGTTCTGTGAGGTTGGAGTGTCAGGGCTCTGTACCAGGGTCAGGTCGTGGTCTTTTAAAGTTTTTTTGGGTCTAGGCTGCTCTTTTGGCCCCCACGTAGCAGGTTTGTTATGCTGCCATTGTTGAAAATGGCCTTTGCAGACTGCGTGGTCATTTGATTAGAGGGGGAACTGTGTGATGCTTCTGTGACATTGGCTCTGATATCTGTCATCTGTACACAGCTGATCGTTGTCCTCTTTTTGTCACTTTGCCCCTTGTGTGTGGTGTTTTGGCCTCAGTTCGAGGTGTCGTCAGCGTGATTCAGGGAGCAGATGTGAAATATCCAGGAATTATGGGCTAATCTTGATGACTCGACCCTTCCAAAAATTGTATTGCCCAATTTGGTCTCCCAATGTCCGCAGGGTGCATCTTTCTGAGCGCTATGGTTGAGCGGTTCTGATGATGTGTGTTGCCAGGGCCAATATCATTCAATAAAGGGGGTGGGGGGATGCGGTTCTGGTCGCTGGGTTGCTGAGGACCAGGGGGGTGTGCAGCATTCTGTTGGAAATGAGTCCTTGATTATGGAGGCTTACATTGCTTACATCGCTTTCATCTAGAAGGATTTGCACGTTTTTCACATGAGGCACATTTATGCACTCGTGCGGGTATTAATACTTGGTCACACGGGAGACCGTAATCCGAGAGTGTCTGTGGAAGCCTTGTGTTAGGGTCTCCTGCGTGCCGTCGCGCTTTCTGCGTGTGTTGGTGCTTGTTCAGGCCCCGACCCCGCTTTGTTCAGTTTCGTCCCTCCCGGGTATGGCGGAGTAGTGCTTTAGCCCTGATTGACCTGCTTCGGGGTGGGCTAGCGCGGGGGTCCCTCTGTGGGGGCTGCGCCGTGTGCTGATGAAGACATGGGGGCTCTCCTGCTCTGTTCAAGTGCGCCGCACTCACCCCTTCGCTCTTGGGTCCTGAGCGTATATTCTCAGCTGTTGGGTTCCAGGCGTTCTGTCGGTACGCTAACTCGCCTTCGATCTCATTGTTTGTGGATCGGGGGCCCTCTGATATGCCTCCAAGCTCATTGCTCCATGGGAGGGGGCCGCGGTCCGTCGGTCTCCAGGAGCTCCAGGAGCGAGGGGCTACCGTGGTGTAGCTGCGTGGCTGATGTTGGGGGACAGATTTCTCAATGATGCCTTGTCTGATTTTGTCCCAGATTTCCCCCAGATGGGGAGGGCCCTTTCCTACGTTGTTTCGTGAAGTTTTAGCTGGGGGGGGTCGTACAGTGGGGGCTCTCACTGTATTTCCAGACCCGAGACGCGGAGCTCACTCAAAAGAGGAGAGCATCTGTGCGCCCCCTCAACCCAGAGCTCTTTAACCTGAAAATAACATCCAGAAGGGGTCACCACAAAGTGTCCCAGAAAACAGTACGATAGAGCATAGGTCTACAAGCTTTGTCTCTTGAGATGCTTTAGACTACAACTCCCAGCATCCTTAACCATTGACTTTGCTGGCTAGAGATGATGGGCAGTGTTGTTCAAAACATCTGGGGAGCCAAAGGTTGCATACTCCTACAATAGAGTGTTCTCACATTAAATTGCTAGGCATGAAGGTGGACCTCAAACCATCAAAGCCATTCCCAGTAGCATTGTAGAGCATTGCATCACTATAACAATAATATTAAAAGTGTAATTTGATATGGATAGAAGTTACCATATATGATGAATTGACTTCTGCCCTGCAGGAGTGCAAGGATGAGTAGGCACTAAAATGCCGACGTATACAAACCAAGAGACAACACAATCATAAAGGTAACACAGGCAGTGTCAAGAGATATACTTCCTTTGCCTTTTGTGGTAACGTGGACGAAGTCAAGGATTTACTCTTAACAGGGGTGTGAATGTGGCTCAGTAACAACCCAAACAGTGAAGTATAACAGACCAAAATAAAGGAATGTCCAATCAAGGTTCTATAACAATATATACACTTTAATTAAACACCCCATGTGCAATAATAATAATTAGTAAAACACTACTCAAACCCCACCCCGGAGGAGAGAACACAGAATAAGCAAAGATAGTACTCTGGGAAAAGAATCAGGGGTGAAACGCAAGTAAAAGCAACAATGTTATTGAAAAAGTAAGTACTTGTGAGCAAAAATGGTTCAAAGTGACATAACCAGTCTCTAGGGCCAAAACAATGATGAAGGAGGCAGTTAGCAATCAATAGTACCTTCTGTGCAGTTCTTGATGGTTCAGCAGCACCAAACCAGATATCTTGGTGCTGTGCGAAGATTGGGAGAGAGCAAAAGGCCGCAATGGCAACTCCTGCAGGTTCAAATGTGTTGAACAGTTCATGAAACATGCTCCACTCAGTTCAATGGTGGAAAACTATAGCATTCCGGCCGTCTTGGCTGTCAGTGAGTCCCAATCCAAGGGTTTAGGTTCAAGGTGAGTCCTTTTCACGTGCTCCAAAACACAGGGAAGGTTGGCACACAACTGCAGGGGTCCTCAAACATGGTGAGGTCCCAGGTACCACAGTGGCTGGCAGAAAGTCGGTCCTGCTCCAGCAGCAGGCCACTTCTTTGGTTGCCATGAGTCCCACTTCAGGGATTCAGGGTCAAGATGGGTCCTTGTTCTCGGGCTCCCAACCATTGGGGAGTCTGGCACACAACTGCAGGGGTACTCCAACATAGTGAGGTCCTGGCTACTGCTGTGGCTGGCAGAGATGCAGGTCCTCTTCCAGCAGCAGATCACCCCCAACAGTCCCTGGAGATGGTTAGTGGACAGAGCTTGCTTCTACTTTTGGAACACCTGCCTCCACCTCATAACTGGAGGACTTTAGAGAAGACTGGTCTCCCAGCAGGGTCCATTAAATCTTCGAGATGGTTCAAGATGATTCCAGATGATTCTCAGATGTGGTGGGAGACCCCTTCCTTCATAAGCAAAAGTCCCCAGATGAATGTACTAATGCTGGTCTGCTTTAGAGGTCCAATCAAAGCACAATCAAAGCACAAGTTTTCCCACAATTTCCTGCTTATTTGACTGTTTTTTTGGCCCTTGCAAGATGACCGCCATGGTTTTCTTTGTTGTGTAGGCAGGCTGTGCTGAACCACCTCTCCCTGTGCAGCACTCCCATTGGTTGCTGAGTGTTTTCTTGCATCCAATCAGGGACCGACAGGCTTTAGCCGGCCCTCTCACCAAGGCCCACTGCCTGGAACTAGTTCTTTCATCTGCTTTTCACTGAGAGTGAGGTCCTCTTTCCACCCTCCTGGCCATCTGTTGTTTTCCTGCACATGTGGAATTTGTGCCTGGCTGCTGACCCTTCCATTTAGGTAGGTGCACTTTCTGTGAATTATTGCACCTCCAGGGGAATTATTGAACCTCAACAATCGAAATTTGAAGAAAAAAAAGAAGAAAGAAAAAATGAAATTTGCATAAAATTGTTGGAAAGGACTGCTTTATTTGGCATTTTCATTGTGCTGCCATTTTTTTGAGCTTTTTAACACCTGGAGCTGCCTTGCAATTTTGAGAGCATAAGTGTTCCCACTATTGCCTGCTTATTTGACTGTTTTTTTGGCCCTTCCAAGATGGCCGCCATGGTCTTCTTTGTTGTGTAGGCAGGCTGTGCTGAACCACCTCTCCCTGTGCAGCACTCCCATTGGTTGCTGAGTGTTTTCTTGCATCCAATCAGGCACCGGCAGGCTTTAGCCGGCCCTCTCAGCAAAGACCCACTTCTCAGGCCCATGTCTGCTCCCTGTCCGCTCCCTGTCTGCTCCCTATCCACTTCCGGAACACTAATTGGAGTCCTTCCTGCACCTTAACCACAATGATGCTGCCACCTCACTCCTCTAAGAAATCCGAACTGCCTTGACTTTGCCTCCTCCAGAACTATGGGTTAGTTCCCTCCTTATGGACTCCCTCCAAGGAACATTTGACTATCACTGTTCTTTCTGCCTGTTCCTCCCAGGTTGTCATCCTGATGTGCAGTGCTTCCTAAAACCCTTTGCTAACATCTGAATCCAAGATTTAAAAGTCAAATCTTGCCGTTTTTGCTTTGTGCTAAAAAGTTAAATCTTGCTGTTTTTGCTTTGTGCTAGAAAGTCAAATCTTGCTGCCCATTGCGAAATTCTCTGTATTTTCCTTGCATACTGATGCTTCTCTGTAACTTGCCAGCCCAGTGACCTCACCACTCTCTTTTGTCCCAATGCCTACCTGCCTTAGCCCCCAAGTTTCTCCATCCTTTCCTCACTTCCACCCACATGGCGCTTTCTGTTTCACCTATCTTTTCCAACTACTTCTCCATTGACTATCCTTCCCTTCTCACTAAGTCTGGTAGGAAGAAGTTTAAAAAGGATATCTTGGCCTCTAACCTTGGTCTTCCTATCGCCAACACTACTCCAATGCTTCCTCCAGACAGACTCTCACCGACATCCTCTTTGTCATTCCTTCACCAGATCTATTGAATCCTCATATGATCTCTGTGCTCTGTCCTATCTCCTCCTCTCCCATTAATGGTGGCACTCGCTGGGAAGTTCTCATGGCTTCCTTCGACTCCTTTAAAGTCATCATTAATGTCTACCTAAATGGCACTGTCATGGTCCAAGGGCCTGAGACCAATCTCCTCCTCTTTGATAGGCGCTTCCCTTGCCTCATCAATTTCCTCTCATCTCCTGCTGTCCCCTCCTCTCTCCCCTTGGCTACCTTGCCCTCTCTCTCATCCTCCTCTGCCCCTCCTAGGGCTCTTTCTCCTCCGCAGGGCATACCTCTGATCTGTACCCCTCACTGGAAGGTCTTTAAAGCTGGCAACCTTCTTCGTATTGCCACTCTCAACGCTTGCTCTGCTGTCAAACACTCCTCTGACATCTGCCACCTCCTTGAAGAACTAGACCTTGATGTTGTTCGTCTTACTGAGACATGGTTCACGGACAGCTGTGTCACGAACTTTGACACTCTCCTCCCTGATGGCTACAAGGTCGTCTCCGCACCCAGATCCTCCCGTTCCGGTGGGGGGTAGCCCTGTTCTTTCCCGAATGGATTCCTGCCTTTATCATTCCCACTCAGACCTACTCCTCTTTTGAATGTCTTGTCTGTAGGCTTTGTCTCTCGCCTACCCATTCTCTTACCGTGGCTACCATCTACCGGCCTCCTGGTCAAATCACGTCATTTCTCTCTGAGTGGGCGGACCTCTCCTTCTCCCTCCTGGCCTCTACCACTCAACTCCTCCTCCTCGGTGATCTCAATATACATTTAGACTCTCCTTGTTCCTCCTCTGTACTCTTACGTGACCTCTGCGACTCCCTCTCCCTGTCCATCCTCCCCTCGGGCCCGACTCACTCTGCAGGGAACACACTCAATGTCTTGATCTCCTCTGACCTCCCCCTCTCCATCCCTATGACCACTCCTCTCTCCTGGAGCGATCACTCCCTCCTCTCCTCTCATCTCTCTGCGGCATCTAACAACTCGGCCAAACTCTTTAAAATCTGCAAGGAGCTGGCCAACTGTGCTGCAGTCTCTACCCCTCCTGTTGCCTCCCAGGCTCTTTGCAAAGCCCTTGCCTCTCACTTCATTAAAAAAAAAAAACAGGACATCCTGTCAACCCTCTCGATCCCTCCTCTCCCCTCTCCATCTGTGCTTGCTGACCCTCCTTTAGCCACCCCCCACCCCCCACCATCCTTCTTGTCCTTTCCTCTTTTCTCTGCTGACGAGGTTGCTAGACAAGTCCGATATATGAAAGCCTCGTCAAAACAGGTTCATCCCTGTTCCTCTAAAACCATCAAGGACCACATTGACACCCTCGCTCCTGCCCTTGCTGATTTTTGCAACCACTCCTTTGGCTCAGGATCCTTCCCCTACCTTCGGAAGCACTCCCTTGTGCATCCTCTTCTCAAGAAACCCACAGCTGATCCTTCCTGTCCAGCTAACTATCGCCAAATTTCCATTACTCCCTTTCTGGGCAAACTCCTGGAAAAAACTGGCCATCTCTCAGCTTAACCTTAATTCCAATTATGTTGGCTATCTCCATGAACACCAGTCTGGCTTCAGAGCTGCCAGAAGTACGGAAACTGCTCCCCTGAACACCCATGAAAATCTGCTCTCCAACCTTGACTCTAACATTCCCTCTGTCCTCATCTGTCCTCATCCTCCTCGATCTCTCTTCTGCCTTCGACACGGTCAACCATACCGTCCTGCTCAACCGTCTCCGTGAAAACCTGGGTATCACTGATCAGGCTCTGGCCTGGCCTGGCTGCCCTCTTTCCTCTCTGATCGACCCTCCCAGGTCCAACTTGGGTCCTTCCTATCATCTATCTTCCTCTCATCCTGTGGTGTTCCCCAGGGGTCTAACCTCTCGCCCTGGCTTTTCAACCAATACCTGGCAACTCTCGCCCACTGCATTGCCATTTTCTGCTCAAATCTCCAGTGCTACGCTGACGACACTCAACTCATTTTCAGGTTGCCCTCGGCCACCTCCTCTCCCTCTCTCATCTCTGATTGCCTAACTGCCATTCTAGATTGGTGTGCCGCCAATGATCTTTGTCTGAATACCAGCAAGACGGAGATCCTCCTCAATGGCACACCTTCACCATCCTTTCCCCTCGCTCTCTGGCCGGCCTCCCTTGGCCCTCCTCCTACCTCCACCTGCGAGGCTAAGAACCTCGGGGTCATCTTTGTCTCCACCCTTTCCTTTTCTGCCCACATCTCTGAGGTCTCTAAAAAGTAAAACTTCCTACTGCACCTCCTCAGAGGTACTCTACCTTTCCTTTCCTTCCCCCAGAAGCTCATTGTATACCAAGCTCTGGTTCTCTCGAGGTTGGAGTATTGTAACAGCCTCTTTCTAAATCTACTTGCCTCTACGCTCTGCCCTCTGCAACTCATCCAGAACAGGACTGCAAGAATTTTCCTTGTTCTCAAGCCCTGGGATCATATCCCTCCAGCTCTGAAATCTCTCCATTGGCTCCCAGTAAATTCAAAACCCTCTGCATTGTCCACAAGGCTTTCTGGGGCCTGGATCCAAAATACCTCCAGCTACCCTCCGTAAATATCTCCCCTCTCGAGCTCTTCGCTCCTCTAACTCCCTCAGGGTCAGTGGCTTTTCAAAGAAATGAGCTGGGGCTAGATCTCTGTCTTCGGCTGGGGGCTCCCTCTGGAACAGCCTCCCGCCCACTCTAAAACTTGAGGAGAACCATCTCCGGTTCCGGAAGCACCTCAAGACCTTCCTCTTTTCTTCTGCCTTCGCTCCCCTCTCCCCTGCTGATCTGTTCTCTCTTGGCACCGTGCACCTGGCCACCCTCTGTCCTCCGGGTCCAGGTACCTGCTCACCCTGCCACCCTCCCACACTGCCTCCGGGCCACCCCTTGCACTGGGGTCTGGATCTGTACCCATACAGCCCCCCCATTTTTTCTTCCTGCACTTATCAGACCTACCCTGTCTGCTACCTTAAACCTAGCACTTGCAAATTGCTGGCTGCACTACCACTGTTTGTTGCCTTTATTATTTATTTATTTATTATTATTTATCTGTTTCTCCTCTGCTTCACACTTTCCACTTCTCCCCTTCCATGCACTTTTCCCTCTCCCTCTGCCATGCACTTGCGCGTTCTCAATGTCACTGGGCCTAGTAAGATCGCTGTTTTGTTCTCCCCTGTTCCCCTTCCTTGCATTGTCACGCTCTGAACCACTTGTATACGAGAGCGATAGAAATAAAATATCAATATCATTATCAATATCAATCGCTGCTCTTGAAAAGAGTGGACTTTGCCCTTATGATGTCACACCCAAAATGCTTTGCTCCAGGGGAAGTGGAGGGGACAAGAATGAGAAAGAGAAGCAGAGAGAATCAAGATGGTAGCACCTTCTAAAAACTGTACAGACCCCTCTCTGGCTATCCTAGCTTTGACCCCTCCCTTTCTCAATAGGATCAAAAGGCCTTTTATAAATGTAGCACCCTTATGCAGCAGGCCTGGCTCTCTGTGAATGTTTGTGCCTCTTGGTTTTGGCTTCCAGGCTAGTGTCTTGTTGAGGGGCTGTGCTGGAAGAGAGGGTGCTACCTACCCTTACAAAGGAACAAAGGAAAGCAATCCCCCAAGGCCAATCCTCTCAGTGGACAGGGTTGGGCCTTGTCTGGATGAAATACACATAATCCTTCCACAGCTGAACTAGACCCAGCACTCACCCATGTGCTAAATCACTTTAATGTGGCTGGGATAACTCTGAAAGATGCTGGCCACCATATCCTAACTCAGGTATGGCTTATTTTTCCAGTTTCCACCAGGACAACATCTTCAGCGTTATTTAGTTTTTGGAACAGGGGTGCATATTTTAAATGTAGTCCTGCACTGCAGATACTTGGGTCTCACTGCAGCTGTCAAGAAGTCACCTGTGGCCTCTTGGCCTGCTACATGTCACTGGTAGAGCAGGTGCTGTGATTCAGGAAATTGGTGCAGACCGGCACCAGTACACGCAATGCTTTTGGCATGGAGCTTATGAAAGGGGAATCTGATTAGCAGATTGTCCTTTCATAGATGGAATTACCTGCATCATTTTATATTTAATACAAATAAAAAGATTCAGGGCTTTCAACACCCTTGCAAGATGGCAGTTCATCACACCATGACCTAAAGTTTCTGTTTCTAAAACTCATTTAGGCAATGGCATTTGATAGCTGAAAGGCATCTAAGTGCTGTAAGGTATCAGATGGATCTTGCGACAGGCGCTTTCAATGTCATCATGGCAAAGGTGTGACTGCTCAGAGAACTACAGCCATACCAAGGAACATTCATTGATAAAAATGACATTTTCCCAAAACTCTAATAAACTTGTGTGAATAGGGGACCGGGTGGTGTGGTGATTATTATTTTGGGACCCAAAAGTTAGGTGACAGCATTTTGGAAAGTGCAGCCTGTAGGCAAGACAGACTTGGCATGCTTCAATGCAACCCTGACTGCAGTCCAGGGTTCTAATACACACAGTTGCACTTTTGTGTGAACGTGCTTCTGGAAAATACAGAGAGAAGACACATCATTAGCATACAGGGGTCATTATGCATGTCAATGATTCACAGGGTCTTTAACATACACACCATCAGACATATCCTGCCCCTGAGGAAGATCCCATAATTATCAGGGTATTGAAACATGTTGGGCTTGGGCACTTATGAATTTATTTGAAAAGTGGATTATGTACCAGAATGTACCAAATGAACATGTCATGTTGGAACGAGTGCTTATGTGATTGTAATTGATTTATTCTATATATGGTGTGATTTTGTAAATATCACTGGAACCAGGTACAAATAAATGTGACACAATATATTTTAAAGCTGAACTGATTTGTCCAGAGTTCAATTTGTTTGCTTTCACTTTTATTGAATATCCACACACGTGTATTGGCGTACAAGGTTCCTTCTGTTTTACATAATGATTTTTTGGTCCACTTGAAATCCTTGTCTTCATTTGACCTCCCTCTATTGGTGAATGGGCCATTATGCATTACACTGTGACTGTACAAACAGGCTGTATTTATAATACGGCCTGCTTCTTTTACCGTCTGCACAAATATGGGGTTATGTGATATTTACTGCAAATGAGCAGGATTCTGCATTGTCATCCACAAATGTGCACTTTGGTTCAAAACATAACCTCACAGATGTATTTTGTAGAGCACAAGTTCACCCCCATAGGGGCATCTTGACGCTATCGACAGATAACTGATGTTCATTGTTACTCAACTTAATGGTACTCATTTTATCGACGTCAGGAGGATGAAGGGCTGAGTGGACCTGCCAGAATTCGAACCTGTGACCATGAGGTCAACCACAGGCCGCTTTAGTGGATGCATTAGTCCACTGGGCCACAGAAAATGTTTTTCACCCTTCACCACGCCCCGTCAGCAACTGAAAGGTACTGCGTCCTTCAGATGCAGAATATGCACCAGAACATTAATTTATTTATTTATTGTTTATTTATATAGCGCATATACACAGGTGAAGTGTTTCAAAGCGCTTCAACTTAAGGGTGGCCAGTCTGCATGGGGAACCCCATAAAGGGGCAAGGGATGTCTACCTCCCCATACTCCATAATTCAAAGAATGGCCATCACTGTTCATTCTGTTCATTTTTCCTCATGGGACTGTGGCAATGTTTTCATCCCTCAAATGGATGGAAATGCATTTTATTCATTTTTTTTTTAAAGAAAATATGGCATGGCATTTTTTTTCATTCAGAAATGCTGATTGGGTTTTTCTTAAATATTGAATGCTTGCTAGGACTTTACCAGCACTGCAGTGCTAAAGCTCCCATTTATGCAGAAACCCTAGGATTTCTGCATGCGGTAATGAGCGCAAGTGCAAATCTGATGCAGTCATTTACAAAACTTAGAATAAAGGCCTAAGTGGGAGGAAGCCTCATGACACACACTAAAACAGCTGTTTGCTTGCCCTACACATTGCCTTGCATTGCTGCATTTCATTTGCCTCTCGGGCAGGTCCGGCTCCAGGACTATTCATCTGAGTGGGCCACGTTTATGATAAGGGGGGCCCAAATTCCATTGGGTTTGGGTCTAGGAGCACCCTAAAGAAAGTGCTTGAATCAATCCAGATTTCACTGATCTGTGATCCTGCAAAAACGTCTCCCCAGATCTGGAAAAATACATTTGCACCCCTCTATAAAAAAACAGTATAGAGCAAAAGCAGAAGTAAGGAAAATAGTGTTGCAAAATCAATCTACCTATCTCCCCTTCCCATCTGCTCTTCCCTTGCTATTATGTCCTATCCTCCTCCACCTTTCACCCGAAGACACCTTCCTTCAACTCCCCTAATCACCATTCCCATTTACCTCCACTCCCACATACTCCTACTATCGCCCAGCATTTCTTTCTTAGCCTGGCTGGGGAACATCGAGGGTGATGCATACTCCACCTCCTCTGAGAGGGCTGAGCAGTGAGGACCCAGTCTTTGTACCATCTCAGATGATGGTGTTCACCCAACAATGCCTTCCTGAACACTGTGGCTACTCTCAAGAGGCCCCAGAGGAGGTGCTTGTGGTCCCTTCATTTTATGTGAAAGACAGACCCTCCACAATACTGAAGTAAGGAATAGGAGATTGTGTTTCTTAGAAAATTACGTTGCATCTTTGCAGCACATTTTATAGGTCGAGGGTGTGAGGGAGTGCTAGCATGTAGGAGAGAATGCAAGGGCTGGGAGAGCTGCATGGGGAGGCAGACGGTGCAGGTTGAGGGGTTTCCAGCCTCCTGGTATCACTCCTGGTGTGGTGTGGCAGGGAGGAGGTGGCCTTGCTCTCCTGCCTTGCCCCTGTACATCATTGTTTGGTACATACTGGTTATAATATGCAATTGTCCATGATGACTTTTTGTTTGATGTGTATACGACATAGTGGAATTAAATGATTTTTACAGGATCACACACTTTGGTTGAGTGGTAAGGTCAGACTTTGAGCATAGCCTGGAATTTAGATACTTGACCATGCATCTTCCAAGCTCCAATTGGTACAAATATGTGTTGAAGTTTGGTTTTGAATACCTACAATAATACTTAATTTTACAGAGATTACTTTAAAAATGCACAAGTCAAATGATAAATCAATCTGACAATGTATTCATCATTCTAGAAACGTGTTGATGAAAAGAGTAAGGGGGCATTTTTTTTATCCTAAATTGCACAGGAAGGAACCCCTACTATTTGCACTTTTTGCAAAAGGGACAATTCATTAATTGTCATTGTTTCAACCAAGTACTGGAAAAGTAAAGTGTAAAACACAGGCGAAAATCGCCTTTGCTCTTTACATTTACTCTACGTGTCTGGGAAGTGTAAATCATTTCCATAATTAATGATTGTGGGAGCCAGCCACAATGGATTCCTTTAGAATCTGCCTGCTTTTACCAGGTGTAAATGTCAGACAGACCCCAAAGGAATCCATTGGTTTTCTGCCAACATAAAAATACATGCTGGTGGAAATTCAATCTGATTTGGCGCTGGGACCTCTGGTCTCCAATCTCACATGCCAAATCATACAAAATCCTGCAGGTCATAAAAAGTAGAAATAAATGCATTTATCACCACTTCTTGCACTCCGCTTCGCTTGGAAAATGACCCCATATGATTGTAGCTTTGTTTTCCCCATCCGGAATGGAAGCATATAGGCTCAAGCATAATAATAATAATAATAATAATAATAATAATAATAATAATAATGTATAGACATTAATGAAAATTTACAAAAAATCTCATACAGACACAAAGTGAAATGAAATGCATGACAAGATCATTGTTTCACATCGCTTGTTCTGTACCCTAATCACCCAAACATCACACTTAAATAGCTTGTTAAAACCCTATATAATTTAAAGAAAAAAGTGCCTACAGCAATGGTCACTTTCTGTTACCCTTTCTCATCTCCAATTACTTTGTTAATCTCTTCCTGTTGTAAATAAGATGCCTCTGCGACACGTTAAAAAGATACGACCTCAGTGGGAGGGCCTTTGGGGGGGACAGGTAGAGCAGGGGGGGCATGGGCATTTGTCCCAGGTCCAAATGTTAAATCCACCTCTGATTGCACTCTTTAGGAAATATTTAAATACTGCTTTTTAGTTTTAAAAGATGTACACCTTTTATACTTTGCATGCAACATTATAGGAAATGCTCTTCTCTCGTGTTATTTTAAAGGTGCTCTTAGCACAGCCTAAACCCCCAGCACCCAGGATTTACATTATACTTTGCAAACAAGACCCACAATGCACATGAAGTATTCTGTTGGAATGCAAACTCTGTTAAGTTACTCAAACAGTATGAGCTTATCAAGTCGGTACTTAGTCTGAATCATGAAACGTTCTCGCAGACTAGCCTAGGCTTTCACACAGAAAAAGATGCATTCTATTTAGGTCGGAGCCCACTGTTAAGTATGCATGAGAAGATCTGAAACCGGTCCATACTTGCCATCGTAGCCTTATCATTTTTAGGTAGGGCCTTGTTAGACCAACTCAGTGAGGTGCCGCTTGATTCCCTAGGTGTAGCAAGCAAGGCACTCACATCTGGGCATATACATGTTCACTTCGGGAGACAAACTGAAACCTACATGCATTGACAAAGCAAACAGCTTGGGCTTTTGATCAGGCATGGATAGGCATTTGCCAGGCACTGCCATAAGGGTACCACCTGGCCATACAATGGCAACAGCAGGAAAATGGTGCGAGAACCTGGGCATATCATGTCATTGCCTGCCAAATGTCTAATACCTTTGCACAAGCAAAAACGGTTGGCTTTCCGATTGCTTGTTTAAAACAGTGCTTCAGGCAGAGGCATTGACAAAGATATTGTTTATAAAATCAACTGGCTGAAGACCCACATTAAGAGTTTTTTTTAATCACACCAGGAGCTCATTTACAGTGGCAATTAAGTAATTAAACACTAAAAGAAGGCTTAGATATAACAATGGCAGGCCCTAAATAGCAACACGTTTGGTGTTCATTTGTGATAGAGCATGCTCAAAGAGTACCAGAAAGATTACGTTTTGGTGGAGAGCGGCAGGTAGTTGATGGTTATGCCAGGGGCACTAACATAGCCACGGCTAGTTGTTGGGTGGATAAATGACCAAACACACCCATCGGATGTGTGTTTCTCCTTACATTTTATCTCCATCCTATCTGTGTTCCACTGCATGAGTTCTGTCTTGAACGTAATAGGAAAAAGTGTGAATCAATTATAACCACTGGCATTGCACTGGTAAGTCCTCTTTACCTTGGCCCATTCACTAATGCTAGAAGCCCTTCCCAAACTGCTAGACCACAAGGCCTAAAAATGCATATGGTTGCTGTGTTCCAGTGCTGAGGGGACATGGCCTAGCAATTGAGATTGGACTGCACCTTTTGGTTGCAGCACCCAGAGTGATTTTCTAATGGCTTCTCCCGTTCTGTAATGGCACAGTCATAGTACAGAATTATGGCATAAAATGTCGTGCACAGCAACGGTAGTGGTAATGTTTAATTCAAAGCCTTGCATTTATCACTTTTTGTTTTACTACACTCCAGAATTACATTTGTGTTACTGTCAACCTAATCTTTTTACTTATACTCAAGTAGTTAATGCAGCAGAATAAATACTTTGAATGTAATCTGTAAGGTCCCCCAGTCAGATGATGCACCTTCTGCAGAAATATGTGTTCAAGCAACATCATCTGTCATGTATTGTTTCATATAGTTAACCATGTTATTAAGCATGATGCGAAAAACCGCTATATTCTCACAAAAGAGATACCTGCTTTAAATTACAGGAAGCAAAACTGTGATTTTAGGTGAGAAAATAGTTGTAGGGAGCCAGCTTGAATAAGTATGCTACCTCATTTATAGGTGTGAATGCCCTCCATCTCCATGGTGATGTCATGGCTGCGGGGCATCCATTATCTAGGGCATGAAAATAAATCCTGGCCAACCTCCTGCAGTTCAGCTTCTCAGAATATCTCTGAGGTTGCTGCTGCACCTGTAGAGTGAAATCCACCCCCACACCCATATTCCCTCATGTCCCACTGGCATGGCCTACATCCTAGGGGGGCCAGAGGGTGGCCTTGGGGGGGCCTGTCCCCCTCTGACCCCCCTGCCAGAGCCGGGCCTGCTCTCGGGGACTCCCGTCCCACCTCTTTTTGGTGACGCAAAGCCTTCCCCTTCGTGATGTGAGAGTCTGATGGCTGATCACAGGCAGGTGGTTTTGGTGCTCCCTTTATCTGAAACAACAAAGGCCTAATGGTCCAGAACTAGTGTATGTTCTTGTTGTAATGTGTGTCCTTGAAACTAAGGGTAATGTCAACAAGGGCATGTGGTTTTCTATCTCGTCCTCTCCAACACTGGGGCATGCTGTGCTACTGGAGCGAAAGGTACGTTCTGGAACAATCTCTGTTATGGAAATGGTAAATAGCTAAGAATCTAGAGTCATGGTGTAGTTTTTACCTTGGCAATCCTGTCTTACTGAGTCATTGCAGCCCAGGGGAGAGGACTGTAAAGCTGTTATCAGCCCATAACTGAGTTATGGGCCTGAGGCAAAGCCCATTGTTCTTAGTGTAGGTAAGGGAGGATAACACCCGTTAGGGCCCTACCTCGCAGGGCTGTAATCCCATTTTTATATGGGAAAATCACCAACAAAATTATTTTTGTAATAGGTTCCAAACCGAAGAAACCAGTTGAAGATGCTCAGAACCCTGTAGCGGGCATTGTGGCTAAGGCTGACACTGATCATTGTTGTGGAATGTTGTGAAAGAAGCATCGATGCATTGATACTCGAGTACTGAGGCTTTGAATTGGTAGTTAAGGCCCTCTGCCGACCCATTGTTTTCAATGGCTCACAAACATTTCAAAGGTATAATGTATGCACCTGGTAAAAGAACACAGAAACTGATATGTGCTGAACTCAGCCTCCCTTTATGACTCTGACAAGATAACGGAGTGAAGGATTACAGAGAAACAATGGCTGATGGTCAAAGGGAGATATTCAGCAGATGACGAGTGCAGTCTCCCATCCTTATCTGTAACCAATGGGATTCCCTTGGTTAACCTTATTTTGAAGGAAGACATTTATTGAATGGTAAGGGGAAACCCTGACACATAATCACGAGGTTTGTACCGCATGCAGTGTCCCCACACCCTTAGATAAGGTGAATATATTGTGACCCCATAATTATCATTCTACTTTGAGTTTTCTGTAGCTGTGCCTACTAGGCTGGATTGCCCTTCATTGTGGTTCACCTTGAAGAAAATCTATCATTGACAAAATGTGAAGGCCTGCAGACTTGTTTGAACACTTAATATATCAAATACACGCTAGTGGTTCCTATAGATTGATAGGAGTGAACCAACATGGGGTTTCTCTGGATCCTTGGCATTGCCAGACCAACCTGCTCTTCCATCACTCAAAGTTGAAATCTATCAGTAGCCGCAGGCAGGAGGTCCGGCTACTTCTCAGCGGAGGTGGCTCATCAAACCAATCAGTGCCCTCTTTAATTATTTACGTAACGCATGCCTCGTTAATTGCGATAAAACAATGTGACGGCAAAGCTGCTGAGATGCGTTAACTCTCCCCAGATTGTACCAAAATGGCTTTGTCGAGCTGTGTCGGACCTAGAAAAATTAGGTTTGTTTCTATATTTTAATATCTGAATGGTATTGCTTGTAGTGTGATCCTCACTCAAGAGCAGCAGAAAGCTTTACAATGGGTTGGTGCCAGCATTCTCTCTGCATTGTGTACAGTAGGACAGTACTTTTGGTGGAGGGATGGAATTGCAGGTGTTGTTGAAAGAGCCACGTTTTTAGGGGTTTTGCTGAACTGGAGGCTAGTGGAGGCATTTAGACCCTCTTTGGGGGTTGAAGTTTGAAGTTTGTTTATTTATAAAGCGCAAACCAGGCCCAGGGGTAACCGGGCGCATAATCTTGCAAGCAGGTACAGTAAACAGTGCACACACAGTAAATTTACACACACAAACATATACAATAAAATGTACAGCAAGAAATACATTGGCAGATTAAGATACAAATACAAAGGAAGGTGTGTAACCCATAACTTATATTACAAGTGAAAGGCAGGTCTGAGCGGGGAGCCTTATAGATCATGAGAGGATAGCCAAATTTTGGCGTTGTTCTTGAAGGTTTGGAACGATGGTTCAGCTCTGATAGGAGAAGGCAGAGTGTTCCAGAGTTTGGAAGCTAAGACTGGGAAACTCATGCCACACGCTTTTTGGAGTTTGGATCTGGGTAGGGTGAGGCTGTGAGTTTGGGCTGATCTCGTGGGTCGAGCGTGTGGAGGTGTGGGGTGTAAGGCGGGAGGAGAGGTAGGGTGGGGCCATGTTATTCAGGCATTTGTGGAGCAAGGCTAGGGTTTTCAAGGCAATTCTTTGTTTTACTGGGAGCCAGCGTAAGTCAGCTCTGACAGAGGAGATGTGGGAGCGTCTCGGGATGTTTAAGGCTGCCCTTATGCCATTATTTTGTACAGTCTGCAGTTTATTGAGGTTGGACTGACTGGTCCCAAGGTAGAGAGCGCTGCAGTAGTCGATTTTGGCCATAATGAGTGTTCTGGCAAAGGTGATGCAGTTAATGGAGTTTAGAAAGGGTCTGCAGGCGGTGATAAGTTTACAGATATAGGCTGATGCCGACCTTACTGCATTTGTTTGTCTGTTCAGTGAGAGCGTGGAGTCAAGGTAGACACCTAACGTTTTAGTATCTTTGGAGAAGTTGATATTGTTGCCGTCAATGGTGAAGGACTTGTAGGTTTGATCTAATTTGTTAAGACGATAGCTTGATCCAAGTACTAACAGCTCGGTCTTATCATCATTAAGGCAAAGTTCGTGATGTGCCATCCAGGCCTGGATGACCAGGTAGACATCATTCACGGCTTTGGTGTCTGCGGTGTAATCGCCCGTGATAGGAATGAGTATCTGGGTGTCGTCCGCTTAGTTTGTGTAGGAGACACCCAGATAGTCAAGCACATCGAAGAGGGGCTTCGTGAATACGTTGTACAACGTAGGGGACACACAAGAGCCTTGGGGAACGCCACATGAATGGGGAAGGGTCTGCTGATGCTGTGGGTGAGAAGACCCTCATACATCTGTTGCTCAGGAATGAGTGGATCCAGGCATTGGCAAAATCAGAGAAGTGGGCCGCAGTTTTAAGATGTTGGAACAGTATTTGGTGGTTGACCAAATCAAAGGCTGCGGAGAGGTCAAGGAGAAGGAGGAGCGCTAACTTCCCATTGTCCTCTAGTGTCTCCATCTGAGTTTTCAGATCAATCAGGGCTGATTCAGTGCCGTGTTTAGGACGGAAGCCTGATTGTCTTAACCCCAGGAGATTGTTAGATTCGAGGTACTCTTGAATCTGCAGGTAGTCTGCGTGGTCCAGGATCTTAAGCAAGAACGGTACTGTAATGATTGGTCTAAAATTAGTTGGGATGTTAGGGACAAGGGAGGGTTTTTTGAGAAGTGGGATGACCCTTCATCCTTTAGGTTGTCTGGGACTATACCTGACTTGAATGAGGCATTTATGAATGATGTGATGAACGGGGCTAAATCGTGGGATGCTCCCTTGATGATAGGTGCCAAGCAAGAGTCACCTTGGCAGTTGGACGGTTTGAAGTTATTTATGATTTTTTTCTACTTCCGAGGTAGTGAGTGGGGAGAAGGAGAAAGGTTTATGAGAGGGATTGGCTAGAGGCGTATTAAGTAAAGGTGTAGTCAGTGGTTGGTCAGACTGTAGGGATTTTTGTTTGTCTCTGATTTTAGTTTGGAGAGAAGCAATTTTAGCCAGGAGTGCTGTCTGTATGTTTGTGCACCAGATACTGTCTTTGGTACACGGGTCAGGGGGCGTGCAGGTGTCTCAAGTTTCTTAAGGATTTTGAAAAGTTCCTTGGTGTTAGACTGGGCTGACGCAATGCGGTTGTTGTATGAATCTTTTTTAGCCTGGAGTATGGCTTCTTTATAGTTAAGGGTTGCTAGCAGAAGACCGTCCTTATGGGTGTCAGAAGGGTGGCTTTTCCAATGAGATTCTGCAATGCGTTTCTCTTTACGTAGCACTCTGAGTTGGGGAGTGAACCACGAGTTTAGGTGAGCACGCTGTTTAGATCTCCTAAGTTTAAGCAGGGCAATAGAGTTGGTGGCTGCAAGCACTGACTGGTTGTACATGTCAGCTAAGATTGTAGGGTCGGAATAGGTGTCGAGAGCATTATTAAGGGTAGGAAGGATGAAGGGGAGTAGTTTTTCTGTGGTTATGTTCTTTTTATTTCTAGTGCGGGTGGCTGGGGCGGTAGGGGGCAAGGGTAGGATGGTTGCGTCAGTGCTGAAGGTGATAATGTGGTGATCGGACCAGATGCAGGGGGCTCTCAAGAGTACGCTGATATTGCAGTTGGTGACACTGAGCCAGTCAAGGGTCCGTCCTTTAATGTGAGTTGGGTCTTGTATGTGATGAGAGAAGCCTAAATCTGTTTGGGCGTTGGCAAGGTCGAGGGCCGCGGAATCGTTAAGGTCTTGGTATCCTAGATTAAGGTCGCCAAGAATGATGGTTTGAGAGTTAGATTTCGCTTTGTCAAGTACTAATGCAGAAATGTCATCCACAAAGGAAGTAGGAGGACCAGGGGGTCTGTAAATTAGGTGGATGGTGATCGTTTGGTTGGCTGTGAGTTGGAGTTTGACAGAGAGTAGCTCTGCAGATTCCACCTTAATGCTAGCAACGGTTCTAAGTCCTAGTGAGTTTCTGTAGATAAAAGCAATTCCTCCACCTCTTGAGGTATGGTCACATCTGATGATGCAGTAATCTGTGGGGATTGCCAGAGAGAGTGCAGGGCCTGATGCAGCGTGTAGCCAGGTCTCAGAGATGGCGACGAGGTTGAGTTCCTCAGTCTTGATCAGATCTGCAATGTCCAGAGCGTGGGCAGCTAAGGACCTTGCGTTGATCAGAGCAGCCTTGATAGAGCCGGTGTTGCTTGTTAAAGCAAGGTTGGGCTGAAGGCAGTGTGGCGTAGGTAAGGTGGACATTTGTGGGGGTGGGCTGATCGTCAAGGTTTTAGGATGTAGGTCCGGGTACATAGAGTGACCCTTTTTGCCCATAAGTCTAGAGCCTAGTCTTGTGTTTCTTAGGGCGGTAGGGCAAGGTTGGTTAGGTGTAGGTTTTTTAGCAAAATGGTCAAGCCATAAGGCTGGTGCATTGAGGTAGATGTTGTGGTTCTGATAAACCATGCTTGGAAAGGTATTGGCAGGACTGTAGGTGGAGGCCATGGATGTGGTGAGCAAAGTACTGAATGCCACTAAGTTAGTGGATGATGTATAGAGCGTCCAGGTAGATACCCACACTAGAAGTGGTACTTGTAATAAGGAGACTTCTATTACTTATAATAAGGAGAACAGAGGCCTAAGGATGGACAGGCGTGGTAACATGTTACCAAAGTTGGAAGGGTAGTGCGGCACGGGTCCATGTGGGAATCGCTAGTTGGGGCTGCATGTTACGGTAGTCTAGGCAGTGGGGCACATCCAGATCAGGGGTGCAAGGGCAATACTGATACTGGGGCTTGCTGAGAGTGTGGGCCTAGCAGGCAGGGATCAGAGTAGCATACATGGGCACGAGTCAATTAGGAAGCCCAACGAAATTAGGCAGTGCAGGTGCAGTAGGCTAGCAACAAGTATGGGCAGGTCAGTAGCAACAAATCTCAAGCACATCTAAGTAGAGCAGTGCAAAGTGCATCGCACCTAGATTCAAATTTCAAGCACATCAGGTAGTACAGTGCAGAATGCACAGAATGTTCAGGTAGGACAGTGCAAAGTTAGGCACAATAGGCTAGATGTGATAGACCAAAGGTAAGGCACAGTAGGCTAGATGCAATGGTCAAAAGGTAAGGCACAATAGGCTAGATGCAATAGTCAAAAGGTAAGGCACAGTAGGCTAGATGCAATAGTCAAAAGGTAAGGCACAATAGACTAGATACAATAGTCAAAAGGTAAGGCACAATAGGCTAGATGCAATAGTCAAAAGTAAGGCACAATAGGCTGGATGCAGTAGTCATATGATGAGCTTAGAGCAGTGACAGAGATTGACAGTGGTCAGGAATCGGGATTGCAATACAGCAAATAGGACCAGTGGTATTACAGTGCCATGGGCATGGGGTGCTATGGATGCGTGGAGCAGCATCAGACAGTGGGGCCATGCAGTTACACTATGGTGCAGCGCAGAATAGCAAGGCAGTACAGTTACAGTGAAGTATAGTGAGGCAATACAGTTGACATACAGCATGTGGGGTGCGCTGTGTTAATAAAGGCAGAGCGTGTGGCACGGCAAGCCGCAAGCGGGCAATGCAACCTGGTAGATGTGGTTACTTCATATAATCAGGAAAAGTCAGCTGGTAGGTGGGGTAGAGTTAATAGATGCGCAAGTTGCGAGTAGTGTAAATGGTAATGTTGGTCGTTGCTCCGTTGGGTGCTAGGCAACCAATACAAACAAATTGGGCACCAGTGTGAAGGCGGCCATCTTAGCTACAGGAGGTTCGAGAGCACACTATAAGGCTATGAGAGTGGCAGTGGGGCCAATATGGTACAGACCTCAGTTTTGTGGCTGGTGAGACTGTCGTAGTGCAGAGTGGTGTCACAGAAGGCAGCAGGCGATGAGATGAGGGGGAGAAGGCGTCACGCTGACCCTGCAGCGCTGATGCTGCTCGGCGGTTGCTTGCGAGGCTGGGTCGGGGGGGGCTCCTGCCCGGGTGAAGGACTGTTGTACTCTGCAGGTAATCAGGTTGCGACTTATTTGTAGCAGAACAAACTATTGATGCTCTGCAGTGGTGATCTCAGTGAGAGCAAGGTAGCTATGA
Source organism: Ambystoma mexicanum (assembly GCF_040938575.1). Lineage (NCBI taxonomy): Eukaryota > Metazoa > Chordata > Amphibia > Caudata > Ambystomatidae > Ambystoma > Ambystoma mexicanum. The sequence goes on along the minus strand of NC_090940.1, from coordinate 503,865,923 downwards.
TAGCGATAGCAGGACTTACTGGGTAGGAAAGCTGGATAGAAAGGCCATCTGCGGACAGCTGCAGACAGGGTCCTTTTGTTTGCGGCCCTTCTGTTGCAGCGGCCGGCTTCCGCCTCCGGTCGAGTGGGCCTCGGGAAGTAACATCACACAGCCAATCAGCTGTTCGGCGGGAGGGATGTTGCAGTGCCACGAGGTCGTCGATGTCGTCGCAGGATATGTGGCAGCCATATTTGAATAGTTTTAAAGCCTTGCTAGAATGTGAGGTGTTCTATTCTCACTTGTGCAGGCTTCCAATATAATAATGGGCAACGCTTACTTGTGTAGCAAGACAGCATGCAGGCAGTGTTTCAGACCGCGCTGTGGGTGAGATGCCTCAGGATGAACGGATCGAGTTGGGGGGGCTTGGTTCCAGATGGTGTTGGAATAGTCAAAGTCATGGTCTTTCACTTTCTACTCAGACTCTGTAGGCTATTTAAGATGGGCTGGGCATGGTGCCAAAGCCAAAGCACTATACTGTAACATTCAAAAGAATTGTTAGAACCCCTCTACTGAGGACAAGCATGGTTCAAATAACCTGCTCCTTGGAATTTCTTCCACTGAGGAGGCTCTACACTATACTATAATGTAAACTTTATTTTAGTCCACTAAATTTACAGCAGATCCAAAGGAAAGACTAATAAGAGAACAGCACTGAAATCAAGGCATAGACTCAATGAACTGTGGGAGGATCCGAAGTATTGAGAGACCGGATTGCAAGATCAGGAAGATTCTTCTGAGATTTCAACAGATAATCCAAATAAAATCAGGCTCATCTCTAGCACTTCGTGTTGGAATGCCCCTGCGTTTAAGCACTGCATTAATACATATAAATATGGTACTCAATTCATCAACCTCGTGAGGGTGAAGGATGAGTCGGCCTTGGTGGGATTTATTTACACTTGTGACGTGCAATGTGGCAGAGGCCAGCATGGAACGTGTGAACTATCTTCCGACCTTTATTTTTTAATTTTTGATTTTTTGTATTCATTTATAAAGTGTGAAGCAGCCCAGGAGCATTGAGGCGCTGTTAGAGGAAACTTAGGCATATGATACATGGTGAATACAGTAATCTTAGGCATAGGATACAGGACATATACACGCAGTTATCGTTGGCATGAGATAGTACACATTACATATTGGTCTTATATTGCCCAGCCATGTTATGAGTGCTTTGCGGAAGGCTCTGGGCATTCCAGATTGAATTAATAAGAGATTTGCACAAAAAAAGAAAATAAGTCAAAACCACAAGCTGCACTCACTTTCAAAAATGTCTTCCTGTTAACCCAGGACATGATACATTTTTGGTTTCCTGGAACAATGGGCACATGTTTTCCTCCTGATACCAGTTGGTCATAGTCTCAAAATGGAATGTTTTGCTCACAATTCCAGATTACTCGGCACAGGATAGCTTGAAATTTAAAAAAAACTCACTTAGAGAAAATATTCTACAAAACCTCAAACAAGCAAGCGTGGCTGGACTATTCCTTTTGATTGTTAATTTTTGCAGCACGGTTCTAATCAATGAGCGCACTTTCAAATGTAGTGAATCCTTGCATGTGTGAGGTGTCATTTCTTTTTCAGTGTTCCAGAACACGAATCTTCTAGTTCTCAGTCTAATGTTTTTTAAACAAATCCAACACCCAGACTTGTATAATCTTGAGAAAGGGTGTTGCCTGGCTATTGGGGTGTAAATAACAGTTTTGTCATTTCACTTAAATGTCAATAGAACACTCGCCAATTTTTAGTTGGGGGCCCATGTTATACAAATTTGCACTGGGGGGAAATTGCACTGGTGCAAAATGCGTTTAGATTATACATATTCGCACTATAGCAAATTTCTGAATGGTGCAAAAGTCATGAAACATTGCACATGGACTGGTGCAAAATTTTTGATATTTTTTTAATGGGGTGTCTGGATAATTTTGCATTTTGAAAGTGCTCAAGAAAGAACATTAAGTGCTCTTATGCGGTGCAATTTTGCAACTATGCCTGAGCTGACTGACAATTGCAAAAATGACATTTCCCCTGAAGAGTGCAGAAAGTAGATGTTAACCTGTTAGTCAAAGTTTGGGCTGAATTGCCTGGTCATGGTGCAAAATTGCCCAGCGCCAAAGTAAATTATGGGATTCTTGGGTTCGGTGACTTTAAAACTTGTAACATTTATACTTTGGTTGACAGTGGAATAGGCTATGTTTCACAAGCCTTGTGAGTTACATCAAGTTTACATAGAACAGTTGTGGACAAGCTGTGGCCCTCTGGTATTGTGGCCTACAACTACCATGGTCCCTCACTGTTGACTTTGCTGGCTTGGGAATTGGTAGGCAGAAACATTTGCAGTGTCACTGTTTGCCCACCACCAGCCAAGTTATATTTTTGCATGAATTGTCAGATATCGTTACTAATTCTTGGTATTTCATTGATGTACCATCTCTCCTGGCAAGCATGGAGAGCCTTTCAAACGTTCTTTCAGATCGCGCGCATTCGTGAGAGTGCATTCGGCGAGTGCCGTTGCTGCTCCCGCAAGTCTCTCTGGACTGACTTCTCTCTGTGCGCTTGGGACTCGTGTTACTTTTAGACAAAACCATGCCTTGATTCAACCGTGTACTTTGGACTGTGATATGCTTACTACGCTACAGTAACTTTCTGGATTACATACTTTGAGTATATTATGCTCAAATAACATTTCTTTTTTTTACAGTGTGTAAACCACACCCACCAATCCCAGCATACAATTTAATCTAGAGGGTGCGTGCATCTGCGCGCGTGCTTTCAAGAGAGTGCATCCGGCGAGTGCATCCGGCGAGTGCTGTTCCGCTGTTCAGCGGGCCAGCGGCGCCGGGTGCTACTCTCCCCTCCCACTATTTCCATTTGGTCTCTCGCTAACTTCCTAAATTGATATTACTTCTTGCCTTACTGTGTCCATTGGTACATGACAGTCTACCCTTTAACAAGTGGCATGCCTTTGAAAGCAGGCTCTACGCTTGGATCCATGAACTCTCCAATTACATCACGGAAACTCCCCTTAAAAGAGCACAATGACTTCAAGGTACCAGCGTGGGCTAAACGTTCCAATTCGGAAAACAAGGACCTCCCGACTCCTCTACAATACAAAAAAAGACTCCTTGGCCCCTTTATCGATCACCTAAGGATATGGTAATTAGACCCTTGACATCACCAAAAAAAAGCAGACCTTGCATATATGCAAAATGGACCTGAGGTAAGCTCATTAAATAATTTGGCAACAAATTACCAGTTATCGGACATAGCCCTTCTAGCGTGTGGTACTCCTGCAACACTTAACACTGCTGAGGATGTCTCTGCAACGCGGAGGCTGTTTTCCAATCTGGCCCTGTTAACGACTGCATACCGATAATTCATGCAATTGATCCCTCAACAATTCCTATGCTGATCTCCCAGGCCGTACAAATGGGTTCTCAGATGCATTCTTCTTCTGCCTTCAATACCTTGCTCCCAGCTTCTACCAAACGTAACCCTGAGCTCCACCAAGGGTCCTTATCTCCGATCTTGTCATCAAATGTTGTGGCTGAAACCCAACTAGGTCCTATTAATGCTAGCACCTCATTGAATGTATCAAATTCTCTTATTTTGCACCCTGTAACAGCAAACCAGGATTTTGCTAATTCCTCCTTTTCATCTGCGCCATCAACCTCCTTGTTTGCCAAACCGACTCCAAGACCATCATTTGGCATCACTCATCCTTCAAACATTCTCCATGAATCGATTTTTTCTGCTATTAATATAAGTATATATAGCTTAATCAAGTTACACGAAGGCATTGAAAGGAGAACTGAACAACATGCCGCTATTCTGAACTTACTGTCAACTACATTTGACTGGATAGCTGTGGAAATTACAACTCATCAATTGCATTCTAAAACTTCTAAATGTATTAACCCTATTTTATTTATCATCTCCTATTCATATTGATTGTATACCAATATTGCCAATTAACGATGAGGAGCAGTCACACAATGAAACTGAATCTACGCATTCAAGCTCTCTTATGACTGAGCCTCAATTACTTGTGCCAAATCAAGATCTCTTTCAAGAAGCAGATCGCCCTCCAGTTTTTGATTTGTTCCATCCAATCCCTCGCAAGAAGAGGGCTAAGAAACGCAATACCATCATATGACCCAAAAACCCTAAAAAACTGAAAAACCTTTGGAATACGAAAAAGGGCTATCAAAAAGCAAAACAATGTATCAATAATCTGACAACTCCAGTGAGATCTATTTCTCCCACATTGAACAATAAACACGCTGTGTGCAATAACTTACAAAATGATCAACCTTTGCAAAAGATTCCTGATCAACCTCCTCCTCAGCCCGACTTGTCGCCTACTCATCAGCAAGTTGCCCAATCGACTAAATTTAGATCAAATGCTTCCACAGTATTTGATCTCATATGTAATGATATCGATCAAGGAGAAGAAGAAATTATGAATTTCTCAATGTATTCTATTTCATTATTACTGCAATTAGACCCCATTCTGGAGAGTCTACACTATCCACAAAAATGTACTAGTTCTAGTAGAACAATAACAACCACCACAACTCAAGATAACTCCCCTCACTTTTTAACGCTTGATCAAAATAGAGCTCTATCCCATCAAGAGATCAAGACTAATACTGTGTCGACATCAGTAGGGACTTCAAAGTCCATCAATCAAACTTGGTTTTCCAAAGTAGCACCCCCTGCCTGGAAAACAATCAAAGCCTGTTACATCAAGCCCAAAGAAGGATCTCTGTAGTGCCCTAAATAGCTTTACTGTAACTATCTCAGACAGGCAAACACGTGACCTTTATCCTAATCGCTCAACATTACTTACTGTCTTTCACACCATCCCTAAGCTGAAATACATTAGCTCCAGCGATATTAAAGTAATAGGATACATAAATACCCCTATGCATGACATAGTGGAGCTTGTGAAACCCTCCCAAATTGTAGCCGGGTTGTTATGGCACCCAAAAGATGATTTATTTAAAACTGGCTTCCTATTGTAAAAACAAGATAATATGGGGCCCGGAAATGTTTTATTAACCAGGCCCCTGAAGTCATGCGCAACAATAGTCAAACTTGTCAATCAAGACTCTCTTCCCCAGCCTATAAAACACAAAACCGAGTCTCTGAGATAAGTGAGCCACAAGAGAAATATCAGCTGCTTGCAATTACATGTGCTATTGCATGAGGCCATGTAGGCCCTCAGGTCCACTTCAAAGATGATTTAAAACGTCTCACTCATACAAATTGGTCTTGGCTTGCAAAAGCGCTTAATCAGACAACTCCTCAAAATTGATGTTTAATATTTGTGCCTACTGCACCATTCTCCATGGCAGTATGGAATACGAGAGGATTTTCCCACCTCCTCCAATCAATGAAGCACAAATTAGTTATATACGATATTCTAGTGCTACAGGAGAGATGGATAACTGGCCATCCAATATGGGCCGATTACCAAGTAGCCTGGATCCCAGCACGAAAGCAAGCGAAAGGTCGTCCTGTTTCAGGTCTCCTCATGTTGTAAAATTAGAAGACGGCATCCTCCTAGAACCATGGGCTTCACCCTACTTGGGTCTTCAATTAACTACATTGACACCAGCAAACAGCAATCACCTGCTTGGCTCCCAAGTAGCTTTGCTTAATATATACTGGAATACAATTGCAATTGATGATAAGACGTTTTTCACTCATATTGAACAACTGCTAGATCTCATAGTTTTTGATGGGAAGTCTAGTGTTACATTTATAGTTGGGGATATTAGTATTAATTGTTTTCCAAATGGCTCATCCTTTCTCACCCAGCATGCATGTAGGTGGACAGTTCTAATGGAAGCACGTAATTTCATCCCCTTGAATGGAACTATTCCTGGAGATGTCCCTCTTGCGCCTACATGGTCCACAGAAATATCCCAAGCTACCCTGGACTATGCATTTATTTCATCCAATTCAATCAATAATATCCAATCCTTTTCTGTCATCCCTACATATACTGGTGATCATAATATTTTGGAAATTAAATGGGCCCCACTATCTATGCCTCCTTGTGAAGTTTATGATGGGAACAAACGAAATCATGGAAGGAGTCTATTGTAATACCTATTTTTAAAAAGGGCAACCGTGATGAACTGACTAACTACCGGCCTACAGCCCTCCTAAACAATCCAGGCAGCATTTGTGCAAGACTGATTCTAAAAGATTTGTTGGAATGGATACGTTTGATTGTCATCAGACAGGTTTCGTAAATGGAATAGGTACACCCTTAAACCTACTCATTTTATCATCTATAAAAAAACAAGCCATTAACACGAACCAACCTAATTTCTTTAGCCTTTATAGATTTTAAACAGGCATTTGATTGAGTCTCACGTGAATTACTTTGATTAAAGCTAATTAAAGCAGGCTTCCCACTGTCTATTTTAAGTCTAATTCATCAATTTTATACGGATACACCAGTCAAGATAAAGTTGACAAGGAGCAGTATTTTAACAAGAGCAATTTTGACAACATATGGCCTTAAGCAAGGATGTATTTTAGCTTCAATTCTTTTTATTTCTTATATTAAAGGCATTAACCTTGCTTTAGAACCAGCCCAATCTTTCCTACCGAAAATTGGCAACAACCATGTATCCAGGCTTTTATACGTGAATGATTTTGTTTTAATTGCTCAAACTCCAGTGGGTATGCAAAGAAAACTAAATGCTCTTGACATTTATGCTAAAAAGAATGGATTGCCCATTAATATTCGTAAATCAAACACTATGATACTGTTCCCAAAAGTTTACAAAACTAAGCACACATTTCGGTGGACACTTGCTAGCACCACCCTTACTGTGGTCAACAAATACAGGTACCTGGGTCAAAACATTAGTAATAGTATCACTGAACTCCCATTTGGATTGAACTGAAACTAAAGATGTGCACTCTTACAACTCAAGCTAGAATAATCCATAAGAAGTTTGGTAAATGTTCCCACATACCTGTTATTAATTTCAATAAACAAAAGGTAGTCCCAATTATTATCTATGGTGCACATTGCAAACAACCAGAAAATCACCCAAAATGGGACCTTATTGAATGTAGTTACTGGAAAAAGATTTTGTCAATTCCGCAGAGTACACCAATTGCAATTGTACGTTATGAATTAGGACTAGTCTCACTATCGACCTTGGTGGCTTGGCAAGCCTTATTGTACAGAAAATACGTAAGTAGCCCCACTAAGGGCTCAACTCTATTTCTGATACTAGCCGCAGTCATTAATAACCATCAAACTAGCTTCTTGACTCCTAGGAAAGCTATTGCAAACAAATTTTAACAAATGCTGAAATTTCTATGCAAACCCTAATTGAACTTCTGGATAAAGCCAAATTAAAACTCTGTTCCTTGGACTGGCGAATGACTTGGGAGAAGTGTATATCTCATTCAATTTTTCAAGCTGGGAACTTCTCCCTAAAACATACAATTTCTCCATAGCTAGTAACATTTCCAGACACTAATGCTCAAAATCTCTTGAGATTTCTGTTGAATCTGTGGCCGACTAAAGTTTAAATTGCATTTGCCTTGGAAAATAAGAATGTAAACACAAATGATCAATTCTGTAAAGCCAACGATCAACAAGAAACGTTAAAACACTTAGTAGTTGCATGCCTTTCTTTAGCACATCGAAGAATTTAAACCTTAAATATTTTTGTCAAAATAAGATTTTAACTGAAGATATTTTGTGGTCTAAGATTTTTAATGCAAATTCTGTCTCGGTAAAAATTGCCATGGTAAACTTTCTATTGACCCTGAGAATCCATGATACTGCATCTTTTAACATATACTTTGAATACTAAATTGCTCTGAACTCAGGATTCAGGATTGTCTTATGTAAACTCTGATGTAAAGTTTTATTTAATGCCTTGTCATATTTGTTCTTAAATCGTTAAAAATGCATTTAAAATATTCATGTAAGATTTTTTTGTGTTTTAACTTCTTGCAAATCCATGTAATGACTTTTGTAAATGTTGAATTATTTTAAATATTTGAAAAAGTTGTAATTCACAATTAAACAAATACAAAATACTTAATAATAATAATAATATCGAAACCTGATTACATGACACTTCAATGGCTGTGACGTTTTCAAAAATTGTGCAGCGATCTATTCCAAAATGTGAAGCACCGGAAGTTTTCAGATTTCTTATTTCACTACTTTCAGATAATTCTGTAGCAGTAATTTATTTTGGAGCATTTTTCAATGTTACAAATGTCACGACCCCATGTGAGGTATCTATAAACCCATCCTATAAATTCTACACCATTCGTAGATCTAATATGAGATGTTTTGAATTCTTGTTCTAAATCTGTTTCAATCCCTGAAAGTACTGCCCAATCTTTCAGCATTCAAGAAAAAAACTAAAAACGTTTCTAGTCATAGCTAGAGTCCTTTGACTTCAATGTCATCTTAATATAGAACACGCTGATTCAATGTCCAAAGGCCTAATCTACCACACGTAATCTGCACAGGGATGGGAAACCGAAGTAAAAGACATACAATTACCAGCCATCAAATAATTTGGGACACTAGGTTTAGTTCTATAAAATGACTACAATACTGGTATAGAAACATAATGATGTGCTTGAAAACAAATAAATTGCAGCTCTTTTTTAAAGTTAACACAGTTTTCTTTGAGCAATAAGACACGCTAGGGCAACAAATCGGTGGATGGGATTGATCAATATGCAGGAAGCTGCATGCATGGTTTGCTGATGTAGTAAATAGTAATCTGAACAAGGATACTTACCCTGAGCCCTGTCCACAGTGGCAAGGCCCTCGGAATATTTGGACCCATCAAACTACTTATTTGTCACAAATCCCAAACTAGAATGTTTGTCTTATAGATGTATAAGTCGAAATGTGAATGATGCATTTTAATGGTGATGTTGAATGAATGAGCAAGTTTCAATTATGCAGTTTTTAAAATTATGTTTCTGCTAAAACGGTTAATGAACGATTTGTTCTTTCTTATTATTGAAAGTAACAAAAACATTTTTAAAAAACCTTTGCAGTTTGTCATGTTGACTTGAGGTTCAAAAGGTACCTCCCTCAGTTATTTGAATATATGCTTTTAAGCAACCTTAAACTCAAGATATACATTCCCTACATCACCTGGAAAGTAAAATAAAGACTATATTCTAAAACAGGGAAAGGAAACAAAAACACAATACGAAATGAAAATGATCACCAGTGTAGCAGACAGATGGATTAATAACTAACTGAATAAAGCCAATTAGATATGTATTAGTTAACAAACAATAAAAAACCATTAAGACAAGATAGACAACCTAGTTGCACTAATAGCATAACCAGATAAAAAAGATGAATATAATTACAATAAATATGTAGAAAAAATACAATGTTGATAGCCTATACAGTGAATCGATACCTATCATCACAAGTACACAGCTCTGCCTAGTTACATATACTCTTCAATGGAACATATGAATCATCACATATACAAGGCAATCCTACATGTTTCTGTCCTTCTCAACAGCTAATGGATATTCATCAGGGATACCTTTGTAATATATAAATTGTGTAAAGCAGTAGCAACTGAATGAGACAATTTTTCGTTAAGAAGGTCCAGTATGCTAGATTGTTACAGGGACATTGAAGGTTCCATATTAGTGTCCACTGCAGAATAACCAACAGTCCATTCTTTCCAAATGGTCTGTAAAAATAAAAGTGCAAAATACACCTTCTTTTCTGTCATTCTCTGTATCACAGTGAACAATAAACCATATATGTAAGCAAGTGTACATTTTAAATAAATCCGGATTTCGGGTGCAGCTTGAGTTTGTGATAAGCACTGGTTATGTCGAGCCGGTAGAATATTTTGGCTCATTGTAGCACCTCCATTATTTCTGTTATGATGGGTAAGGGAATGCTGTAACGCACCACTTCTTGTTTAAGACTTCAGAGATCACTGTCGACTTTTCTGCTTCTTATCACAACTGTTCTTACCATTCTGCCGCTTGTACAGTTTCTTGTATCCTTTAAGTAGACCTGTGATTCGTTTTTGCAATTCTTCAAATGCCCTCTGATTTTCTCTGTCTTTTAATCTTTATGTTGCTTCTTATGAGACCTTTTGGTTGTATGGTGCTGCCTCCATAGCCTCCTTAGCGAAAGTATTGCCATTGATTTTAATTTGAACTGTAGAGTTAGTCCATGCCTCAGAGGGTTTGATGGCTGTGTCTGTTTCATCTAATAACAAGAATCTATTAGTAAATGTGTATTGGAATCCTGCTTGGACAACTATGGATGCCATTCACATGAGCCTTTTGTAACTTCTTGAGGCTTGGTTGGTTTTGGGACATAATTATTCCATAATAATAGGCAGTTATTTCAACTGTAACTGTGCAGAAGGTTTAAAACGGAATGCATCTAATATGTCTTTATTCCTAATTTCCTCTCATATTAGTTTTCAAAGTGGAATGTTGTGGGACCATTTTTTTGCAGAATGGGAATTGGCTCAATTGGAAGTGGCGACCTCCAATGATTCTCCAATGTATACATGGCATACAGAGTTTTATCCTCTAGGATATATTATTTCTGTGTATCCAATCAGCCGAAGGGGAAGTGCGGTCTTGTCAACTTGCATGATCCAGGCTTAGGAATCATTTGATTTTGCATTTTTCCATCCAACTATTCTTTCCGGTATATTAGCCAAATCCAGGACTTGCTTGTCTTTCTTTTGATAGGTCCATGGTTGTGATTTGCTGTGTAATCCTCTGTGGCCACCTTGTAAGAGGGTGGTGAAATTTAATGAGATCATCATTACATCCTTAAAACGTATCTGCATGCCATCGGTTACAGCCAACCAAAATCCATTCTCACACAAATTTGACGCTGGAACAGCTGCTCCAAGCAGGCTCAAAAGTAAGAGCATTAAACATCTGCAGACGAAGGGGCTCCAATTGCCCGAGTATGCAATTGCAAATAAAAAGGTTTGAACTTGGTTAAATCTTTGAAAATGGAATTATAAGTTAAGGACAATCAACATATGATAACATTCCTTTGTGATAAGTTGGGTAAATCTTTGGGCTATTACAAATAAAACTACAGCAGTACTTTGCACCACTATGGATTCCCAGGTTACGGAAGATGTATGGGTCAGTTATTTTGTGAACAAATATCTGCTGCCGACACCATTTAGGGCAATCTTAGATCCATGTGAGGGTCCTCTGATTTTAGGTGGATGTCCTTGGAAGGAGGAACATATAGTGTGGGCCATTTCCAAACTAAAACCATCTAGGGCCCCTAGGCCCAACGGCATTCCTCCTTTCATTTTGAAAAAAGCCCCTCTGTTTGGTCATTTATTCTTAAAATACAATTTGACTACATATTTGAGAAACGCCGACTTCAGTGGAGTAACTTTGCTGAAAATGTTGGCGGGAACATGACACCCGAAGAAAAGGTGCCCCAGCAAAATGAGTGGGGACAAGATGGTGTGCCATGAAAGTTGGGGGGACAAACACCCTCGTTCCCCCCTAAAATTACACACATGGCCGACTTCAATCTGGTTAGTCCCAATCACTGATTATTTCTATTCCCTGAAAAGGGTGTTCCTTCCAATCCCTCAAACTATAGGCCAATTGCTTTAATTGATGCCTCTAGCAAGGTTTTTGCTCTTCTTTTATTAAAGGACCTAGAGACTTCTGTGACAAATCAATTTCCGGGGCACCAATGGTCCAGAGATGAATATCGGTTTCTAAACCATCAATCAACCCCACACCTCTAATACACCAGAACCCAGAACGGATCTGAACAGATTGGAAATACAAGTAAATTATAAACCTCCTTGTCCAATTTTGGTAACGTGGAAAGAACGGTAGGCTTTTCTACAGAAGGTTGTGGATCATTGGTTAGTTGCAACACAGCGAAAATACAATTATTACCCAATGGTAAAAGGGGCTGTCCAGTCAAGGTTGTATACAAATTATTACAACAGACAGTACTAGCACGCTACAAAATACAGCCCACCCTGTAAAAGAACACATGGACAGACAGTTTCATGAACGAAAGGGATGCACTCTGGGTACTGACAGGAGGGTAGTCGGTAAAACAATCCGTCTTAACTGTTCAAGGTTATTTGGTTTCAGCACCAAGGGAGCAAGGGGTCATAAATGTCACTAGGGGCCTTCGGAGAAGGACCAAGGGGACAGAACCATAATGTACCTGGTGATTGAGATGATCTTGATGCTTGACAGCATCTAGTCATTTCCCGGATGCTTTGCAGCTCCTGCCACAGAGTTCAAGATGGGAGACAGCTGTGGGTAGCAGGCAGTTTGGCAAGCGAGGGTGGACTGACAGCTGCAGGCTGGCATATATAGTGGCTCAGGGTCATAAATCATTGTCTTTGTTCTGGTTAATGGATCTGGAACACTGGTCAATGGGTCTCGGATGGCTTTAGTGACTGCAGCGTGACAATAGTCAGTGGTGTAGCCGGTCGCGGTTCGAGGGCTCGACTGCTTCGAAAATGTCCTTAAAAGATGGATTATGCTTGATGCTTGTTGTGGCACTCCTAGCTTCTTCGTAGGGATTGTGTCGTCCTTTAAGGCGGATGGCCCCAAGCTGAGGAGAGTGTTTGCAGGCAATGGCCTTGTTCGTTGTTCAGAGACTCTCTGGCACTTCCCATCTAGGAACCTTGCTGGCAGAGCCTAGCGGCGGCATGCTGTGTGTTGGCTGGGTACCGGTTCTGGAACTGATGGACAGGTGGTCTGAGTCTGGTATCTCCCTCTATTCCCTGGGAGATGTTTAGGGGAGGAATCTTGCTTCCCTTTTGGAAATCCTGGCCTTCCTTCACTGGCAGAATCTTTAAGGCAAACTGTGCCTTCCGGTAAGGTCCAAATGAGTCCTTCTTCATACTCCTTTCAAAGTCATCAGATGATCTGCTAAGTGAGGGGCCCGGCCCTCTTTTAAAGCCACAATGGGCCACAGTGATTGGTGCAGGCTAAGCCAACCTTAATGAACTAATCTAGGGCCCACCCATCTTCCTGTATGTTGTGGTTCAAAGTGTCTCTCTGGTTAATAGAGCTCTCTGTGACTCCTGAACAAAGCGTAAATCCGCTTTGAAGTGTGTGGTGAAAATAGACTTTCTGTCTCCATCTAATCACATATTTCTTCCCTCTGAAAGGGGGCTTCCCGCAGGGGGTGCCTACTGTAAATAGTGGTCCCAGACATGACATTAACTGTAGTTCATACTGAGGGGTGGGAGATAGCTTGAAGTTGGCACATTGCCTATCAAAGTGACGTTAGTTTCCTGTCCCTTGTGTTAGTTCTGTGACCAAGCCTCTTTGCAGGCCTGCTTTCCTTTAACTCTCATCAGTGTGCGCTGCCACCACACAGAACTTTGACAATACAACAGGGTGGATCCATGGAGCCTTTGATATTTAATTAGGCTGACCATGGAAGTAGGAAGGTGTTGGCTTCCCTCTTCCTGAGATGCTTTGATGTACCCATGGCTGTCACATTCCAGTTAAATGTGACAGAGAGGACTGAACCTGTAGGCTTTGTCCCCCAGTGGGTACACTTGACTATGCATTTGTTGTGGGGTGAGTATGGGAAAATGTGTGCAGATTAGCCCCACACATTTTCTGAGGTTGATCTCCCCTCATTCAATTTCTTACAAAATTTCAAAACGCCTAGGCTAGCGCACACTCCCCATGTGGATGGTCGAATTCCTCACATGCCCCCAGCCTCAACATGTGAACCGCCACCCTATTGAGGGTCTGATTGGTCATCAAGTTGAACGCACCGGCAGAGGCCATCTGCATTTCCATGCTGGGAGCCTGGCTTCTGCTGGATGTCCATATCTAATCCCTAAAGATATATCGGCCAATGCAAAAGATTAGGGTTCTCCCCTGGCATGGACATTAACCATTGCAGAGGCCGGTGGTCTGTCTGGATCATAAAGTGATACCCAAAGATGTAGGGTTTCAGCTTCTTTATGGCCCACACAATTTTTTACACCTCTTTTTCCATGACAGCCCAGTTATTTCCCTTTTTTGTCAACCACCTGCTAATGCAGGCAACAGGTTGCTCTACCTCTTCATAGTTCAGCTGTGCTAACACTGGACCAATCCCAAAATCACTGGCATCTGTTTGGTTAATGAACTCCTGACCATAGCCTGGCAGTTTCAGAACTGGGGCCCTGCACAATCCATCCTTTAAATCCTGAAAAGAGGTTTGACAGGAGGGGGTCCAGGTTACCTTCTTCTGCATGTTTCTGGAGGTTAGATCATTCAGGGGCATGGCAATGGTCCCATACTCTCTGATGAATGACTGGTACTACTCGGTGAAACCTAAAAATGTCTCACCTGTGTCTGTGTGGTGGGGATGTCCCAATACTTCACAGTCTGTACCTTTGCTTTGAGAGATTGTTTCTTACCTCCACCAATCAAGTGGCCTAGGTAAGTCCCTTTGCCCTGCGCTATCTGGCACTTTGTGGCCTTGATAGTCAGACCTGAATTCTGCAGCGCCTGAAGTACTTGTTTCAGGTGGTATAAGTGATCCTCCCAGGTGTTACTGAAGACAGCAATGTCATCTAAATAGGCAGCACTGAACTTTTCCAGACACGACAAAACTTGGTTACCCATCCACTGAAAAGTGGCAGGGGCATTCTTCAATCCGAAGGGCATCACAGTGAACTGCTAATGTCCTTCCAAGGTGGGTAATGCTGACCTCTCGCTCAATCTATCTGTCAAGCCAACCTGCCAAAAACCTGCCATGAGGTCAAAGGTACTTGCGTACTTGGCAGCACTGAGCTTGTCAATGAGCTCATCTTCCCGAGGAATGGGGTGGGCATCTGTCTTCCTGACAGAAGTGACCCCGCTGTAGTTCACACAGAAGAAAACTTTAGTCTTCTCACCACTGGTCTTTTTAGGGACCAGTACCACTGGGCTAGCCCAGGGGCTGTGGGATGGATATATCCCTCCTAGGGACAGCATCTTGGAATCTTCCTCCTTGGTGGTGTCCCTGATCTTATCAGACATCCGGAGTATCCTACTCTTCACCAGCTTACTGTCTCCGATGTGCACATCATGGGTGCACCAATCTACGCGACCTGGAGTCCGAGAAAACAGACCAACAAACTTTGCCAGTAAACAGTGACAGTCTGTCAGTTGCTGTTCTGACAAGTCAGTTGCAAGGTTGACACCTTCAACTGACCCATCTGTGGCTTCACTGTGCATGTGGTCTTGGAGGGGATCGGTCTCCTCCTCAGTTTCTTCATCAGTCACTAACGCCATGACTAAGTCATCCCGACTATAATGGGGTTTTAGCTGGTTGACGTGAAAGACCCTGCACATCTGTTTAGGTCCTTTCATGTTAATTAGATAATTCAGCTCACTTACCTGTTCTAGCACACTGTAAGGCCCACTCTACTTATCCTGAAGGACACTGGGTTTGGCAGGCCCCATAATCCACACCCGATGGCCTGGAGAATAGACTGTCACTATGGCCTTCTGGTCGTTTCAGTGCTGCATCAGCTCCTGACTGGCCTTAAGGTTCTTTGTTGACTGTTCCATATACCTTGCCATTCTAGACCAATGGCCGCGTGCATAGTCCACCACATCTCATGTAGAGCATGAGGGTGTGCCTTCCCATCCCTCTTTCACTAAACTAAGGGGACCTCATACAGTGTGTCCAAACAGAAGCTCAAAGGGGCTAAACCCTACTCCATTCTATTGCACCTCCCTGTAGGCAAACAGAAGGCATGGCAGGAGACTATCACATTTTCACCACAGGTGCTATTCCAAGCCACCTATTTGGCCTTTCAGGGTCTTGTTGAAGCACTTAACAAGCCCATTGCTTTGTGGATGGAAGGATGCAGAGAACAGGTAGGTGACGCCACATTCTTCCCACATAGCCTTCATATACGCTGATACGAAGTTTGATCCACTGTCAGAAATGACTTCCTTGTGGAATCCAACATGGGAGAATATCCCAATCAGAGCCTTCGCAACCACAGAGGTTTTGATGCTCGAAAGAGGAACAGTCTCAGGGTATCTTGTGGCATAGTCTGCCACAACCAAGCTATATCTGATCCCTGAGCTGGTTTGAGGATCCAAAGGGTCCACAATATCCTTGTCTAGTCTCTTAAAAGGCCACCCAACCATGGGTAGTGGAATTAGGGAGGTCTTTGTGGCTCCGGCTGACTTGCCAGATGCTTGACAAGTCGGGCAGGACCAGACAAATTCCTTAAACTTTATGCCAAACTGTGGCCCGTAAAAGTGCGCAGACAACCGGTCTAATATCTAAGTCACTCCCAAGGGACCCGCTCAAGGAATTTGGTGGGCCAAATCCCAAAGGAACTTTCTGTGGCATTGGGGAATCACCAATCTTCTGGCGCTCTCACCCCCAGAATCTTTTGGCTCACTCTACAGGAGTCCATCCTCCCAGTACACTTTTGAACAGTCCAGGGGCCTCACCCTTAGCCTGCTCGTTGGCCTGCTTCTGAAGACCCGCTGGAGTTGGACACTGTTTTGGGGGTGTGAAGAAGTCAGTCGGACCTGGGCCCCCAGCTGATGCGAACTCATCCAGCTTGAGTAGGCCCTTCTGATCTGTGCCCACATGGTCCTCCACCTCATGTTCCTGTGTCAGACAACTCTGAAGCCACTGAGTTCCCTGCTACCAAAGTAGGGTCCTCAGTGGCTACCAGCCCTTCTCCCGCAGGGGTAGGCGGTTCAGTAGTCTGTTGAACTGGACTAGGGGCTACTGGCCATGCCTTTTTTTTCAACAAGCCCTCTGGAAGCACTCCAGGCCCTAGGGCTCTCAGAGTGTTCAATGTGGCACTCTCTTTGCCCCTCGATCGGGTAGCTGGTGCTACTATTTCAGGATCAGGAAGATCATTACCCAACAGACATGTGACAGGGATGGAGTCTTTCACTTCTACACATCACTGGGTCATTTCACCTTGCCAGCTGAACTCTACAATCGACAATGAGCACTTACTCTTTCCGTCAAACCCAATGATGTTCAAATCAGGCTCATCAATATACTGGCCTGGCTGTACCCAATGCCGGGTGACAGTAGTGACGCTAGTCGCAGTGTCTCGGACCGCAGGAGTTTTGTTTCCATTGATATGCACATGTTCTAGATGGAGTTGAATATTATTGGAAACTGGGCTCTCTTCTGGAGACTCAGTACCGTTCCCACTCTGTGTAACCAATCCACATTCGGCCACTCTCTGGCCTAGTGGAAAGTCCTCCTGTAAGAGGCCCACACTAATGATGACCTCTTCCACGAGTTCAATTCACTATGGCTTGCCTGGGTAAGCTCTTGCAAGCAGGATCCCCTTCCTTTCATATGGCCCAGTTCCTTACACATGAAACAAGCTATGGGTGGCCTGCGCTCTTCTCTTTGGTGTGTACGTCGGAACTAGAGTTTTGGGATTTCCCTTCATTCTTTTGGGGACCTGACTTTGAATAGGATTGGATTAGATTTTTGTCCTTCCCATCCTTGTTTATTTTCTTGTCTGCCGATTTCTCTTCCGGTTTGTGTGTGCTCGCCTGAGTCTTTTTCAGGACTTGAGTACTCACATACTTGTCAGTAGCCTTTGCAAGCTCCCTGAGGTCTGTGATAGTCTTATCCACAAGATACTGGTGTAGGCCAACCTCACCATTTTTCAAAACATGCTCACACACAAACAAATTGTACACCCCTTTAAATGTGTCAACTTTGTTACCATCCACACACCCACTCAGATGTTTCAACAACAAGTGTGTGAATGCTTCAAATGTCTGCCCACTTTTCATTCTAAGCTCTTTGAAGCTCTTGAGATACTGTTCTGGGGATTTACAGAACGTCTTGAGGAGGGCTGCATTCATGCTTTCATAAGCAAGCCTTTCCTCAGGTGTTAGCTGAAGAATTGCATCAGTCCTTGGTGTCGGTAAGTGACTCATTAGACCATTACTCCCACAGTACCTCATCCACCTCCTGTACCTGGAAAGCCAGCTCGAGCACTTCAAACCAGTCAAAAATATCCTTCCCCACTTCATAAGCCTGCACTACGTCTTTGGGGATGTGCGGTTGGGTCTTATCCCAGGCATTCTGGTTTGAGCCCCTACAGCTGCTTTTGCCTGAGGTGGATAAGTTGGCCTCCTTCTCTTCAAGCATCAGCCTACGCAGCTCTATGGTGGCCCTGTTCCACTCTATGGAACAGGGCCACCATAGAGCTTGTCCCACAGTTTATGTTCCTCTAGTGCTAGTCTCCTCTCCTTGAGCAGGAGCTTTCTAGCCGCTACCTCATTAACAGCCGGACAATTTACTGGGCCACTTAGAGACTGTGCTGAGGTGGGATGCTGCACTAGCCCCTGTCATCACAGACACTCTCGGGTGTTGAGAAACCACACTTGCCCCCTGGCAGGATGATTGGCAAGAAACACTGCTCATGTGGTCATCCTCATCATTTTCCCCTCCGGAAGGCCTTGTCCGTTTGGGTACAGAGGGTCTAGCCGTCCCCTGGGGTCTTCTCCCCAACTGCCTTCTCTTTTACCGAAGCTTGGAGTTTTTACAGCAATTCAGGTTTATTAACCTTATTGCTGACGTACAGAACATTCATGGTCCTGCCATTTACAGACTCCATATCAAGATCCATGACTAATATATCCGTGACTAAACGTTGCCTGCAACAGTACTTTTATCGTTGGGTGACTAAGATGTGAGCAAGGCTCCAACTGATGCAATCGCTTGCCACCAATGTGACAAATCAATTTCCAGGGCACCAGTGGTCCAGGGATGAATAACGGTTTCTAAACCATCAATCAGACCCACACCTCTAGTACACCAGAATGGATCCAAACATATTGGAAATACAAGTACATTTTAAATCTTCTTGTTCAATTTTGGTAAAATGGACGGAATGGCGGGCCTATGTCCACATGGTCGTGGATCATTGGTTAGTTGCACCAGAGCGAAAATACAATTATTACCCAATGATAAAAGGGACTGTCCAGTCAAGGTTGTATACAAATATCTACTTTATTATTAATACAACAGACTGTTCTAGCACACTACAAAATACAGCCCACCCTGTAAAGGAAGACAGAGGACAGACAGTTTCCCAAAGTAAAGGGATGCAATCTGGGTACTGACAGGAGGGTAGTCGGTAAAGCAATCAGTCTTAAATGTTCAAGGTTATTTGGTTTCAGCACCAAGGGAGCAAGGGGTCATAAATGTCATTAGGGGCCTTCGGAAAAGGACCTGGGGGACAGATCCACAATGTACCTGGTGCTTGAGATGATCTTGATGCTTGAAAGCATTGAGTTGGTTCCAGGACACTTTGCCGCTCCTGCGACAGACTTCAAGATGGAGACAGCTGCGGGTATCAGGCAGCATGCAGTTTGGTTAACATGGCTGGATAGACGGCTGCTTACACGGCGGCACGGTGTCAATAATCATTGTCTCTGTGCTGGTTGGCAGATCTGGAACACTGGTTGAGGCGTCTCAGACTTTTTTATTACTGCAGCATGACAACAGTCAGTGGTGCCGTGGGTTATGGTTTGATTGCTCGACTGCCTCGAAAATGTCCTTAAAAGATGGACGCTGGTTGATGCTTGTTGTTGCACTCCTCCTAGCTTTTTTACAGGGGTCATGTTGTCCTTTAGGGTGGATGGCCCAAAGCTGAGGAGAGTGTTTGCAGGCAACGACCTTGTCCTTTGTTCAGAGACTCTCTGGCACTTCTCACCTAGGAAGTTTGCTGGCAAAACCTAGCAGGGCATGCTGTGTGCTGGCTGAGTGCCAGTTCTGGAGCCACTGGACGGGTCTTCCGAGTACGGTATCTCCCTCTATTCCCTGGGAGATGTTTAGGAGAGGGATTTTGCTTCCCTCTTGGAATTCCTGGCCTTTCTTCACTGGTGGAAGCTGTAAGGCAGACTGTAGCTTCAGCCAGGGTCCAAATGAGTCCTTCTTCTTACTCATTTCAAAGTCATCAGATGATCTGCTAAGTGTGGGACTCATCCCTCCTTTAATGCCAAATGGACCCCAGTGATTGGTGCAGGCTAAGCCTACCTTAATGAACAAATCCTGGGTCCCCACCAACAATCTTCTGCTATGCGTGAGGTCATAACAAGAGTGCTTTGCA
This sequence comes from Ambystoma mexicanum, assembly GCF_040938575.1. NCBI lineage: Eukaryota > Metazoa > Chordata > Amphibia > Caudata > Ambystomatidae > Ambystoma > Ambystoma mexicanum. Next base: position 503,845,740 of record NC_090940.1, on the reverse strand, counting down.
ACAGGAAAGATAAGGGATGACAACATGCACTTTTCAGTCCCACCCATATTCCTGTCTTTAGTGTATCAAAGTTTCTCTCTGGTTAATTGAGCGCTCTGTGACTCCTGATCAAAGCGCAGGTCTCCCTTGAAGTTTTTGTGAGGACAGACTTTCTGTCTCCATCAAATCACATACTTCCTCCCTCAGAAAGGGGGTTCCCTGCAGGGGTTGCCTACTGTAAACAGTTGTCCCAGCCATGACATTCACTCCCCCTCATACAGAGGGGTGGGAGCTAGCTTCAAGTTGACACATTGTATATCAAAGAGGTGTTAGTTTCCTGTCCCTTGTGTTTGCCTTCATTGATGCCCATAGAAAGGTTTACATCTTTTATTAAAGAACCTCAAGACTTTTTTGCAGCAATCATCCTTGTGGTCTCACTTTCAAGTAGGGTTTAGAAAAAGTATGGGAACATCTCTGAATGCCACAGTGTTGGCTTACCTTCTTTACAATTGGCATATTTGGACATGTCATCCGCTTTTGATAGTGTGGTTCGGTCAATTATTGATGTACAGTATTTCACCCAAACTTGTACAGCTTTTGGGGTTACTCCATTGGAATACCTCCTTAAACATTGGACTATCACAGGAAGGTGCACTTTCTAGACCCATTTCATCCTTTGTTGGGGTAAATCAGCAATGTATATTAGCGTCCACACTCTTCAATATATATCAGTGATATTGATGAGTTGTCGAATGCCAATAACATCTCACCGTTGAGGCTTGGTCATTTGAGACTGCATTGGCTAGCCTTCCAAGATGATGTGATTTTCTTTTTTTTTTACAGGACCCCTTGCGGGCTGCTAAATGAATTTAATCTTTTTCTGCGATATGCCTCCGCTAATAACTTGCATGTCAATGGGTACAAATCAAAGGTTGTCATATTTTGGAACTCAACCAAAATGAAAATCATGAGGTGGACTCTGGAACTGAGACAGTGGAACGTGTGCCAGTTGTAAGATATCTAGACTATAACCTCACTAATTCTGCTTCCATTTTAATGTGGAAGGATGCTTTGAAAGATAAGCTTCGGCCTCTTTCTTCCCATATGAAATGCTTGTTTGATAGAGTGCATTCATTTTCCATTCTTCCAATTCTAAAGTACTAAATGATGAAGATTTTGCTACATGGACTTGACATGTCCCTCATTGATCTAGGCGACTACCTAAATACCCTTCAGGGGCAAGTTTGGAAAAAGGTATTTGGTATTTCCTGTTCCTTACCCAGTGCAATTATTCGACACAAACTGAGCCATGTATCATTAGACGCTTGGTATTCATGGAAATAGCTAATTAATTTTGGGAGGATTATTCATCCACCGGGGAACTCGCTCTATTGTGATCTTAGCAAAATGATTCAGGAATCTTTGTCCAACTCTGTTAATTTATACAAACATAAGAAGAAGGCCCTTACGCATGTTATAGGTTCTTCTGAGGAACAACTAATTATTCGCCCATGCGCAGGGACATCATTTGGGGGTTGTCAGGGGTCGCATCTGCGACCCCTGAGGTTTCCCTTGCTACCCATGTGGCCTCCCTTGTTACCCCTAAAAAGACTTTCAAACAATTTCTTCTAAACAAAATGTAAAGCTCCTGGGCTGTAGCAAGTGTTCTTTGTTTCTGGGGTGGCTGGATTTCTTGTTCAGAGCTCTTAAAGAAAACAGGGGGTTCCACAAGTGTAACACTTTGAGTACTGACCCTAAATAAGAAATAATAGGAATAACAAAGAATTTGTCTTTCTGGATTTCAATGCAATAATTGCTAGAGGGGGTGAGTCACTGATTTAGCCTGTTCTTAAACACCTCAAATTCAGAATGCAGACAACAACTTCGAAAAAGCATTTAGAATAGAATAAGGATCCATTTCGGACTTTGTATTTTGTTTTTTTTGTTCAAGTTGCAGTTATAGCATGTTTTTTACTGCTGTTGTCTCTGTTACGATCATCACAAGACATGCCATCTCGGTGTCCTCACCCACTTGTGCCGAAAGGTGTGTGTACAGTGTCGAAATGTTTCACCATAGCACATAAAGTGGCCCTTGATCTCATTGTGCCACAATGAATGCTTTGTTTTAATGTGTCTATCTTTCCTATCTCCATGGCATGCTGTTCAGGATGTTTTATTGCGTGTATAAGGTAACGAGTGCCTAGAGTACGGGATGCCATGTGAGTGCGCTGCTTTCCCTACCCTACTCTAAACACAATTACAAACCCTCCCAATGGTATGTATTTTGCCAACCTCTGAAGCCTGAAAAGTAGCTCTATGCAAGCTTGATATGTGGCCATCTTTGCACCAGACCTGCAGCTGAACTGGCCTGCTGTTAAATCTCAGTTACCAGTTTATTGGTATCCACTATATAGTGTAATTTGCTGTCTGACTTTGAGAACATTCAGACATGTAATTGCTCATTTTACTATTGCCGGTAAGATTGCTATAGCTGGTAAAATAGCTCAGTTGGTTGAGCGCTCACTGGTATGATATGTGTGTGATCTGCAGGTTGCAGGTTCGAATCCTGGCAAGGCCAACTCAGCCATTCATCCTTTTGAGGTTGATAAATGAGTACCAACACAGGGTGGGTGATGTGGTATGTAAATGTATTCTATATAAAGCGCGTAGCCGTACATCGTTATCACTTGTCCTTGGACTTCTGCTTGCATTCACAGTAATTTGGTAATGTGGGCCTGTACACACTGATATTAACGATACATATGGTGATCCATTCTTGTATGAAATGTATATCACATTACAGTGATATTGTAACCATATTTTCCGTTTTGTACTTAGGAACAATGCTGTGTGATGCCACTTCCTGTTTTGTCGAGCGGTGAAAGGTTGTGTTCCATCGCTTCCTGTGATGTCACTTCGGGCTGGGGTCAAATGACATCACTTCCTGTGATGTTATCAGAGATCAAGGGTCGTGTAATGTCACTTCTTATACCCCTGGCATTTTGGTGAAATGATGTCCCTGCACATGCTCTGACAAATTGAAACCTTTTAGACATGATTGGTCGTTGACCATTGACTTAATCCAAACATACTCTCTGTATACGGAATATGCTCAATTTCCACAAAAGAGGGAACAACTTTTAAAGTATCTGATACGTTTTTCATGCAGTAAGGCATGTGCACTTTATATGCATTTGGGATTAAACCAGCTGAACACAAGAGAACGGATAAAACGTTGGAGCTCTTGGGAGTCTCCACGAATTGTCGTTTTTGTAACTTGAATGACTGCCTGGAAACGTTGTGACACCGGGTAATTGAGGGTCCTCATCTTCAGGCTGTTCGTTTGAAGTTGATAGTTTTCCTTCTGAATTTCCTCTAAACTTGTTCTGGGCGATGCTGATGTGCGGTGAAAATGTTTAATTCATTCTGGCATTACACCGTTTTTTAAATGTTGTTTTAATGCAAGTCACATGATCAGGATTGCATACTGTTTTATATTTATATTTTGTAATTTTGCATTGTTTTGTATTTTATGTAAGGTTTGATGGAAACGATATGACAATAAAAAAATACAGGCACAATGGACGACACTACACAAATGCAAATGTATCAGTTTAAGTGGGCATTCAACGGCAAGCCTCGGAGTGGGAGTGAACATTCCAAAGCATGCATAAAAAATAAACAGATCCACCCCTTCCTATCCACTGCTTCCTGTCTCAGGAGGATAGCTCAGTGGCAACGGGCAGCACGGAGCAACACAGGTTCGATCCCTGGGTCCGGCTTAGAAACCTCTGGGTATTTGGCGCGTTATAAATATCATATCCATAATCAGAGGCCTTGTGCGCGTTGCTAGGGGGGGGCTAAGGGGGCTATAGCCCCTGGTCTTTTGGTAATAGCCACAACCAAAAGGCTAGCTAGCCCCCAGTCCTGACAGTTCTGACAATAGCGTAGCCCCGGGTCTTTTCCAGACCTAGCAACACCCCTGTCCATAATTCTGGAGTTTGAAAAGAGCTTCTTAAGACTGGGGGTACTGTCGTTGATTGGTGGAAGAGGGTGAAACTGGCAGATGCAACATCTGCTTCCCCATTCATGGTCAACAGGGTTTCCACGCCTGACTGCCATGGTCATGGAAAAGGCTGGGTTGCCGCTGCATGCGACGTTGTGAAGCCGTGTCACAGTGGGCGGGCATTCAGTGACTGAGGCATCGATGTCACAGTGTATCTGGCTTTAAAGAGAGCTCCTCTATCGTGTAGATGTGCAATGTTCTCCCTATATTTCAATAGTTTGCTGCGTCATTCTCTGTAACCCATGCTATAATGGTGTTATAGCCTGCTTTGGCAGTTTGTAATAAGTGTTATCGGCCCCCGCCCCCTTCCCTTGTTAACCACCCTTGGTGTAACTCAGATGCAGGATGATAAAACTTTTCAAAGCCGTGGGATTTAAAGCCTCAGCACTGCATCTCAATGGCACAATCCCATGAAACACCATTTGAATGAGTTTGCAAATCCACCCCATGAGAAATATGCCTTTGAGATTCATAGGGGCACGAGTCTTCGACTCAGGTTAGTCTCATGATTTTTTAAATTTGACATTGTTGAACTTTCAAGAAAATGAAGGTGTTTTAAGATCAGTGACTGTGGCGTTGGCCCTTTAAGGGTACGCACGCGACGGGGTGATGTTCACTCCGTCGCGTACGCAGTTAAATAAACGAGGCGTTCCCCGTGACGACACAGTCACCGGGGAGCCCACACTGGTAACACCGCTGTCTCCGTGTCTCTGTGTCACGAGGGGTGGGGGGCTCACGGACGGCAGCATCTGGAGACCGCAAACAGTGGCGACGAGAGCCGGGATCACTTCCTGGAACAGGCGGAGACATTTGCTGGGAGCGTAGATGATCTTACGTGACCGCTCCAGCGAATTCTGACCGCGGAGAAGGAAGCGACACACGCGGCCGGCGGCCATCTTGATGAATAGGCCTCGGAGACTCACGGCTTCATAGCGAAGCGTCGGTGAGCCATCCGACATAATTTTTGGATATTTCAGCGGCGGACAGTCGCTGGAAACAGCACGTGTCAATTTCAGAATGATTCATTGACATTTTCACTGTTTTTTACCGAGTAGATGGGTGAGACTCTATAGGAAGCCTGCTGAATGCACTAGGGGTCTTTCCCCCTGCTCAATTTTTGGACACTTCATTGTCTGCCTGCTGGCTTGAGTGATACATCTGCGAGGAGTGCGCCTGGTGAGAGGCAGAATTTAATCCATCTCTGGAGGCTGACTGCTGGTGGTGAGTTGCGGCCCCATCAATTATATCTTCTGGGGTGCCTGTGCGCCATCCACCATGAGTCAAGCTGCTGCTGCTGCTCCTCCGCCTGCTCCCCCGCTGAAACCACCTGGGTCCCTACAGCCAATGCCTGAGTTTGATACCTCGGGTGCTCCCCTGGGACAGAGGTGGAAGATGTGGATGGATAGGCTTGAGATGTACTTCAGGGCCACGATGGAGACAAGCGACGACAGCAAGCTGGCCACTCTCCTGTACTCTGCTGGCCCAGCAGTGCATGAGATATTTCTGTCCCTGCAGCCGGCGGATGGGTCGCACTCCATAATCATTTTCTGCCAATGGCCAACGCAGATTATGAATGTTTTCTCATGGGAACGGCTCGACAGAAGGATGACAAGACTCTGGATGTATTCTATGGGCGGCTGCGGAGACTGGCCGCGCCATGTGCGTGGAACGACCCTGAAGTCATGATTCGCAACCAACTCATTCAGGGGTGTGTCTCTGGGAAACTGAGGCGCCAGATATTGCGCGAGCCTGGCATCACCCTTCCTCGCATCCTAGAACTGGGAAGGTGCAACGAGGTGTCGGAATTGCGGGCGACCACAATGGAAGCTTGTGCCAGCCCAGGCAAGGTGGAGGAGGTCTGCGCGGTCGGAAGAGGCCGTGGAGTGAGGCGCCCCATGAAAACTCAGAGCCCGCGCCCGCTTTGGGATCACTTCCTCGTGCCCAAAGTGTGGGTACGATCTCCCGCACCCAGCTGAATGCCCTGCGACTGGGGTTAAGTGTGGTAGGTGCGGAGGCACGGACCACTTCGCCAGGATGTGCAGATCTGCAGCTCCCAAGATAGTGCCTAGGGGGCCTGTTCGAGCTGGGTTCTTCCGACCCCAAAGGACGTCCAACGTCACTCAGGTGGACCAGGGTGACGAAGGGGCGCCTCAGGAAGAGGAGGAGGAGGAAGAGGACGAGGAAAACGTCTTCTTCGTGTCCAGTGTGAGCATGCTGAAATCCCGCTCCAAGAGACAGCCCAGGTGCAATGTGCTTGTCAATGGTGACTCTGTACCAATGCTAGTGGACACCGGTGCGTCCGTGAATGTGAGGGCCAGACAGCACTATGATACCATGCAGGCCCTGCCCACGCTGACCGCACCGAGAGCACGCATATTCGCTTTCGGCGGCGATCAGCCCCTCCCTCTGGACGGCGTATTCGTGGCTGATGTTCAATATGGGGACTCACACATCCGGGCCAGATTCAATGTCACCCCGGTGAGCGACAACACCTTGCTTTGCTGTGCTGCGGCTGAGGCGCTGGGAATTGTCACATTTGCATATTCAGTGTACTTAGACGACATTCAGGTACTCCTGGCCAAACACAGCTCCCTGTTTGAAGGCATTGGACAGTTGGTGGGTGAACCGGTCCGGCTCCACATCCATGAGTCAATCCAACCAGTGGCGCTGAAGCACCGGCGAGTTCCTTTTCATTTCAGGGATCTGGTGGATCGAGAACTGGACAATCTGGTGGGGCTGGACATTATTGAAAAGGTTGAGGGCCCCACCCCGTGGGTGTCTCCCATTGTCATCGCGCGCAAGCCTAAACAGCCGGATGCGGTGAGGATCTGTGTGGACATGCGACTCCCCAATAAGGCCATACAGAGGGAGCGACACTTGACCCCTACCATCGATGACATCATAGCAGAACTGCAAGGGGCGAGGTTCTTTTCCAAACTGGACCTGAGAGCAGGCTATCATCAGGTGGTCCTGCACCCCGAGTCCCGCTACATCACAACCTTTGCCACTCATCGAGGTCTTTACCGATACAAGAGGTTGAGTTTTGGGGTGTCTTCTGCGGCGGAGGTCTTCCAAAACATCATAAGAGGGGCACTAGCGGATTTGGATGGAGTCCTTAATATTAGCGACGACATTTTGGTGTATGCCAGGTCGGAGACGGAGCATCTGGCACGCCTGGCCAAGACCTTTGAACGCCTGCGCTCGCTGTGACTCACTCTGCACAAGGACAAGTGTGAATTTCTGAAAACAACGATCGAATTCTTTGGGTTCGTGTTCAAGGCGGATGCGGTGTCGCCGGACCCCCGCAAAGTGAGGGACATAAAGGAGGCGCGTCCGCCAGAGAATGTTGCGGAGGTGAGGAGCTTTTTGGGTATGGTTACTTACTGTGGCCGTTTCATCAGGAATCTGGCGTCCCGTTCAGAGCCGTTGAGATCGCTCACAAAGAAGGATACCACCTGGCAGTGGGGCCCCCTTGAGCAGGCGGCATTCGATGACATCAGAGGTGCCTTGGCGGCGGACGACACCATGGCGTTCTTCGATCCGAGTCTGCAGACAGAGATCGTTGTGGACGCCAGCCCATATGGACTGGGGGCAGTACTTACACAAGTGGGGAATGACCAGGAGATTCGACCCATAGCATACGCCAGTAAGGCGCTCTCCGACACCGAGCAAAGGTACTCCCAGATTGAGAGGGAAGCCCTGGCGGTGCTGTGGGGTTGCAGACATTTTCGCCTCTACATTCTGGGGCGCCCCGTGACTGTGGTCACGGACCACAAGCCGTTGTTGCCGATCATGGCGGGCTCATCATCCCGTCCACCAGTGAGAATAGAGCGCTGGATGCTCGCCCTGCTCGAGTATGGAGTGTCGTTGACATTTCCTCCAGGGGCTAACAACGTGGCAGACTACCTCTCTCGACACCCAAGAGGGGATCAGCGGAAGAGGCCGACAAACATGTCCGCCTGGTTGTGGAGACGGCCACCCCAAACTCCATGCAGGTGGAAGAGCTCGAGGTAGCATCAAAAGGCGACGAATGTTTCGCCATCCTGAGGGAAGCCATGCAGAGGGGTACCTGGAAGACGGTACTGGAGGCCGTGGAACGCAGGACATGTGAAGCCAGAGTGGCCCTCGAGCAGTTATGGAGAGTGAGAGAAGAACTGACATTCTCAGAGTCGGGGCTACTACTGAGGGGTGAGAGAATCGTGGTGCCCCAGGCCAAAATTGCACAGGTCATCACCTTGGCGCACCAGGGTCATCAAGGGGTGCCCAAAACCAAAGCTCGCCTCCGCCAGAAGGTGTGGTTCCCGGAACTCGAGCGGAAGGTGGAAGCATTTGTGGCGTTGTGCGTATGGTGCCAGGCTGCGGCACCGGCCCAGCGGGAACCATCCATTGAAGCGATGCCCAGAGATTTTCGCCACCCATGGCCTGCCCTCTGTGCTGTGCTCCGACAACGGGGCACCATTCCAAGGCGAGAATTTTGCCGAGCTCATGAGGGAGGGAGTATGGCATTCAACACCGGCGGGTAACCCCACTGTGGCCCCGGGCCAACGGGGAGGCAGAGCGCATGATGCGCACCCTCAACAAAGTGTTCAGGATCGCCCATGGAAAGGGCGAGTGCTTGCAGAGGGCCCTGTATGTCTTCCTGCGGGGATATCGGACCACACCTCACTCCTCAACGGGTGTGGCCCCGGCGGAGGCTCTCTTCCAGAAATGCCCGAGAGACGTCATACCGGAGGTGGGGGACAGGGACCCTGCCGTCATTGACAATGAACAGGTCGAAGAGGACAGACGAATCAGGACGCAGATGGAAAACATCCGGAGGGGCCTGAGACCCCCGCACATCGCGCCGGGAGATGAGGTTTTGGTGAGGAATCGCCACCCACAAGGAAAGTTGTCCCTCACATATGAACCCGCTCCTCTAGATGTCGTGGCGGTCAAGGGCTCTATGGTGACAGCCTCTGACGGGACGTCGTCTGTAACAAGGAATGCCTCCTTCTTCAGGAGAATCGGCGACCCGAGAGTGGACAGCCCGGACAACCGAGAGGGTAAGGGTGCCTTGGATGAAGGCGGGGGTGAAAGCCCCGCCGTGGACTCTCCTGCTCGAGGCAGACCAGGTCAAGAGACACCGGCCAGGGACGTTGGCAGGAGGTACCCCCTGAGAACAGGGCGTGGGAAACAGACTATGTGACGGACTAAGCTGGGGAGGCTGACCGGGGGTAATGGTCAGGCCGTGACAGGTACCCGCAGGGGATCCAGGGTGGCTGTGAATAAATGGGGGTTTTTGGAGTTGACAGAGTTGTGTGCTTTATAAATGTGTGATAGTTAGTCCCTCCTGTTTCCAATTTGTTGTTATGGAAAAGGAGGAGTGTGGCGTTGGCCCTTTAAGGGTACGCACGCGACGGGGTGACGTTCACTCCGTCGCGTGCACAGTTAAATAAACGAGGCGTTCCCCGTGACGACACAGTCACTGGGGAGCCCACACTGGTAACACCGCTGTCTCCGTGTCTCTGTGTCACGGGGGGTGGGGGGCTCACGGACGGCGGCATCCGGAGACCGCCAACAGTGACCACATCAGTGCCTAGCCAAATGTGGAGTATGGAGTAGGGCACTAAACCCTGTGCTTAATAGGTGTGTTAAAGTTGGCAGGTCAAAATCCGTTTTTTTACTCTTGAACGAAATCCAGCCTTGCCGCCAGACATGGACGGTGCAAGGATTTATGCCGCCTCAGAAGAGGTGCCATTTTGGAGCTGTCGCTTCCATTTTTAATTCTGGAGGAAACATGGCATCACCTGGTGCCCCCTGCTGGTGGGGGCTTGCGCAGTTAGCCTGAATATTTTTTTTTAAAGAAGCGGCCCTCCCGCTGAACTATGCCAAAGCTAACTTTTTGGTTAAAAAACAAAGTCTAAGGTGGGTGAAAACTATGCAAGCGACTGTTTGAGGCGACTTCGCAGTTATGAAGTTCTGGTACCAGCAGATGAAGTTGGCAGGCCTCCCACTTCACGCGAGACTGCTCTGACACCTGCGCTTTCATCTGCCAGGAGGCGTGCACACACCCACCCGTTTACATGCAGCTACAGGGAGACGAGAGAAGGACCCTCAATTTATATAGACCCGCCAGCAAAACTGGGGGAGTTCACACGAGGCTAGCCTGTCTTCCAGGGAGATTCCCAGCCAATGTCCCAACATGTTGGCAATAAACGCCTTGAACTGAACCAAAGCGCGAGATCTTGGGAGGGGCTGGGGCCAGCTAAGGCTCTCTCAACGTGAATTAATAATGTTTTGCTCTACAGCTGGAGGTTATTGGCAGAGAACAGTAAGGAAGCTTACACTTTAATTGCCTAAACTGTAACCTGCTTTATGGGAGGACACAGAACCTTCTAGTTAGTTAATTTGCAACAACGCAACAGGGTCAGTTTCACCGAAGTTCAGAAGTATTTTCTCTCTGTCGTCAATTTCCACGCTTAACACTGAACGTGGGTTGTTCACAGCAACCTTTGGTTAAAAATACCTTTAAGGATGCCTGGTTTGCACAGAAGGATGTAAAGACACTCATTCTGAGGCACTTGGCATTCACTTTGGAGAAAGGCAAATTACATGAATTACAAACCTTACCGTATATACGTAAGTAGACCAACACTTGCATTTCAGTCATGTGCCCCATTGCTTGGAATGCAGCTATTAACCTGTGTTAGGTACTGTAGGCTCTCTGTCCACTGGCTGTCATAGAGGCACTACTGAATGAGCGTGTGCGGCCTTCATTAACCCCTTATTTAACAGCCTGGCGCGGTTCACAAAGCTATATATTCGCGAGAGCAGCTGTGGAAGAACATACAATGCAGGGGAAAAAAGACAAAAATTATAATTATTGTGTTATTTATATAATGTTTTCCACAAAGCGCTTTAAATAAAATATATTTACATATAACATCACCAAACCGAATTTGGTACTCATTTATCGACCTCGGAAGGATGAAAGGCTGAGTTGGCCTTGCTAGGATTCAAACTTGCGAACTGCAGAACACAAACAGATTACTGCAGCAAGCAATCATCCCACTGAGTTATATTACCAGGATAAAAAAAGAGAAAGGAAATCTGCACCTGTGGATCAAAGATACATTTATGAGCGCTTCCCAACTTCAAAATTGCATCTGACAACCTTTTGGAAATACTCTTTTACTGACAAGAAACAGGGTTGCAATCTCTTTTTAAGAGAGGATTTAAAAATGCGGTAAATCCGTGCGATTGGTGAACTGGGAGTGTAGTGGTCAAGAAGGCATTTTAAGGTGGCTGTCCTTGGTGCCACCTCTATGCACCCTCACTCATAATTTATGTTAATGTATTCAGTGTCTAGAGACTGCTCCTTCAGCAGAGGTCGACGTAACACATGTATGTAGCCATGCCGAGCCAAATTGTGAACTGGGACATTCCACTCCCAACTAAAACCAGTCTGGTTCCCAGCGACAGGGTCTGTTTGGTTCCGGCTAATCAGGATCCCGACATGATTGACCAGGAATGCCTTGCTTTATGGCCCAATTGCGTGATCAGAACACTAGGGGCAAATCTGTTTGGCCTGGATCCTTGTATTCGGTCTATGTTGTCCTCACAGAGAAGCCTATGGTGCCCGCTGATAAAAGCAAGCAGAATGATCAGAATTCAATGTTGGGGTTATCAAAAACATTTGTTTCTCTGATTGTTAACTTTATGATATGATAGGTTATTTATAACACACTTAATACCCAGAGCTTTCTAAGCATGGACTCGTGTTGCTGCGTGTTGTCCTGCTTCCAAGGCGAGCACGTTGCCCTTGAGATATCCTCCCGAGACAAACTTTGCATTGAAATGTTCTGGAGCAGTGTTTTATTTGATTTTGTTGCAGTTTGCAAAGCACTGTGGGAAGGTGTGGCGGCTGTTTTTGTTTTGATCTGCACTGGTGTAAGGCCACCAACCGCCAAGCTGTTCTCGTAGGTCAACCACTTCCCACAAAGTCGTGTAAACCCATTGGGGTCATAGCTGTTGGTCCTGATCCCTTTGCCTGCCCAAAGAGCATGCAATCCTCATTTGGATCTGCAACTGGAGAGGCTTAAAGGAGATGGGAAGATGCCTGTAGAGCATCAAATATCCTTAGAAAGCATTCCATTTCTAGTAATTTCGTTTTTTTTTATGACTCCTTTTCAGCTAATATCTTAATTTTTTATGGCTAGGGTACTCGATTTCTTTAACACTTGGGTTGACATTGTGTAGGATTTCTTTTCCAGTGGTGGCTTTGTGCTTGCCCCTCTGCCGAGGTTCTTCTTTTGGGCACATTTCTTTAGATATGTTCATCCTGCCATGAAATGAATTTACAATGAGAGCACACCTTTTTTTGTATTCATCTTCATCGTCGTCGAAGTCGTTGTCGTTGTTGTTGTCGTCGTCGTCATCATCATCATGCTTATTTTGGAATAAAAACATTATATCAAGCACAAATTCACAATAAAAACAAGACATAGGGTAAAACATTTGCTGGTAGGAATGTAGACACTGCCCAGATTAACAAAGGGAAACACAAACAGGGTAATTCATAGATTTCAGTGCAGAGGCAGCGCACGCGAGCAGTGCAGAAAGGTAGCGTGCGCCAGCGTGCGCCATCCGTGTGCGCTAAACAGCAATCTGGTGCACTGTGTATTCATGGAATATCAAAGCCATTTTGAGCGCTGGTGCAGAGAACATCCCGCAGCGCCAGTTACGCCCCCAAGAACGCCCCTTGCGCAAGGATAAGGCATTGAAATCCCCAATGCAGCACAAAGGGCTGTGCTAACCCTGCACCAGTTCACAGGGCTGGTACAGTGCATTTGGGGGGTGCGCAGGAAGTTTCACACGCGATAGGCCTTGGGCGAGCGGGGTACGTGTATTCTGAGGGGTGCGCAGGAAGTTTCACACGCGATAGGCCTTGGGCGAGCGGGGTACGTGTATTCTGAGGGGTGCGTGGGGAGTATCACACGTGATAGGCCTTGTGCGAGTGGGGTACGTGTATTCTGAGGGGTGCGTGGGGAGTATCACACGCGATAGGCCTTGTGCAAGTGGGGTACGTGTATTTTGGGGGTGCGTGGGAAGTTATACACGTGATAGGCCTTGTGCGAGTGGGGTACGTGTATTCTGAGGGGTGCACGGGGAGTATCACACGCAATAGGCCTTGTGCGAACGGGATACGTGTATTCTGAGGGGTGCGCGGGGAGTATCACACGCGATAGGCCTTGTGCGAGCGGGGTACGTGTATTTTGGGGGTGCACGGGGAGTTTCACATGTGATTTCGCTGGGCGAGTGGGGTACGTGTATTTCTGGGGGTGCACGGGGAGTGTCACATGCGATAGGAATTGTGCGAGCGCGGTATGTGTATTTTGGGGTGTGTGGGAAGTTATACACGCGATAGGCCCTGTGCGAGCAGGCTATGTGTATTTCTGGGGGTGCGCGTGGAGTTTCACATGCGATTTCGCTGGGCGAGCGGGGTACGTGTATTCTGAGGGGTGCGCATGGAGTTTCACACGCAATTTCGCTGGGCGAGAGGGGTACGTGTATTCTGAGGGATGCGCGGGGAGTTTCACACGGGATTTCACTGGGCTAGCGGGGTACGTGTATTCTGAGGGGTGCGCGGGGAGTTTCACACGTGAATTGGCAGTGTGGGTCCTCCCAGGTGTGGCCTCTCCCCCCTCCCCATGCCCTGCAGGCAGCCCACACCACAGGGGCCACCCTGCACCCCTGGGCAAGCCCCGCAGGCAGCCCATCCACCTTGGGCATGCCCCGCAGGTAGCCCATCCACCCTGGGCATGCCCCCAGCCAGCCCACATGTCACCATGCACCAGTGAGCACCGACTCATGTTCCCCTGCACCCCCAACCACCCAGCAGTGACAGGCACCTGTCAGCAGGCCCTGACTCATGTCCCCCTGCACCCCCACCCACCCAGCAGTGACGGGCACCTGCCAGCAGGCGCCGACTCATGTCCCCCTGCACCCCACCCACTCAGCAATGACGGGAACCTGCCAGCAGGCACCGACTCATGTCCCCCTGCACCCCCACCCACCCAGCAGTGACGGGCACCTGCTAGCAGGCCCCAACTCATGTCCCCCCCAACACGTCATCATGATCCACAATCATGGGCCTTATGGCCACCCGAAGGCCACTGCATGACACCCCTGTCCAACGAGCCAACCAAGTATTCCAACCACCCCACATTGAAATTCCCTTTACATGACACAACCCAAATGGCAAGTATGTACATCAACACATGTCCGTCACACACACACACAACGGGTGCCAGTGAATGTGAAAACCCACATTGTGACATGCATGAAACCAATGAGAGAATACCACAAATTAAAGTACGAAACAAACATGTATTGAACACAAAATGAAGGGAATTAAAAGAAAAGACACAATAATGGAAATATGAATAAAATGCAGCATGTCCCAAAATTAATAAAATATATGAAATCAGAATCCAAATAAGTCCAAATGAAGATGTGGCGAAAGTCTCCGTCCAACAAAGCAAATCCCAAGGGAAAGAAATAAGTAAAATCCATTGCTCCATGGTGAAATAAAAAAAAAATGATGATAAATCCACTGTTCAACTATATACAAACAACAAATCCAGGGTCCATGAGCCCAACTATTGAAATGAAACCTACCAAAAAGACTACCTAATAAAGAACTATCAACAAGAAGGTGGGGCATAGTCCAAGTGCCCCAAATGAAATAAAAACATAAATGAAACCTAACACTAACTAACTATATTCAATGGAGGCGGGCAAGTCCTATGGCTCACTAGTTGATTTCCCATTACAGGGCATCATCAAACTCCTGTTCAACGTCCTGGAAGCGGGCCTGTTCCCTGGCCCCGAGGTCTCGCAGGGATGGCGCCATGTCCACCTCCAACTCCCTGCAAATTCCCTCGAGGCACTCAGCCCGCTCAGCGCCCTGCACAGGGAGTTCTCCGCCCTGACCATAGTGAGCCGTGCCTCCTCCACCCGCCGCCGCTCCGCATCTAACCGCTGGCCCAACCGCTGCCACACGGAAGACACTCCCATTCCAGGGTCCTCCTGCCCTCCGGCCGATGCCTGCCCCTCTGATGTTGATGGGCCCGAGCCATGATGCCTCCCACGTTGAGCCTGCCGCTGCCTCCGACGCAACTGCCTCTGCCAGAATGATGGCATTCAGGCTGATGGAATCCACCGGCGCTGTCGTGCATGTGCCCTGCCTGATGCTGCTGGCACATCCTCCAACTGCTGGGGTCCAGTTGCTGGGGTGTCCACCTCTGCTGGACCTCCGACTCCCGACTGTGGCAGGGATGGGATCTCCACTGAGCTGGCTGTGTTGATCATGGCAGGTCCACAGGGGCCCCTGGTGGTATCGGGCCGGAAGACGGCATGGAGAACGACTGGTGCATAGTCTCCACAGAGGAGGAGAAAGCCGCAAGAGTGCTCGACACATGTACGAAACCCCCAACCAAGGACCCTCCCAACTGGGCCACGTTGACACGCAGCTCTCCGTAATGACGTGTGTGCTCCCCCCCGGAAGCACGCATGTCATCACGAATGTCACGCGTGTGCAATGCGACACCAATCAGGACGGTCTCCATACGGTCATGGATCCCCTCGTCCACAGGTAGAGGAGTGTCAGATGATGTGGACCTTCCCCCTACCTGCGGACGGGCCTGGGATGGGGCATCCCTGCTGGTGCATGGTGGTGCAGTCACAGTGTCAGGGACAGTGACATGCACAGGCCCCTCCACGATGGCCACTGCTGCCTCCTGCCCCTACCCCTGGACTGCACCACTTGCACCAGTGGTACCACGCCCACCAGGCCCCATGTGCGGCTCAGTAGCAGCCTCCTCCTCCTCTGTGGAAACCACCAACCTGGATGTCTCCACACCATCTTCCGGCGTTGCAAGCCCCTGTGGGGCTCACCCACCCCATCCGCTGCAGCCATAGTGGCAGACGTGGCACCAGTCCCCTCGCTCCTGGATGATGGTAATTCCTGGGAGGGTGACTGGGCCTTGCGTCGCCGGCCGGTGGAGGCATCCACGCCGCTTTGCTCCACAGCGCTGTCTCCGGCCTCTTCTTCACTCGCCGCTGTGTAGAGGGAGACATAGAACACAAGCATCAGGTTACTGTACAATAGTCCCCTAGACAGGAAGCAATAGCACATGAGTGGCACTGTCAAACGTCACTTCCATCATGTACCCCCACAACACATGGGTCAGTGCAGGCAACACACATGCAGTAATAGGCATGGCACATGCAAAGAACATATGCATTCATGTCCAAAGAACTGTTGAAACATACGATGGTGGTTGGAAACTCACATGCATCATGGCTCATACTGATCACATGCACACACATCACCGTACTTTCATCCATCTGGCCTCGTACTTCCCAGACACAGTGGAGACAAGGATGACTAGGTTGCCTCAGTAAATCACAACATAGTCACGCATATGTGTCATGCATCCATGGCGTTTACAAGTCACACACACGCTACTCAGACACATAGACATGTACACCATACATGCCCTTGACAGCAGCACCCATCTCTCACACCCCATCCATGTCCAACAACAGAGATAGGTGTGTGCATTCCGCATGTTGCCCCGCATGTAGCAATGTAACACATGCACCATCCATGTCGTTCACGCATGACTGGTCTTACATGCAGCACCATGATGTCCCTGCACACACACATCTATACATGGCCAATGTCACACATACAGACAAGTAGCTGACTACCAGCACACTGCAACATGCCCTGTTTCACACAGCAATGCATGACCACTTACTGCTCGACTCCAGACGTGCCTGCATCCTGAGGATCTGGTGGCGAAGCACTGGGCAAATGCACTCCAGGACCCTCATCTGCTGGTTGGTAAGCTGGTCCCGGCGCCCCACTGCATCCTCTGCCTCCAAGAGTCGCCAGGCCTTCTTGAGGGTCCTGGACTTGTAGTACTCCCAGTGCTTTTGAATGTGTTTCAGGTCTCGGGGTGCCACCCCTCTGCGTTGATGGCACCCACTGTGTCCGTCCAGATCCTCCTTCGTCCTTCCTTGTCGGAGCGCAATGGTGTGAAGAGGGCATCATAATGCCCCAGGACTCGCTCCACCAGGATGCCAACCTCTTCTAAAGTGAAGCTGGCAGCCCTCTGCCTCTCTGGCTGGGGGTTGCCACTGGTGCCAGAAGGTGTTGTGTCGGACATGGCAACCCCCGAGGCAGGTGTGGATGGGCAACTGAGTCCTGGGGCTGGGCTCTGGAGTGATGGAACACCAGTCGGGAGTCTTCTGTTCCAGCAGGGGTGGTCACTGCAACTGGACCTCTGCAGATGTCCACCTCCAACTCCCTCTGAATTCCCTTGAGGTACTCAGTCCGCCTCAGTGCCCTGCGCATGGTGTTCTCTGCCCTGACCATAGTGAGCCGTGCCTCCTCCACCCACGGCCACTCCGCATCTATCCGCTGGCCCAACCGCTGCCACATGGAAGACACTCCCATTCCAGGGTCCTCCTGCCCTCCGGCCGATGCCTACCCCTCTGATGCTGATGGGCCCGAGCCATGATGCCTCCCACGTTGAGCCTGCCGCTGCCTCCGACGCAACTGCCTCTGCCAGAACGACGGCATCCAGGCTGATGGAATCCACCGGCGCCATTGTGCACGTGCCCTGCCCGATGCTGCCGGCACATCATCCAACTGCTGGGGTCCAGTTGCTGGGGTATCCACCCCTGCTGGACCTCCGACTCCCGACTGTGGCAGGGATGGGATCTCCACCGAGCTGGCTGCGTTTGTCAGGGCAGGTCCACAGGGGGCCCTGGTGGCATCTGGACCAGAAGACCATGTGCCTGCCATCAGTGCTTCAGTGAACACTGGCTTTGTTGGAGCGTGTGGCACATGCATGTTTTGTCACACTATTTTGCATGTTTTATTTCATGATCTCCATCTCACATGGATGGGTGCCAGTACTGATTTGCTACCATCTGGGTGTCCTTGTCAAATCTGCCATGGCTATGCTACGTGCCATCTGTGTGCTGGCATGTGTCATGTATGTGAATTGTCCATGCCACTCACAGGCTAATGTGTGATGCCAGTGCTATCCAGCATCCAGCACATGTGTTGGTTTTCCATCTTGGAGTCTTCAGTGTCTGCTTTTTGCCCCCCCTTCCAACTCATTGACAGTTGGAAGGGGAGGCATGCCAGAGTTCTTGTAATGTGTGACATGTGTCATTTATGTACTGGATGTCTGCCTCATCATGCCTATGTTTGTGGGCTATGGTGCTCATGCCTGTTTTCATTACTCCTCTTTTATGTTTTTGCAGGTGATGAGGCACTTGATGCTGTTGAGGAGGAGGAGATGGCACAGACCCAGGAGGACTCACAGCCACATCCGGCACCAGTGGAGGACGTGGGGTGGTGGTGGGTGAAAACCCATTACTCCTACAGACCATACTGTCCACAGGTATCTCTGGGTACACCTCCGGAGACCTCTATGAATCAGGTGTTGAATCGGACATTGAGACATATGTGCCGTTGCAGGTGAGTGTTTCTGGCAGGGATGCTGTTCTGTCCAACCCACCTGCACCGGGGGTAGACCCCTCCATTGGGCATTCAGTGTTGGAAAGTCCGCCTCTGGCGGTTACAGATGCAGGGTCACACTCCACAATATTTGCTCCTGTTCCTGGGCCGGCAGATCAAAGGAGAAATGCAGTCCTGCAGCCTCAGGCAGTGCCAGCACAGCAAGGTGCACATCACCTTGCCCCAAACAGGTGTTGTGCCCGCCAACGCGGTGGCCGTGCGCCACCAGGCAATACTGTGTGGGAGAACTCCATGTATACTTTAGCAGCACAACAGGGGGCATCATGTGAAATGATGGCCCAGGCAATGGCTAGGGTGGCCACTTCCATTCCCCCCCTGAAAGGCAGATGGAGCTCCAAGCAGCAGGCAACAGAGTCCATTTGCCACTCACACAGGGAACACAGGTTGGCATCCGACAGGGAGCGACGGGCTGGACTGGAGACTCTACGCACAGCCATATCTGTAGAGTCACAGGCCCATGGGGAAGCCCTGAGGTCAGAACACAGCTCCCTCAGAAATACTCTGGTTGAACTTCAGGTGTCCCAGGGTAAAAAGTCAGAACAGCAGCTGGAGCAGCTCACACGCACACTTTCAGCTGAGCTCCAGGCAACCCGTCAGGAGATCCGGGCATCATGCGAGGCCATGCAGGCAGAAATGCGTGCTACCCATGAGGTGCTGCAGGGGGATCTCCGTACCATCATCCTGCAGAACCAAACCTTTCAGATCTGCATGCTTGCTGCCATGGTGGAGCATGCCAGGGCTTTGCGTGGTCTGCCTCCCATATCACCGCCACCTTCTAATTTACCACCAGAGGGTGATGACAGCGACGGCAGTTCTCCCACTATAGCATAGCCGTGCGGACCATGAGCCCATGGAGGTATTTTTGTTTTTTCTCAACATCCACGCATGTGGGTGTTGGGGTGCACCCTGTACATCGTCCCTCCTGGGTGCCCCCCCGGTCCACACTTGGCCATTTTTTTTTAATTTGTTTTAAACAGTGTGTTGCTTTGTGTGGCTCCCGTAGGCATCCACTGTGTATTCCAGCTGGACACAAGCAGGCTTGTCCTGTCTTTGGATTAGATGCTTGGGTTCCTGACACACACACCCCTCCTGCTTCCCCTTTCCATGGGCTTGCAAAGGGTGCGACCAAGTGACAGTAATTTACACAGTGACATTGGGCTCCCATAAATTGTGTGGACAGTCTGTAGTCAAAACTGTGTATACATCCCTAGTGGGTATTGTTGTAGAAATCTCCACTGCATGGTGGATTTATGTATGGTTCTACATCCATGACTTTTTCCTTATATACATGTAACTTCTTCATGTCTTAACAGGCCCGTCTAATTTGCAGATGCAGTTCATGTTGTATGCAGTACACTAAAACATTTGCCTACCACCAACACTCTGCAGTTGGAAGGGGTCGATGTGCTGCCTTAGTGAGGTTGTGACACTTGCACTACTTTGATTTTTAATTCTCATATATTGCCACTGTTTGAACATGTACTGATGTTTTCTCTTGCTGGTAAGTATTTGTTCATGTGTGTTGTTTTTTTATTCATTATTAAGAGCAAATTGGCTGTGGCCTGTTTCCTTTTGTGACAGTGCACTTTGTGACACTTGTGTCATGTGGTGTGCATTCATTTGGTTGCTTTCACATTGCATGCCATGCCATGGTGTGTTGGGGAGGTGTTGGATGACATGCCACTATTTTTATGTGGTATTTTGCAAGGGGGTAGTCATTCATGCTGCATGAATTTGTGCCTTTTTGTGACACAGCATTGTGTGCCTTTTGCTAGCTAGGGATGCACACAATGTAGCACTTCCAGGTGAACAATCTCAGGCTGGCATGGTTGTGACAGTTGACTGTCCCTTTTAGAGCCAAATGGGTGCAATCAATGGCACCTAGGACTTTGGGGAAGTGTGCCACCCCGTAAAATTGCTGGACAACAGCCTGGCTTTCTGCAGGTGTTCTGGGCATGTATATGTGCCTGCGGACTGAGGGGCGTGCAGTCATGATGGCCAACACCTGGTGTATGCAGCATGATTGCGTGGCCTGTGACACCCCCCCACTATGGCACTTGTCCACTGAAATGAACCAGTAGCCAAGAAGTGCAGTATATTGAGCACCTTTTCCAAGGGGCTCAGTGCTTGCGAGCACCGGGTGGGTCATGTGAGGTCATCCTCCCACTCCCTCACCAGGTCTAGGAATATGTGTGGTGGAAACCGGTACCTCCCATACACCTGGTCATCAGGCATCCCAAAAAGGCTGGTCCTGGGTAAAAAAATGCGGGCCCTGGCTATCCTCCTCCTCCTGCGGTGTCCCATGACCACTGCTGCCAGGATCGGTTTATTCATCGTAGCGTCTGAGCTTGTTTGTTGTTTGCGCGCACTTTTATGTTGCGCGGGCCGCTTACGCCATTCTTCCTGCTGGCGTACGTGTTTCCGGATTAGCGCGTCTTTTTTGGCGCACGCCTTTCCCCTGTTCGATTCCATGAATACGTGTTGTTAGCGTGCGTGTGGGCGTTGCGAGCATTTACCTCCTGTACTTCCCCTGTAATGCCCACATTTTCACGCGTTGTTCCCCATTCCGCGTGTTACGCCCCGTGTTCCGCCCACTTTTCTTGTGTGCACTACACTATGTGCGCTTTCCCTGTGTGTATAGCACACGCCGTTTAGTGATGTTTGCGCCCCCGTGCGCCACCCACGGATTTGCCGCACATCCCAGCTTTTACTAGTGCAGTGCATTCCATGAATCGATCAACCGCTACGTGTGCATCTTTGGCACGCGTGTACTGCGATTTTCATGCTTGCGCTCCCCTTTTTGGCGCACATTTATTCCATGAATTACCCCGAAAATCGGAATGGCGTAAATCAGGGCCAGTTGTGCAGATTGGCTAAATTAATTTTGGGAACATTTCATTCAGATGGATTTGTCTACAAAACCAAGCGTAGTATAAAAAGTCTGCAACAGCAATAAGCTGAGATAACATTTCAGTATTTTCCCCAAAAATGTCAAAGCTTCATGAGTGGCCCTTATACCTGTGTTTCTTATGGATAGGAGGATCCATCTCGCCCAGGCTCCAGTATAATAAGCAGGGCAGAGTAACATAAAATGCACTTCTGATTCAACTCCGGTAAAACAGAGCATTCTATTATAAGTACGCAGGGCCAAAGGCGATAGATTTAATCAAAAATGTCAAACAATGAGCGTTTGTATGGGTGGCTAATCCGGTTCAGATACTGTTCAAAAGCACTACTATCCTTCACCGAATGATAAACCGCAGTACCATGCGTAAATGGTGCTTTTGACAAAAAGTGGCACTAGCAACCAAACCTTATATATTTTTTGATATTGCCTATATGATTATGAGACGCCTGCGCATTGATATGCCACAGATGCTCATTCCCCTGTGTACAGAGAATGTATTTTAAATGCTTCAGCTAATCCCACATAGGACCTTCATGGTTTAATATCAAGTCCTGAATGATATTTACCACTTTTAATCTCCTGCAGATACCTGTCATACAATTAGTGAATTGTTTCTTTATCAAACACTTGAAGTAAAAATTACACTATTTAAAAAAGTAAGTAAACCCTGTATTTTGTTTAAATCTAGTAAAATTCACTTGTTTTTTCCTCATTTATAGAAAAACAATGATGGCTCCAGAAAGACAGGCCAGCGTCGTAACGGAGGAAACCTCAAGTGAAACACGCACATGTGAGTATACTCTTGCAGGTGATAACAACAGGGAGCATGTATGTATGAACGTATGATAGTATGGTGAAGTGGATGATGTACGAGTTCAATGGAATACGATTTTTGGTGATGTATTATGGAATAGGACTTTTGCTGATCTATTATGGAATAAGATTGTTGGTGTTGTGTTAAGGAATAGATTGGATAGGATTTCAGGTGATCTGTTAAGGAATAGATTGGATAGGAGGTGGTTTATGTTTTGAAATTGTCACGTATTTCTGTTTTTCTACTTTTTATAAAGGAAAAAGGGAGCCGAAGCGTATAAAGAATGGGAAGTAAGGGATCCTCATCCACAACAGGCTGAGACGGTAGTACCACAAATTATCCCTTTATGATGATAAAAGCAATGGGATCCTCAGCATATAAAAAAAGCTGGGAAGGTGGTATTACAAGGATATAAAGAAGAAATGTAGTGTCTCAGTACAAGGAATGGGCCTGGATTTTAGTCAATTATTTTTGTATATTTTCTCTTGCTGTCTTTTGTGGTAAAAAAGGAAGGAAGGTGGATGAGTCGCGGTGTGTGTGTGTGTGGGTGAAAACAAAGTGGAATAAGGTGAGGGTGGGGGAAAAAGTGGGTTGATCTGTATTTTTGTGTAACAAGTAGCAGTGTGCGCAGCATAGCAGTAGGGTCTAAGTGAAGCATTAGGGACGTGTGCAACATTATGGGGGAAGAAACTCCAATAAAACACATGTATAGGGTACTGCCACTGTATTGTGACAGAATAAATAAGTACCACAAACAATGGATAGTAGAAACAAAGGAAGGGGGGATGTCCTGCTCCCGACCAGAGCAGGACTCCGATAACAGAAACCGGCTTGAAAAAATGTCTATCTTTTTAGCAGCAAAATATAAAGGAAAAACAAATTCCAAAAAAGAAAAAGAGATTTTAGATCTCTGGCAATTATTCGAGCATATGGAAGATCAAGAAGGTGAAAAAGAGATTCAATGTAAGGTGATATACCCTGTAGCGCCTAAACCTGCAGTAGGGTATATAAACCCGGTCCATAAGCCTCCAGTTGTAAAGATAGTGTCCACAACAGGATTATCAAAATTAGCAACTGGGGGGGCCTCAAGAGCTTTTGCACCTCCAACTCCATATAACCCATCCACAAGCGCTGACATGCCTGCAGCATCAGATTACCCAGAGGGTCCACAAGCAGATATAAACAATGAGTTAAGAGCATTGCAGGAAAGGTTAGTCAGGTTACAAGAACCTGAAGCAGAATCACTAGAAATAAGGGTACTGGTGTAGAAAATAGGGGATTGGAAGAATTTCTGGTTAGATTGAACCCTGGGGCAAAAAGAAATGTTTGTGTTGAAAAAGATGATGGGCAGAGAGTATGGATGGCCCTGGGACAACAAGTAGAACAAGCAAGGGAAAATGGAGGGGAAGATCAAGGTGGTTGAAATAATGAAGAGGCATGGCAAGAAGGAGATCAGAAACCCGTCCCCGGCAAACGTGGCAGTGAGGAGGGATAGACCAAGAAATAAACCAGATTTAATGGTGGAAGTGCAAGATCAGAAGAATACTAACTAAGTAGTAGAAGACAAAATAGATATGTAGATGCCTCTTATACATAAAGGAGTAGGGATAACCCAGTATGAGCCATGGCCCCAAATGGACAAAAATAATTTGATTGAAGCTCTCCCCCAGCTTATAGTTGGAGCTAGTAAATGGATCTATGAATTTAAAAAACAAACAGCAGGGGTAGCCTTAGCACCAGGAGACCTTACGAGTTTACTGGTTGCCATAGTTGGGGACCAGACTGGGGACATATGGGCAAGGGCTGGGTGCTCTGGGGTAAGTCTTGCAGATCAGATAATGAACATGATGGAACAGCCTTTAATGAGGTATGGGTAAGGGTATGGGATGCTCTAAGAAGGATATATCTAGATACCCCTGTCTTACTTAATTTCAGTTTTTTTTGGTTTTACTTGGAACCATAACGTCCCTTTAACAAAGTTTTTTCTTTGAATTTCATAGGTTTTTATTAGTTCAACTTAACCATAACGTCCCTTTAACAATGTTTTTTCATTGAATTTCATAGGTTTTTACCAATGCATGCTATTTTACTATAACTTACTAATTTGCATACTTACCCGATACAGCAATATTTGTGTCCAATTTCCAAAGTTTCAACTTAAAACTCCCACCATCTGGAATAATTGTGAGCACTTCTATACACTTCTTGCAACTATTTCAACTAGTTTTGCATCCGTAGACGTCTACGAACATCTGACTTCATAGCGGACCTTCCGGACAGTGCCACATGACCATACGCTGGCGCGCGGCATGATGATGTGTCTGAGAACCCGTCCGCACTTCACGATAATATCTCTGCTTGGCGGACAGTTCAGAACTTCATTTTCTACTGAGCTAGGAACTTCCAACTTCAAAATTTCCCTTGCACAGCTCCAACACCTATTCCTACTCATTATCCATTAACAATCTAGTACACAGTACATACTTTTAGCAAAACTGCTATTTATCTTAAAACGGCATCACCTAATGCCACCTCTCCTTCCCAAGAGCCACCATCACTGCTGCAATCAAGGAGCATGAGAAACAGTGCCCCCTAACTAAGAAATAACACACACGCAACATTTTCCCTTTTCCACCTACCGCTCCATATTAGTGTTTGGTTGCTCTTCCCTCATTTCCCTCCGCACCTTTCGTTCTCAGCTCTCCTGCCAAAAAAATACATCCAAAAACAACAAACGACATATTCCTTTAGGAACCACTTTTCACAGTTAAAAAATAGAACTAAACAAAATGTATAGAGTCCATCTACTTTATATTTCTCAGTAAAGTATACAGACTAAATAAGATTTTCCATCATTTCCATTTGCATTTTGTGTTATGCTAATGGAAATATTGTGGCGTTCATCCTCTGTTCCAGGGACTGGAATGGTGGATACCTGCCCAGCAGCCCAAGTTACCAGCCCAAGCAAAGCGAGGGTGGATAATGAGGTCTCTGGACCATTATCCCCCCATTCCAACCCCTGAAATGGGGGAGGAAGGCCATTAGCACCCTAGGAAGGCCATTAGCACCCTAGCACCCGGGGTGCTAGAAAATAGGATTTTTCATCCAACACCGGGACGCCTTTGGCCACCATGGAAAGGGAAGGTGAGAATTCCATACAGGGCCCCTCTTCGCTTTCCATAAGAGCCTGCAGAAGGCAAAAATAGAACCCTATGACCATATTACCACAAGCACATTTTTCTTCCCTTTCAAATCTATCCTAATTTCGAATAACTTTACCACAAAGCCAGTCCCAGGTGGACATGGCCACTTTAATCCTATGTTTTGTCCCTTGTGGTCATGGCCAGTAGCCAGATTGTCCGGATCATGACCTCATTCCATGACCTGGACAATCTGGCCACTGCCCATGGCCACAGGCTACCCCTCAGTCACTAAAGGTATACCGCTATTTTTTGTAGCTACATTATGACACTTGTCAAATAATAAAACACTGGCACATTGGCAAAACCATGCTTGTAGGTCCTTGCCAATGCTCCTTACTCAAGTTTGCTGGAAATCCACCCATGTTTTATTTTTTCAAAAGTGTCAAATGTATGCACATAAAATCGTCATATAGCCCCCATTTGACAAAATCCATTCAGACTTTACGAAAATATCTAAATCTAGATCTATAATCCTTTTGCAAACCTTTGTGTAGATTTGTTAAATGGCACCACATTTATAAGCCTTTACAATATTTTGGGACTCCCACTCTAATTTTGCCCCCTCTTCACAAAATCCTACCAAACTTCGGAAAAACATTAATAGCTAAATGTATTACCAGTTTCCCAAATTAAGTGAGGATTTGTCAAATGGCACCTCATTTTAAGCCTTTACATTATTTTGGGACCCCCCTCTAATTTTGCCCCCTCATGACAGAATCCCACCAAACTTTGCATACTCACTCACAATCAGCCCAGGAATATTCATGTAGTTCCATTAAGTGGTGCCAAAGTTATAAGCCATCAAAGAACTGCATTTCACCAACCCTGTAATGCTAAGGTGTTTTCAAACTTTCACAGGACTGTTCGCGAACATCTAAAATGTTCGCGGACTTTCGCAGCAAAATACACCTGGTTTTTTGCTTCTTGCAGCCATATCCCATGCCATCCTCATCACCCCTCACCTTCCCAGAGATTATTTGATAAATTTGACAAGAGGAATGCTGTGTTTTTTCATATATTTTTACCGCGCTGTCCGCGGACATCGACCGCTATCTGTGAATCCAAGATGGCGGGCGTTTCCAAAAATCTGATGCACTTCACGCTCCTCACCATCCAATCAGCGAACACGTCGAATGTCCGCTGCTCCTGCCCCAAATTTGGAGAAAATCCATCCAGCGGTTTGGGCTGTATGCGTGAGCAAAGTTTTTTCCCCATTCAGTCTATGGGAAAAAAAGACATTTTGGGACCCTCCCTATAACTTTGCCCCCCCTAGACCAAACTTTGCAAAATAAATTCAGAGTGGGCCATATACTTTTTTTGCAAAGTTTGGTGAGGATTTGTGCAGGGAGAGCAAAGTTATAAGCCACCCAAAAAGTGCTCTTCCTATGGGATTAGCAATTTAATCATAACTACACGGCCACTAGCGTGGCCGTGTAATCATTCACAGATCAAGGGGTAGTGTGTTCCACTCCAGGGAAGTGTGTAGCTCGAGCAACGGTAATAAACAATGCAATGGCAAGAGAGTCAGCAGTCTGTGAAGTTCCTGTGGTCCTGGACATATTCTTCTATGCTATTAAGGTATTAGTAAAAGCAGTACATCAAATTGGAGGAAAATGTTGGCCAGTGCCCACAGATTTTATTTTCCGACCCATAGTGCCAACCGAGATGGGGGCAGGGACAATATTTGAATTAGATTAGCAAGGACTAGTAGTGTCAGACAAAAGAGTAGTCCTGATTGGAACAGACCAGGATGGGTGTGAGTGGCACACAGTATTGTGGGCCTCATCACGAGTTGGGCGTGAACGCTGGCGCTAAAAGCCACCGGTGCTATTCGCGCCGATCACTGGTTTGGCGGAACGGGTATTGCCCACTCCCCATTGAGCCCATTTGGGAATTCCCCATTGGGCTCAATGGGGAAATTACGTGCTTTTACCACCGGCGGATTTCCTGCCGGCAGTAAACACACTGAAAATTGGCAAAATCTCAGCGGATTTCCCCCCAGCTCAGAGCTGGGGGGAAATCAGCCAAAGCCGTGATTTGGCGGACCCTTAAATCCGGCGGTAACAGCGTTACTGCCGAATTTAAGGGCTGCGCCATACTCGTGATGAGGCCCTATGTGTAGATCTGACAGTACAATTAAAGGAAATGACTGGTGAGGTGTTATTTGAGGACAGTGAGCAAAATGGGGAGATTATTTTGGAAATCTGCATCCCCTGTGATATCATGGTGCAATATAGGAAGGTACAGTGCCCTCTGATGGCAGTGGTGACCCTGGGTCTCATTATAAGTTTGTGGGTCCAGTCACAATGGTACCAGTAAGCTTGCCAGTACCATTTTTACCGGACCCGCAAACTACGAGTTCTGCACCTGGGTGCCTTTTCGCCCGCCAGGTCTGACCTGGCGGGCATACCGACACCCGCAAGCAGACTTTTTCGGATGCACCGGCGCCATTCGTGCATCCGTCCTCCCCATTCCTATTGAGCCCTATGGGTACAGTACTGCCAACAGGAGGTACCATTTGTTTTTTTATTTGTTTATAGCATTTATTATACGCCCAAACCCGGAGGTATCACAGCGCAGGTTACAGAGTGCATGGCTTGTCTGGTTACAGGGTAAAGAAATCCATTTGAAACATTTACAATTGGAACAACATTGGTACTGGTGCAATGAACATGGTTACAAATGGGTCACGGATGGGTTATGGAGGTAAGTACTGGTAACATATTGGGATTACAGATTAGGTGGAGCTGTGTTTGCACAAAGAGCAAGTAGCAGATTAGGATTTCTTAAAAAGCCAGCTTTTAATGAGACTCTTAAAGCGCTGGTGTGAGTGTTCATTCCTGATGTGGGAGGAGAGGGAGTTCCAGATTTTGGGTGCTGCTACTGGAATGCTATTTCCTCATGCCCTCATGATCTTAAAACTTGGGACCACTAGTTGAGTGTTAGCATCAGATCTAAGAGTTCTGGTGGACCTTTTTTGCAAAATAGCGCTATTGAATTAGGGTGGGGCTACTTTGGTGACACATTTATGGGTGACACATAGTGTTTTGAAAAGGATTCTGGAGTGTGTGGGCAGCCAATGAGCTTCCCTCTGGATATGGGAAATATGTTTATTTCTTTTTAGGCTGAAGGCTGCTCGTAAAGCTTTGTCTTGCAACAGTTGGAGTTTTGATAGATTGTTTTTTTTGTTGTTCCTAGAAGGAGGATGTTGCAGTAATCTAATTTGGATAGTATGAGGGGTTAGGCCAATGAGAGTCAGTTTTGTGGGGTCAGGAATTGGCGGCTTAGTGCGATCAGTTTAGCTGTGTAGGTCATCGATGAAGATAGGGCACTGATCAGCCCCTAGGTTTCAAGGTCCTTATGGGATGGTGTTGTGTACTGCCATCCGTCTGAAGGAGTTATGATTTTGGGTGCATCTCTCGGATGTCTGAAGAGCACCTGAGACAAGGCAAAGCTCAATAAGAACCTAGCAAAAGAAGAAGATATTTCAAAAGGATCCATGACAGGGTAGTGTGCAGTGGCACGTGCCTGATTGTTTCTTTTTCCTTTATTTTTTTAAATTTGTTATTGTTTTTTATGTTGTATCTTTTTTTCAATTTTGTAATAAGAAATACATTTTTTGAAGGTCCAGAACCGGGTCAGCCCTGATGGAAAAAGGGTTTTCTTCCTCTCCCTCTCTTTTTCCCCTCTCTCTCTCTCTCTCTCGCTCTCTCTCTTTCTTTCTCTTTCTCTCTGTCTCTTTCTTTCTCTCTTTCTTGATAACCTTTTTCTCCTCTCCAGGACTAAGCAAGGATGCTTGACTGACGTGTTCATACCTCTCTGTTATGTAAGGAAAATGATAATAAGGATGTAATTTGTTCTAGGAATTATACATTATACTTTTTAAGTATTATATTGTTTTGTATGACAGTGGTCGTGGTTGCTGGAGTGGATGAAGGTATGTCTGTTAAATGGGGTGGCCATATAAAGGGGGGGATGGACAGCTGGAAAATAATGCTAATATGAATATGTCTATAAAAAAGAAATACAAAATGGCTTACTTTTTGCCAGCCACCCCTATAAGTTTTCTAAGACGAATCAAACAGGAAGTTTGAATGACGTATGAATTATATAAGGGGTTGGGCTTTGATGCCATTTCTGATATGGAGCACCCAGAATCATCCAATAGCTGGTACTCTGATATGTGCACTTCAGGAAGGAATGTGATCAATGAAAGCTGTTACGTGTGTGCACTTATCCCGTACGGATGAGGGGCACCTAAGGCATTAGTTCCACATCCAGTCCCAATTACAGAGACACAATTCCTGGGACATCTTGCACTATGTAGGATAAACAACACAACCCAGGCACACAACATGCAGTTGAGGAGCATTGATCTAGACCCAGCGTTATGCAATGGCAACATGAAATACCGCCAGTGTCTACAAGTACCATATTTTTCCATGGGAGGTTACTCAAATGTCAACAACAAATGGCAGGGCACCACAGTGAGGTGCCCGGCAGATGGACTGATCGAGTACAGCAGAGAAGCAATAGCCCAAGTAGAGACTAAGTGTGCGCAAATATGGTCCCAATACATCACAAGGCTGACATGGATTGCCAGTGCGAATACATAGAGCAATAGACTATTAACTTTTTTTGCAATGAAGGAACAGTTCCTGTTGGCGCAAACACACAGTGCAACCACACTCTTGTGATCCCTGATATGACGAAAGTTACGGCAGTGGTGATGGATTACTACTAGGTTTGTGGCCGACAAGCCTGCTTGCACATCCTTCTCTCATGGAGGGGCAAGTGCTCTCTGGCCACCCTGCACTCAGTGCTACTAGTAATCCCAGAAGAACACCTGAAGGGAGAAGAAATGCCTGTCAAGGTGCCAAAAGCAACTCCAGCACCTAAAGAAGCAGAAATAAACTTGCAGATCACAAACAAATTTGGTATGCTGCCAGAAAAAGGAAGATTTCAACAGCGGGGAAGGAAGAGGAGATCAAACAATGTCTCAAAGGACTTTTCCACACTGCTCAGAGGAATACCTGATGAGTATTGACTTTTTAGCTCAGCAGAGACTTTCTTTTCATCTTTTTTGGCTTCTGGGGTACAAGCAGCTGCTGCACTTTTGTACCCCCGGAGGATGCTGAGAATGTGTCACTATCCCACATCATCGAGGCACTGCACAGTCTAGGTGTTAAAATGAAGAAAGAAGGTGGTGGAGTTCAGAACACAGATTGGCTATCGCTTGCCTTTGATTGGGTCCCCTCATGGCTTGGGGCAGCAGTAAAAATACTGGTGCCTGTTATTGTATTCTTCTTGGTCCTCTTCTGCACGTGGCAATTGGGTCTCCAATGCTGTGTTCATATAGTCCCTAATAGTGCAAAGATGATGGCATCAATTGCGGATCTAAAACACCTTGCCATACAATAAAGAGTGAAACTCAAACAAATATTTCTGGGGTTGTAGATATGTCGTTTAGGGATGAGTTTTTTACTGTAGAAGTAACAAAAGGGGGAAATGTTGGGAAGAAGCTAGTGCCTTCCTTCATTCCCAAGTGCTTTAGAATTAGACAAGACTTCTGTTGACTGCATCTAGGCACTACAAGAGACCAGGGGGGAGGAGGAGCACTGAGAAAGCATTTTCATGCAAATATAATCATATATACACAGACATGAAAAAAAGAAGGCAGTTGTTTAAATATAAGGTGCAAATAACTATTAGCTGAATACATTTGTAAATATTAAATCCTATTTAGTTTTAAAAATCTCAAAGCAGGCTCTCTGCCAAAAGGAATGTGACCTGCGCTAAAAATGGATCACAGCGCTCATGCAGTGTTGCGTCACTGAGGCTAAGCTCTCAGTGAGCAAACAAAGTGGCTCACCAGTTGTCTGCTGTGTGTCAAAAGCCCATGCATGCTAAAATGGGATTTTACATGCTCAATGCACGACATGCAGAAATATGAAAACCGATTTAAAAGAAATTACAGGACCACATAAAAATATGATTACAATGAGTGGAGTGTGAATGAAAATTAGTTATAGAAATGTTTTGTTTTTTCTGGGGTTAGGCCTCAAGGTTTGTAAAAGTCTGCCGGGGTGCAGTATTTGTCTATGCAAGTTGACAATATGTTAAGTGGCATGGCCTGACAGAAATCACTGATGATGAAGGAAGGAAGACCGGAGCATCCCTTGTATGGAAGCAGGACGGTGTGGGAGGGAGCCATGCCCATATCCAGGGATGCCACTACAGCAAGTTAAAAGTATATAAGCTCCTGTCTGGCTCCAGTTTGCAGGAGAAGGAACGGTGGGGGGCAGAAGAGACCGTTCAGGCAGAAGTGTTCCTTGCTCCTATCCTCATTTCTGTATAGAATAAATGAGTTATCCTTGCAAGATAGACGCTTGGCCTTGCTTCCCTAGATGGGTGTTCTGTACTCTGGTATGATCATGATTAGGGGTACCCATATAATTAAGTGGTATCCCTTAAATTGGGCTACACTTACACTCGCAATCACCCTCATACACATGCTAACATGGTTGTATCATTGCAAAACTCAATTTTTGTCTAACATGGGGTCAAGAACCTCATTAAAGTCACCTCCTAATATAATGCTTGTCTATGCATTAGATAGAAAACCTGGGAGGTCATTAAAGAACAGCTGCCCATGTTTGAAGCAGCATAAACATTGCATACTGTTAGTTCTGTATTTTGAATCTGGAGGTGAACCAAAACCACTCTGCCCTCCTTATCCTTCCTTTCGGAGATCAAATTTACAGGAATGTTCTTGTGAATCAACAGAAACACCCCCAAAGAGCCATACACGTTACCCACCCATCACCTGCATAATTTGTCCATTTCCTCATACTTAGGTACGTTCCCTGTAGTAAGGCAATATCAGCTCCAACTTTATTCAAATATGAGAAAACGTTTTTCCTCTTAATAACATTGTTTAGACCATTCACATTCCATGAAATAAACCTAATATTTGTAATGCTTTTAATCCCACCCCCACTGGGTATGCTACCTCTGAATCCTTTAGAGGTCACTTGTAGAACTGAACTCTGTGACGCCATTCTTACTCACTATAACAACGGCAATGACAGTACAGCACCCGAGAGCTATAAAATGAACTATAGAATAAGTATAAACACAATGCAAACCCTAGAAAAAACAAATTACCCACCGTCCCACAATGACATGAACCACTAAACAGTCCCTGAAGTGAATGCCCTCCTTAAACGATTAGATCCATAATGGCATATACCTTCTTTCCATTAGCCACCACTGAAGGAGCTAAACTCATAAGCAGATCTTTGTAACCTCTGTGCTGCCCCCCTGTTCAAAATAATAAATGTTAATGCTTCCCATCCCATCATCAAAGAGCTTCAGCAGGCACTAAAACATTATAACATTCCACCACACACACACTAACACTCCTCTGTCCATGTCCATAAGATCCAACAACAGAGCAGAATACATTAAATAATAATTCATGGTCAGTACACAGCCTGACAATGGCTGTAGCCCTGCTCTCAGCAAACTGTACCTACTGCTAATAGTGAACCACAAAGGACCGGCTGACCCTCTGTACTAACAAGACAGAACCATATCATAGACGGACAGGCAGCCAGCAGACATTGTGCCAGTAAATTCACAGAATTTCTACTAGAGTCATCAGAGATGTTGAACATAATACTTTGATTAACATGGATTTTTGCACCTATATGAAATAAACATTCCTTTATCGGGCCACTAAATAAAATCTACAGCCCATCACAAAATACCTAAAACTCTGCTGATAGTTCTGGTAAAGTACTCTGGAGAAAGGGTCCACCCTATTACCCAAATCTCTGTATACCCTTTATTTTGTGGAAAAGTAAATGTCAGAATTTAACTTTGTACTTGATCTGAATATGATCTGAATTACTCTCCACTTGCACTGATGCCCTGGAACCCCTCTGCACTGCGGGACTGTCTCTGTATCCCTACAGCCCCCCCCTTTTCCAGCACTTGTTCTGCACTTACCTTGCACTTGCCACCAGTTGGCCCTATTTATTTATTACTTTACGCCATTTACCTTTACTGCACTTCCCCCCCTCCCCTTCCCCTTGCACTTTTCCCCCTCCCCCACCCTTGCACTTGCGTGATCTGAATGACACCTGGCCTAGTAGGATCGTTGTCTGTTTCCCCTTGTTTCCTCCCCTCCCTGCCTCATCGCGCCTTGAAACACCGGTGTATAGGCGCGTTACAAATGCCATATCATATCATATCATATCATATCATATGAGGATAAATATTGCAGTCTGAACTGGGAGACCCCAGTTCTTTAAGACGAGGTAGCAATACCCTTGAGATGGCTGGGGATGCAGAAGTTACTCAAACATCAATAATCAAAACGACTCAGGTAGTTGGCAAAAAGATAACTGTTTTAATATCAGTTATCATTAAATCAGGGAGTACGTCAGACATCAACAGACGTCTGAGCACATGGTCTCTCAATGCATACATTCTTTTATAGCAAAAAATCATCATTGATGACCTCAACCTACGTATTTACTATCGTCATCCTACGTGGCAAACTACAAAAACCTAGTGGCTATTGTGATAGGTTCTCAAGGAACATCTAAGTATTCGATCCATACTGGTCTGAGAGAGTGAAGAAAAGTGATAGGTTTCTTAACATGGGGTAGGGCAACTAAGCCCTCCCCTTAAACAGGTCACTATTAACGTCACTAAATACACAACGTCCCATTGTTTACACAAACTATAGGACCCTTAATCACACTGCCGCCTACAATTGTTTGGCACTCTAACCTCCGACAGTACTTTTCCACCCTACGTTAGCAGCACGCAGGCTGGTCTTCCAGGTTCTGGTGAGCTAGTCTTAACCATAGCTTCTGACCAATTAGCATATTCATCTGTCATTACCTCAGTGGTCTGCTGTCAATTAAGGCTTTGAACTTGTCCTTGGGAGTGTTATTTTGCTCTGGAGAATTCAGAGGAGTGAGCTCTGCCCTCATGTGTAGGTGTGGTCGTCATGTTCATCCAACTTCATGCTTCCAGTGACTGAAGACCACAAAATTGATATCTAGTGCATTTAAAATACTATTTTCTAATAGACCTCTGTCCATGTCTTCTGAACAGGAGTTTCATTCTTTCACACGATTTGTATTCAAAGTCTGCTCACCCCAGCCTGATACGGCCTTGGCTTCTTGGGGCTCATCCAGCCTTAGCTTTCTGAGTTTCACTCCTGTTAATTTGTTCACACGACACACTGGAAAAGAGGCCTTCCTTTTTTAGTCCAGCTTTGCTATAATACATAGTGGAAACGTCCATTCTTTACTCAATTCAATATAAAAATATATGTTAGCGCATGCCACAATCTATTCACTATAAAGCTAGCCTCAAGAATAATGTGTCTGCTCGCGTTCTTTGCATCTGTACACATGTAAAATAACTTGATATCTGCATCGTTTCTGTAGCATAAGTTTCTCCATCCAAGATTTCACTTATGTTTGATGCTTTCTTGATGCCTTATAGAATATCTTAATCCTCTTGTCCCTGCATCTCTCCTATGTTCATCAGTCTGGTTCCATTAGACGTCACCAATCTGTTCTTCCATTCATTGGTCCTGCTTCTTCTGGGATTTCATTGGAATGGCCATCATAATGTCTCGTATGCAGGTATGGCTTTCTCAATGGGAACATTGCTTCCAGGATTGTCCTCGGTATCAGTATTTCCACTGGTACCGCACATGTCTCACATTCTGGTTCCGAACATATAGGAAATATGGATGAAGTGGTTGAGGTAGGGGACTTGGCCCCTTCTCTACAAGTCATACATAAGTTTCAATGTTCCAATCTGTTCTTCCATTCATTGGTCCTGCTTCTTCTGGGATTTCATTGGAATGGCCATCATAATGTCTCGTATGCAGGTATGGCTTTCTCAATGGGAACATTGCTTCCAGGATTGTCCTCGGTATCAGTATTTCCACTGGTACCGCACATGTCTCACATTCTGGTTCCCAACATATAGGAAATATGGATGAAGTGGTTGAGGTAGGGGACTTGGCCCCTTCTCTACAAGTCATACATAAGTTTCAATGTACGCCAAATACCAGGGTTAGGGACTCCAATAGGGCAATTGACCATAAATGTGTCTGTCCCATTTACCATGTGAAACCCACCTGGACCTGAACAACACTGAGCATGATGGTCCCACTTCTACTGTTCCGTAGTTCGTCTCACAACAGCCTTACTAAATGGACTGGATCCTCCATAGAGAATGTAGCTCCCATCACTCACCCCGCCCCAGCACTTACCCAAGCACGAGACTTAGAACAGGGCACCCATTGCCATGGAAAGCATCAACGTCATCAGCACATCACACGGAGATGATTACAGGAGCTGCTGGCTTGCATACTCACATAGGTACTGTCCCAGAACCATCACACGGATAAGTATTACATGCATCAAATAGGGAATTAACCGTTAATGGCTCTAACTGTAATCTCCACCCTTACTACCTCAGAAATGACTAAATAAACACCCTAACAAACCAATAATAGTAACAAAATGTAAGTGTGCTCTCATGTCTAACAATCAATGTTTTAATGCATAAGCAGCAACGTTAAGGAGAGTCAACTTAACCAACCATAAACTGAAACTGAATGCGACTTTTACTGTTAATGGACCCGCTTGAATGTGAGGCACAACCCAGCTGTGTTCAGACTTCTAGTTCCAGCAACAACTGCATTTCGATTTCAATCTTTGAACCTGATTGCACTCTCCAAAATGGCCGCTGGCTTCCTCTGTGTGTAGCAGCCCACCACTCCGTGCATTAGGATCAGCTGACCCGCAATCCTAAAGTCAGCCGTGATTGGCCTTTACTCACCATCAGCTGTGCTGGCTTGTGGAAGCCGGCCCTATGATATAAGGCCGATTGTTGAAGGCCCCTGTCTGTGCCTGTCCGGGACTACCAGAGCCCCGGAGCCTATATATCCTCCAGCACCTGTTGGCTGGTGCCATTCCACACCAAACCCTCATGAGTCCGACACATCAAACGCACCTACAATAATAATTGAAAAATATACTGCACCAACAACATTACAGACTACCTATGCCACTCATCTGAACTAACGGTAACTGTACCACGAACCAACGCATGGCCATGCTAACTTTGAGACATTTTGAGCTGAATACCCATGGTGCTTCATCTGCCTGCAGTCTAATGGTTAAAGTTTGTTCATGTGCGCATCCACCGAACACGGTAAGCCCTGTGCGTGCGCACTTATGACATTGTTTGCGATAACATCATGCTGAGTGTGACCAACCTCTTGTCCAGACTACTTGCCTAATCAGGTTGGGAGCATGCAGCTCTTTTAACCGATAACCTCACTGTACCCAGTCTCATGTTGTATGACTGCAGTGTTTGTCTAAAGTACACGCACCCTCTAAACACCTCTTTACGGATTCCACCTTCTTACTGTATACTGCAACTGTAATTTTCGAACTTCTAATGACTTTTATCTAAAATGTTGTAACCAATTGTGCCTTAGTTACCACCTTGTATGCATTAATTGCTATCTTCACCCTGACTAAAGTATTTTGATTGTGCCTTAGTATTTCCATTGAACCTTAGTTACCAGGCAGTAGTTACTCAGCATGAATTGCTAACTTCACCTTGACTAAAGTATTTCCATTGCCTTAGTATTTCCATTGTGCCTTAGTTACCACCTCATGTGCATGAATTGCTAACTTCACCTGACTACATTATTTCCCCAATACTGTACCTAGCTTCCCTTTAAATTATCTAACAGTAGCCTAACGCTTTAAACACCTCGTAGCTACTGCTTACCACCCTTCCTTGGAGAGCACAACCTACCTAGCACAACCATATCACCTGCAACACATACCTTAATTCCGAGGTCACCAACCTCCTACACTTAACAGCTTAACTTACCTAAGGAGACCAACACACTGACGCAACACTCAATGATTTCCCTACATTCCCCTTGATCACCAGCTAACCCGGTTAGGCACCGGCGCCTAACACATCACAAACTATGCCAGCCATCCCTAGCCTACTCTCACCTGTCTCACACACCTCTAGCCAGATCGCACACTCACACTTTAGTCATCTAACCACTAACCAACTTACCTGCATGCACTCCAACCTTGACATGACCCACCTCTACTGAAACCCACTACAGACCTCTACTTACAATCCACGCATCATTACACTAAAAACCATGCAGAACATCCCTGCTTCCAGCACTATCCCACCCACACACTTTCTACCACCAGCCAACACACATGTTTTCAAACTACAACTACTGCCACACCAACTAACTTACCGTTTAAAAGAGGTGGCCAGACTCAATCAGCGTCCAACCAACCAGCACAAACCCAGCTTTGACCTACCTTTCCGACAGCTACCAGAAATATAAGACTGGCAACTTGAACAGCCAGGCCGAGTAGGTGCACTACCCCAATGACCATCCCTTCAACCTCCTGGAGGGACACACATCATAATTATAGAACACCTCTCCATGCCTCCAAGTCATGTAGTAACCACACTTCCAAGTCTTACACCCAGATTAAATGGACCTATGGCCTTTCTAATCAGTCTAGGAATGCCCCTACCTTGATACAGAATAAACGTAATCCTCAAACATTGCTACGACCACACAAGATAGACTCCTTCCCTACACCAACTCAAAATCTGAAAGCAACCATACTCCAGTGTCCCCCATCAATGCCAGGTCACTTCTAGCAAATGCCTAAGACATCGCAGACCTCATTACTTCCAATAAACTCGACTTCATAGCCATTACCAAAACCTGGCTCCATGCCGCGGCAGGCCCTGCACTCTCGCTCGCAATCCCAGATAACTGCACCATCTTTAGGACTGATAGACACACAACCAAAGGTGGCATAAAAGCAAATATTGCCACTAACTCCCTTATCATTAGGGAAATCCCTAATCAGACCTTCCCCTCAGGCGAACAACTATTGGTTAAAATGTCCATATCACCCACGGCTACCCTGAACACTCACCTTATCTACAGAACCCTTCTCCAATATCCTCATTTGAGAATGACGTACCCCAACTCCTCTCCTCAAACACCAAGCCTAGCTCTCAAACCATACTACTGGGGGACCTTAACTTGGGCATCAACGACCCTAAAGGCAACAATGCCCTAGCCATTGCCAACACCATTATCACATTACGCTTCACACACTAGATCAACAACCCTACCCACATCAAAGGTCACTTCTGCGACTGGCTAGCTAACCTCAATTGCAATACAAACATAACGTCTAACACCCCATGCCCCTGGTCCAACCATCACATCATCTCTTTTAATACTGCTAATAACTATGAGTCAGACTCCCACCCACCTATGGCACCAGCTGCCTTATCCAGAACCTCTAGAAAGATCACAGTCAACAATATTGTACCTTTGCTGCACCCTATCACTATTCGCCTGGACCCATTGATCAAGGACCCCTCAATCTTGGTTGATATATACAACCAAACGGTCCTAGCAGCATTTGATAAAGTAGCGCCCCTAGCCCTGCACAAAGTGAAACCCTCAGCCTACCTTAATTCATGGTACACCCCTAAACGAAAAACACTGCGCAGCTCAAAAACAATTGCTGAATCCAACAGGATCAAATTCCCGACCAAACAGAATAAAGCAACCTTCACTGATGCCTCAAACAACTACAAGCAAGCTATTCAACAAACAAAAAGTGCCATGTAATAATGAGAGAATCTCAAATACAAAATCAGGGACATAAGAACTCTTTGCCATCTTAAGAGAGTTGGAATCACCACCAGTGCGACCAACAGAAAACTGCCTCAAAGACTATAGTTGGTGCACAGGTATCCAAAAAGCCCTCCTCGATAAAATTGCATGTCTACCATCAAAAATCAATACGAAAAAAAAAACACCCTCAAACCAGCCCAACATCATCTACAGCTGCTAATCACTCTAGCCACAAAACTTGCACGCTCTTTTTTTTTTTTTTGGTTTGTTACAAACCTTTAAAAAATGATTAAGAACAATTCCATCAAAACACATTTACATCAAAACATCAAAGCATCACGAAAATGGAAGAACTTTTTCGGTGCATCATTCTAACTGTCACGTTTCCGAATTAAATGTGAGAAAGTTTCCGAAATGCAATTAAAAATGCAGATTAGAAAAAACAATGAGAAGACAAAGATCCTTATACGTCAAAATAAAACCAGAGTACTATATAATCATGAATACTAAGGTTATTAATTATCTTCTGCATTTCTTAGTTTTTTCTCTACTAATTCCAAGAAAAACATTAGGTCAATTGTTAATCGACGATCAGCGTCCTGAAAAGAGTATCTCCACCATTCTTCCATAGTCAATGATGCTTTTTCCATTATGAATCTTCCCAGATGATTTGCACGTTCTTGATGCAAGTTGGGACACAATAATGTAAGATGTTTCAATGTTTCTGTGTCATTTCCACAGAGTCTGCATGTCAAAGAACTTAGACCTCCAGCTTCTTGTATGCTCTGATTTTCCCGAGTAGGGAATTGATTTAATCGGTATTTCATGAATATTGCTCTTCGGTTTTTTTCTGGAAACTTTTGCAGGTATAGCTGGACTCTTGCACGCTCTTTAAATTCACACCAGTATCCAATGAGGAAGTCTCAAAAATTATATCCAGCCTAAAACCTTTGAGATTCCCAACCTCACTTACCAATGACTGTGCGCCTCAGTTGACACTGTTCCTCAACGCCTCTTTCGAAAGTAGCTCAGTCCCATCCAATCTCAAAGACACGTAGGTTCTGCCTCTACTAAAAACAACCTACTCTAGAC
Source organism: Ambystoma mexicanum (assembly GCF_040938575.1). Taxonomy (NCBI): domain Eukaryota; kingdom Metazoa; phylum Chordata; class Amphibia; order Caudata; family Ambystomatidae; genus Ambystoma; species Ambystoma mexicanum. The sequence continues at coordinate 503,805,314 of NC_090940.1, read as the reverse complement.
CCTAACATACCAACCAACTATCGACCCATAACCACTGTGCCCTTCGTCCTTAAAATTATGGATAGAGCAGTGTATCTTCAGATCCAGAACCACCTCGAAACTAGCAATCTCTTTGGCCTACGCCAATCTGGCTTCTGACCAAGACACAGCACTGAAACTGCTCTACTGGATCTAAAAATTCAAATGGACGGGCTGAAAGACAATGGCAAAGTAGCTCTCCTCCTCCTGCTCAACCTCTCCGCAGCATTTGACCTAGTCAATCATGACATACTCTGTAAACATCTTGTGTCAGCGGCCTACTTCTCACCTAAAGCCATTCATTGGCAACAGTCCTTCCTCATGGATATAACCATGAGAGTCTTCTCACCCACCGCAGCATCCCTGCCATCCTCGGTTACTTGTGGTGTACCACAAGGCTTCTGTGTGTCATCAACACTCTAAAAAAACACTTTCCGAGCGCCTCGAGGATTTGGGAGTCACATATACCAACTACGCAGACGACACTCAAATCCTCATGCCCATCTCTGGCTCTTACGACACTGATTCCGAATCACTCATAATAATCTATCAAACCATCCAGCCCTGGATGGCCCTACATGGATTATGTCTAAATGACGCAAAAACAGAACTTCTCATTGGATCTCAACACCGTCTTAACAAACTAGATGACTCCTACAAGTCCTTCAATATAGACGCCAATATCATCCAAGTGTCAAAGGAAGTAAAACCCCTTGGCTTTTACCTTGACTCAGCCCTCACCTTAACTAGACAAGTCAATGCCACATAGTCGGCAGCAGCCTACACCACCAAGCTCATCACCGCTTTCCTATCATCCGACAGCTGCACCACGCTAGCCAGAGCCCTCATCCTATCTAGACTATTCTAATGCTCTTTTAATCGGGAACCATGAACTACAATATTAAAAAACTGCAGGTGATTCAAAACAACGCACTGAGAGCAGCTCTAAAGATACTGAAAAAGACTCACATTTCCACGATTATACGGAACACACACTGGCTGCCTGTCCAGGAACAAATCCTTTTCAAAACACTTACTATGACCCACAAATTAAACACTTGTGTATAGGCGAGTTAAAATGCCATATCATATCATATCACATCATATTATATCAAATGTATATACAAGTCCATGCCGAAATATACCTGGAAGACAAGTTCACCTCCAGCCAACCTAATAGGCACACTCGCTCAGCATACCCACCCTTACTCTCCACCTCTCCGATTCAAGCATCAGAAATCTGGAACCAGCAGCTTCCCAGTGGTAGCCGCCAAACACTGGAATACCTTACCAGTTACTTTGAGGTCAGAAACGTCCTTCTTGTCCTTTCGCAAACACCTGAAAACGTGGCTCTTCACACAAGAACTATGAAAATAACTCTCCAGCAGAAACCCACACGCGAGTAACAACTACCTGTATACGAGAACCCAGATTGACGAATGCTAAGTACCTTCTTCTGCTTAGGTCTGTAAATCTTGCATAGTACTATCATGAGCTTCTACGTTACCTTGTTTCCTTTATGCCTCTTACTCTGCACAACCTTGTAACCGTTTTGCCAAGAACAGTGCCTAGATGACCCTGTGTTAAGCGCGCTATATTAATAACAAATAAATAAATACGTATGTTCCTATTATAAGGTAAACTGAATGCACATGACTTATAATCACACTGAATCACATTATTTATTTATTTAAATTTTTTATAATGAGCTACACAATAGGTCTCAGATTGCAACACACAACAAGAAAAATATACAATACACAAAAGATATGGTAGAAAAAAAAGAAACAAATGCTCCAACTGAGTTCCCATTAGCCATCCCACTGCCTCCAAAGGGTCTTGCGTGTATTTGATGCCTTCACGCAGGATTAACTGAAGCCTTGATGGTCTGTTCAGTTGAATTTTCACGTTCAGTTCTCTGGCCAGTGGCTTCCCGTCCCCAAAATATTTCCTCTTCTCGACTTCCGCCTTTGGAAAGTCAGGGAAAATAGCCACCTGTGCCCCTTTAAATGTCAACTTGCCCCTTTCCTTTGAAATCTGCACAAGCTATTCTCTGGTGCTCATCCTTGTTGATGTGAAGATGACCTGTCCAGATGTTCATGTTTTCTAGTTCTTTTTGTACCCATCCTGAACACCACAGCTAGATCCAACAGAGAAACCACACCTTTGCCAAGCATGTCTGAGAGAGCCCAGAACATTAAAAAAGATACATAGCTTTCTCATCTTCAGGGTTTTCTTCAATCCCCACAAGCCATAAATTAGGACTCTTGATCTCTGTACTCAATTCTGTGTTAACGGTGTGTAGCTCAGATATTTCTCCTCTCAGTTTATAATACGCTCTAAAGCTCCCAGACATCTCTCCGGATAGCTTCTCTGCTCGCCCCTCCACCCTAGCCATCCTATTTTCCAACTGGCTTGCATTTAAGCATAAATCACCTGTTGTTGTCTTCAACTCTCCCTCAATCTTGGCCCCCTTAAGTAGCAGAGAGCGGATATCCGTAGAGCTGGGGACCTCTCCATCCGTACTTGAGGTATAATTGACCTGCTTGGGCTTCTTCGGGATAGGGGGCTCAGCTAGTTCAATTCATTTATTTCTTGCTGTTTTGTGTGTTCATTTTATCCTTGACTCATCAAATCTATGGGGGAGGAGGAGGAGGAGGAGGAGGAGGAGGTGGAGGAGAAGGAGGAGCTCTCTGTTTAAGCTGCTGCTCTGTCAGCCGGCATTCCGGAATTCCGAAAAATGAACGTACTCTTTTTTCTATGTTCCATGGTCGCAGCCATTATTGTTTCTTTTCCCTAGGGAAATTGGGCACAGTACCCGCAGAACCCATCCCCATTCAGAGTGGCAGGGGGGAGCAAAATCTTCAAACTTATTAGCACCAGGAAGGGATCCTCTGGGTACTAATAGCGATTAACTGTACTTTGGGGATTTGGCAGAGCTGAAGGCCAACTTGAGCCCTTGAAATGCCCTCTCCGTGCTCGGGCCTACCTGGCTCAGGCCTGCGGGCCATTACCGGCCGCATGTGCCCTCTACAGCAAGGCTTATCACTATAGCTCACAAAGCTACTCCAAATATTAGCTTCATTTGGTTGGCTGTACCTGCTTTTGAAAGTGTCTGAATGCTTTGGCTGTATTTATGGATGAGGGCAGAATACCTCACCAACCAGGCAACTTCAAACAAAGAGATTGGGGTGTCCTTTGCTGTTGGCGACGGATGATAATTCAATTATTGGTCTGGAAACATGGGATTGTTTCTTTACACCAGACATCTTCTTAATTGTGTGTGAGGCTAGGTTACAAAATTGGAAACGCAGATATCGATTTGGGAATAAGAGTAACCTCAAGCTCTCATTGGGATCCTTCTTAGGCGTTGTCTGAGCCGTCACGACAATGACCATAACCATTGGCTTCAAACTTTGCGTGTTGCCTCACTCTGTCTATTTGTCTTCCAGTTCAGCTTTTAATGGACCTACCACTGGGACATGAACAAGGGCTGTGTCAGGTCCAGTGCAGAGGCGTAGCCAGGATTGTGTAACTAGTGGGGCCTGTAGCTAATCTAGTTGGGCCCACTGCAGTGACATTACCATCTGTAAATGACCACACAGCACTGCTGAGTGGGCATTTACAGATTTTGGGTGGGCCTTGCCCGCTCAGGCCCTACCCTGTCTATGCGTCTGGTCCAGTGAGTGGCCTGTTCGCTCCCTTCTCTGTCACTTACCCCTGCAGACTAGTGGCCTTTGCTTCACACCCAGTAAAGCACCCAGGTTCCTGATTCTTGCCCCAAAGGGAACTGGGTGGAGCCTGGGACACGGGCAGCCTTCCTGTATCTCTGTGCTTATCCGACCAAAGGTGTGGGTGGTATGGGGAATGGGGAGGTCTGCTTTTATTCATACATGTTAGAGGTAACCTAACAGCTTGGAATACGTGCACATCTGTTTACAAACATAACTGTGAAACTTACACCAAAACAACCGGTGTGAAGAGATCCTTGGAGGGGGACCAAAGGGGGGTTGCAAACAAGTAAGTCCAAACAATTAGATTACATGCAAACGTTCAAATGAGTAAACGTAATATGCCCACAACCCTACTAATTGGCACCCTGAAAGTTGGAAAGTTCTCATCCCTTTTTTGATTACATTTCTTTCACGCCAAAACCCCCAAAACCATGCTTACATCCCAAAGTACACTATTACTCACTTTTGTGTTCTCATTTCCCCACATATCGTGTGTTGAGTCTGCATGTTTTCCGTCTCCTTGACTTTCCCCACCCACTCTCCCCCTTTCCGCCTCTCCTTGTCCCTAGCTGCCAACCTGGGCTGGGTCCCGATTTGCCTCTACATCGCCAAGGCTCAGTGCTTTAGGAACACTGTGGTGGTGATATGCACAGTATTAATGGCTAATACCATAGGTTAATATGACAAAGTTCAATGCTATCATGCCATGACACAATGGATGTGGGTATGGACCCAGGTGCAATCCAACATGAGCTCTCACATGTTACAGATGTGGGGTTTTCAGCTCAGCAAAAGAATGTAAAAGCAAAAGGAAATATTGAGGCTGAGTACCTTCAAAAGAAATATACCAAATGCCGGCTATAAAGATACACAGATCTTTATTCAATGTAACTGAACAGTTTTCAAAGAAACAAAGTATCAGAGAGCTATCTGGTCCTCAGTACATCACAGCGAATACCAGCCCGTTCGGTGTGAGAAGTGAGTGGTATTGTACATCAGAAGGTTCATGCTTTTATACAATTATTAACATGATGTGCAGCCCATTTGCAGGTTAACCATTTCTCGGGCTAGGGGTTCATGCCGAGTTTGTTTCAAACGTATTCACCTATATGTATATGGATTATTCTTAATACATACTCCAATAGTTTACAATAGCAACAGTGTGTCTTTGGATCCAACATTAAGGCTTCGTACATATTTTATACAATGCAGTTAAACAAGTGTTCGCATTCAGGGTTTAAACAGTATTGTGCTTAATATATATTCACGGATTAGTATCGTTGGCACAGGTAATCCTCTATCTACAGGTCAACGAAGGACAAGGTCTCTTTACATGACCCTAACATTTGGCCTACGGGCAGTTTAAGCATTAACCTTAGTGCAAAGGTCGAGTCGGCCATGTTACAAACAGAAGAACACTGTCCACCATTTTAGAACACAGGGTGACTTTGGAGCGAGAATCAAAATGGTGGATGAACCTAAAATGGCGGCTAAATTGATCTAAGTTCAGAACCTTGCTATGCGGATTTCTTCGCAGAACGACTGGGTTTAGGCCAACATATATAATAAAGGAGGCACGACATGATATCCCGTTCAACAAGAGTTCTTGCTTCAAAGCATTTTTTTTAGCAAGAACTGCAAAGAATCCAACGGAGAATAATTTGAGTTCCTTTCTAGTGGCAGAATTGCCACATCAACAACGAGTTGCAGCGTTTTTTGCAAAATGGAATCCTATCAAATGATATGAGGCAAACGTGTGAATCAGTGAAGGCTTTTCTAATGTATTTGATTTGACCATGAGTATTTCTTTCAGCTCTTTCAAATGTCATGACAAGCTCAAAAACGCCATGTTGTTCAAGAATAGAACAGGAAAAGCTCATTCATTGGCCGTACTCGACCCACATTCCTGTATTTTAATCCTGCAGGGACAGATGCAGTCTTAAGAAAAGAAATAAACAAGATCCAAGTTCAAATAATGGTTGAATGTAAAAGGGAGAATAGCTGCCAAAGCCAACATTTTTGACTTGTGTGTAGTCATGGTATAGACATTCTCTGGGCACTCCATAATGGCACCACCAGGCCATGAAATGGTAAATGATGAAATAAAGTGTTAGTAGCTAAGCATATTTGGGAAGTGTACAGCAAATTCCTGTATATTGCTCAATAGAAACCACAACCATTGGCTTTGACAATGCTTGTTTTTAACATGATTTGATTGCAAGGATCACATGCAAGGACACACATAATAGTGATAAATCAAGTTGATGAAGGCAATTTGGTTAAAGCAGGTTGATTACACCATTGGCTGGTTAACAGATGCAATTAAGTTGTAAGCGCACAGATGATTGAATAAAAATAACATTGGCATCCCTTTAAAATCGCGGAGCTAGCTGATAAAGATCCTAGGGTTTGTGTTTGAGGTGCAGGGGGAGATCAGGTAGTGATGCGGGGAGTCATCAGATAGTGGGTGGACATGGAAATTGGGTCCAGCATGGCCATGGGAAGTCAATGGGTGGGTAAAAAGACTAACACCCACATGCTGTGTTGCCTGTCTTCATGCCCCATCTCTTTCCTATTTTCAATTCTCACCGCAAGGAACCGACACGGCGGAACGCTTGAAGAAGCTGAACCGCAGTTCCCTACCTGCAGAAGAGAATGCCTCCCCGATGAACATCACCGCGATATAGAAAGTACGCTGCTGTTCCTGGGAGCAGGGAGGAGGATGGAGAGAGGCGCAAAACCCCACGGCGGAGTAGAAAACTGACAGCCCCTTGTCAGGGTGAAAGCACCACAACCCCAAGAGGCGGTAGGAGATATTTCTTCCTGCAAATTCGTGTTTTCTTAATTTGCTCCGCAGGTGGTCTTGTAAACCACTTGAAGGATCTGAAATTGGGTTTTGCTGCTGGAGTGACAAGTGAGAAAAAGTGCTTTGACATACTGTACATAACAAAAACTTATTTCCCTATAGCAGATCTTTGGCCATTCTGACTAGTTTGTAGACACTTGGGACAGTTTTCCCCATATACTGTGGGATGTATTTACCCATGCATCCGAGCCATACCTCAAAACTGTGCAGTACTGACATGGAAAACTCATGATGGCCAGAGCTTCCCAGAAAATGCACAGGGAAATGCATGAAGAATAGGCTGCCACTCATTTTTGCCGATGTTATGGGCACAGAAGGACACTGCCTAAAACCACCATTGGAATACCCACACAGTAGTCTGAAACCATTGGGAATGGCAATGCTGATTGCCAAAAGCAAACCCATAACTGTGGGGAATTCATTTTCTTAAATCCCAAAAATGGGTGCAGTACCAGTACTCACCACTATCCAAAAGCCGGCAGTTTAAAACCACCCTGTGTTTCTCTGAAGGCAAGCCAAAGTGCCTATTTCAAACATTGCAATATGTGCAAAATATTCACTGAACACCAGCAGACATTTGGTAGAATGGAGTTTTGTGTGCCTACACAATCTGGGAAATGAAGAGCCCAGAAAAATGCTTATAACAAGACTGGCTGCGCTGTGGATTTCAGCAGTTTAAGTTGCACTGGATTTAAAGACACTAAAATCGAAAATGTTTAGATTAAATGAGTGAGCTATGTTTGGTGTCACATGCCTTTGTAACTGTTTAAATGTCATAGTTTTAAACTTAGAATCAGCCTTCTAGCTGCATATGTAAAAATGTTTAGTTTTATTTGAATGCAGAAACTGGGGAACAAAAAGTGACATTTTATCTGAAATCTGGCTTAAGGAACTTGATTCTGCCTGGCAACTACCCCCATCAGCAGTGAAACTTGAGTCACCACTGTGTTCCCAGGCCAACCTTCCTTTTGCTGCCCACACTAAGGATATGCCATCTATCTGATAATTGAATTATCTGTGCTCTGCAAGAGAGTGAACAAAGCCCTCTTCACTCAGGCAAAGGTTTTTATTACCGCAGTCGTAAATTGTAGCTTCCTCTTGGCAGGAGCTGGGAGGAGCACTGCCTGTGAGAGCAAGCTGGCTTGGCAGAAACTGGAAAGACTGGTTTCTATACCATGTGACCTGGGAAACCACACCCCTTTGGAGCCAGAACATAACTTTAAAAAGATGAATAACTCATAGAGCGGACATGTGAAAATTTTATAAATGATACCATAATTCTTGTGATTTTTCTGCCCACATTTTAAGGGGTTTTTCGACCCGGTGGCATGTTCAGGGGGGTTTTAGCGGAAAAGTGGATATTACTCTAAATGTATGCATGTTAAAAATCTGAAACTTCATCAGTTAATGTCCCTACTCCCTGCACACATGTATGTAAAGTTGGGTCCATGTCAGAAATTGCAAAATCAGTTAAAAAGTGAAATATGTGCCATTTCTGAATGCAAGCTCCCAGGAAGAGCAGAGTTTGAACAGGGGATACCTCCTGTAATGCATGATGGGTGCATATGATTTTAAAACAATATGTACCTCTGCAAATATGTATTTGTTTCAAATCTAGATTTGTGTGTAAGTTGACAGGAGGAGTGGACTTTCTGCAGGCTGTAAAATGACATCACGCTGACTCACAGTTCATTCCCCAATCAAATGATAAATGGAAGTTTGACCAATTAGAAGCTGAGAGAGAGGTAGGGTCAGTGATGCTAGAACACACCCACATTCTAAACACATAAAAGCAGACAGACAGGACAGATAGGGACCTTCAATTCCATTTGCTGCAACGCACTCTGCCGGAAAAATCCATACTTACCTCCATCAACCTCCAGAAAGCCAAACTAGAGACTTCAATCTATCCAGAACTAAGAGAACCAGAGAGAAAGCAGTGCTGTACCCAGAGAGACCCAGACCAGCAGAGAGAGCTGACCCAGATCACTGTGAAGTGCAGAGGCCAGACCAGACCAGACCAGAGTCCAGTTTAAAACCCTGACCAGATCTGTGACGAGGCCCATTTCACTCAAGAATATAGTGTGAGTACCTAGAAAACTGTGCAGATCCAATCTCTTAGTTTAAATTAATCCAATTCAATCTATTTAATCTAAGTAGAACTGCCTCCTAACTGTCACCTGTCATTTGTAAAGCTGTCACTTGTCATTTCCTGTCGCAAGCTGCACTTGTCTTTTTGAACTTTAAAATTTCAAATCTGAAAAACGACCTTTACTAAATCGCTCATATCTCCGCGACCGTTTGGGCTAGAGACTTGCAGTAACTTTCCTCTGATAGCTTAGAATCGTAGCTTTGAATCGCACCAAGAACCGCATTCCTACCCCTTATAGTTTTACCGCAATCGCGGAACACGCATCCGCGAATTTTACCGCGATTTGCAATTTCTTCACATGTAAAAACTGCTGCTGTTTGCTTTCCATTTGCCAGAAATTCGTTTAACCTGCTAACTATCCCTGCTCATTGCTAGTGTGAGCCTGGACTAATATTAACTAGATACCACTCACCCTGAACCTCTGAAAGGGAATTAAAAAGCATTTCCAGCATATTTCTCATCCATTGCTAGCACATATCAAAGCATTTGGGCCCGTGTTTTCAAAACTCCTATCTGTGTTTTAAACTTCTGTTGTCTAAGCTTGGGGGGGATTGAACTGATTACATTGATTGCATTTCTGAGAACTGTGTGCTTCCTTCCATTTCCTTGCATTGCATCAAGGGGGGGAGGGGATTGCCAGAGAAAAGTGATTACCTTGTTTGTTGAAATCATATTGAGTATTTTCTGTATTGCATTTTCATTCAACATTACATCCATTTGAACCGTACAAAGCATTTTCTACCACATTATACTTCTGTACCTATTTACCAGTGTGCTACCTTATCCATTTCATCTCAACTCCTTAGTAATTATAAAGAAGTGTGCTAGTGCCAGATTCTCTGTTGTCAATCTTTATCATATCAGATTAAGTGTGCTATTCAATTATTAATTTATTATAAAGCGTGATATAATATATATTGTAAATTATCAAATAAACCTTTTAAACTTGCAAAACAGAACTACTTCTTGGCTCAGTGGGGTCAGGGGGATTCCAAGAGAGGGGTGTTATATAGGGGTAGTCATTCAGAACGCATGAACTGGACCTAAAGATATATCAATAAGGGTTTTCATTCAGTATTCTAGACTAGGCGTTAACTTAGCTGTAGTGCTGAATTGAATCCTCTTACAAATTGGGGGCTCGAGCCGAGACGTTGGGTTAGATTTACCACTTGTGCAGCTTAATACAGTGTGCTAACTGACGGGATACATACATCCGGTCGGATCACCACGCTGCATTACGCTGTGAAGCATTCCTCAAAAGGGACACTCCAAGAAAAGTTCTGTTCTGCAAAACTAAAATACTAACTTCTGTAAGTCAGGACAGAGACCAATCTCTAGAATGACGACCTTGGTAGATATGAAAATAGCCAGAGAGCACTTCTTACACAAACTATTTGTGAGAGGTGAATGGACTCACCAGGACCAAACAGTCTGGTTGCAGGCCATCACGCAACAGGTCACTGAAACAGGGTCAGATATATATAGAGATCAGGGTCCATTACACGTGGCCCTGAGTGAACTATATATGGCTCCTAAGGCCAAAGATGAGCACGACAAGATTGTTAGGATAGCGGCATATTTATATTTATACATGGGAGCCATACAGAATAAATGTGCTGAAGGCCATGATCTGGCAAAAAGGCAACAGATGGCGTTAGAGAAGGCCCAATCTGATCTGGACTCTTCTGAGCAAAGGCTGCACAGAAGCCAGGAGTCAGAAAATGAGACCAGACAGTACATCACTAAAATAAAGGAGGATATGGATGTGCTGCAAAAGGAAAAGTCAGAACAGGATACCAGATTTCTGGCCTTGCAGAAGGAACACCAAGAAGGTTTGGACTCCCTACTGCAAAGCCAGAAAAAGCTGGAGCAACAGCTAGACTTCAATAGGGCATGTGCTGAGCAGGTAGTCACCCTGCAAGGCCACCTAGATAGAGTGAAGGAGGAGAGCAATAAACTGATTCTGAAAGACCTGGATACCCAGGCAGAGTTTGATCAGGAGCGCCAGAAAGCTGGTGCCTTCCAAAGGCAAAGGGACGACCTGGCAGCACAAATGCAGGCTCTTAGTCAGGAAAGAGAAGCCTTAGGCCAGGAAGTCTGCCATTTAAAAAGAAAAATGGAAGAAAATCACCTGGCCCACCAGGGGCTGGGTGATATCCAAAAAGAAAACCAGAACTTGGTAGAGCACACCAGAAGGGTGGAAGATGCTCTAGCAAGAAAGGAGCAGGCCAATAGGGACATTGCCCAGGAGGTAAACCTCCTGCAGCAAAGACTGGCCCAGTTCTCCAGGACCAACCAGGAAGCACAGAGGGAGAATGAGGCCCTCTGTCAACACAATGATAGGCTCCAACAGCAGGTAGCGATGCAGGAGAGACTGATAGAGTCGAGTAAGGCCTTAACAGAGGAACTGAAAGCACAAATGCAGGCTCTTGCATTGCAACAGGGAGCAGGGGCGGATAGAGATGAGGTCCGCTGGGAAAGAGAGACTCCTGACCATAACCGCAGGAGCCCTAACCCCAGGGGCCTTCATCTCCCCCAGTCCCTGGACTCTACCACCCCCATGTCCCCTGGCGCACATGAGCACAGGGCCACAGGGATGGCAGATTACTATCCAGCTAAGAGTATGGGGCTCATAGGCCAGTACCACTCAGGAATGGAGGGGTGGGCATCCGGGTATGGGCACCCAAGTACAGTACAGTTCAATGGGGAACCCCAGGAGAGTAGGCCCATTAAGGGCATCCTGAAAACCTCTGCCCCGTTAGGTCAGTGGAGGGGGTACCCATCAAATCCTGGCAGCAAGGAGGAATCTGAAGACTCCTCTGAACTGCGCAGGACACAGGAGACCAGGTCCCCACATTCTGCCAGCCATTCCCAGGCTCGCAGAATCCGGGAAAACCTGGAAGAACAGACGGGAACCTCTGGGAGCAGTGCCTCTGAGTCCGAGGAAGAATGGACAAGGGTTACCCGAACCAAAAAGGCCAATAAGGCAAAAAGGGCCTTGCTTAAGGACCCCTTAAAGCAGATTAAGGCGATCAGGAGCGTCATCACGCCTTACCATAAGAACGCTAAGTATTCTGTTTGGGAGCACTTAGAGTTGTTTGAACAAATGATGGAGACTTTCCATTTGAAGGACAGCCAAAGCTGTATTCAATATGTAAAGTGGACATTCTCCCCGGAATACTCCAGTTTCTTTGCGGGGCTGGAGGACCAAAATCATTTAAGATGGTCCACCTATAAGGCGGCCATCCTGAAACATTTTTCTGTTCACAGAAATCCTCAAGAGGCTCGCAAGGCAGCCTACAATTTGCAATGTGGGGAGGATCAGGCCCCACAAGAATTTGTGCAGGAGTTAAAGCGTGCTTTTGCACAGACCACAAGAAGGGTGCGCACAGATAGTAGAGAGTTTATCAATACATTTTTCCATGCCTTGCCCAAATATATAATGACCCAGCTCGTGAGAGATTTTCATGAGAAAAGATCTTTAGACTGGGTCATTGAACAGGCTACCCGGATCTATGAGGTGCAGAAGCCCATAGAAAATAAAAGCAATGCCCAGAAAAACCCCAAAGCCAACAGCACCCCTGCTGCTGCCAAGGTGGCAGAGGTAAAGGTCACCCCCGTTTTGGATTTGGAGATGGGGGGGCCTAAAAACCTACCTGCACCTAATAATGCTAGGCCCAGAAGGTCCTCGGGCCAGTCACAGACAGGGAGCCAGGGAGGCAGCCCCACAAATGGGGTCCCTCGCTCTCCTGACTATGTAAGTCCTCGCTACAAAGGTAACAGACCCATCCTGGGTTATGTGTGGACTCCTCCAGCCCAAGGGGGGGGATCCAGCCAAGCACCTAACCCAGGGAACTTCCCTCCAAACTTCCCACAGGAGGGCAGAAATTTACCAAACCCTGGGCAGAACTTTTTCCCCAGATATCCTCCCGACTTTCAGCCCCAAAACCATCCATCCTTCTTTCCCCAATTCCCTGAGCCCAGACCACTGAATCCGGGAGAGGGGAGGCCAAGGGTGGAGGGGTACCCAAATCTTCCCAACCGGGGGTATTACCAGAGGAGGGACAGCTACCCTTCCCGGGACCAGCCCAGGGGAGAAAACAGGGCCCCGTATCAGCCTGAGCGGGTTTCCCAGTTAGAGCGCCAGGTTCAAAACATGGCGCGGGATATGGGTCATATACTGAGGGCTCAGCAGAACCCTCAGATGGGCGTGCCGGCGCAGAACGCACCCAACTCTGGACCTGGTGCTCCAGAACAATGACGGGGGCAGCACCCCGATAACTCACCGGTTCCCAGGGAGGAGGCACAAAGGGAAGGGGGGTGTAAAGCCTTGGAGGAAGCTTCCTTCCTCACTTGTAAACAGCCCCTGGAAACCCAGGAACCGGAAACGAAATCTCTTGCCCCTGAAAGTCTGCCTCCTAAGGAGCAGAGGGGGGGTAGGAGAAACAAAAGACCCAAACAGACTCAGTTTGAGGAGGAGGTACAGGTCTTCCAATTTGAGGGAGAGGGATCCTCAGAGGATCCTGGGAAAAGGATCTTCTCCTTCAGAGAGGGGGGAACTCCTCCCAAAGAAAAATGGGTCCCTAGGGATGCAAATCCAGACTGGGGAGATGTGGAGACTGAGCTACCGCCGCCCACCATCTCATCCCAGAACCAACAGCAAGAAAATCCCCTGGTTCAAACCAATCCTGGTGACTGCCTCCAAAAAGGGGGGGGTGGCCCAGAACCGGAGCCAGGGGAACCCAAAATGGCTCTGATCTCCAGTTGCCAACTTTTTCTTTCAGATTCCCAAGACTCTCCACAGAATTCTGCCCAAATCTCTTCGCTAGCGATGTCCAAAACCAGAAAGTTAGCCCACCAGTTGTCCAAAAATGTGCATTATCTGTGCCCCCTTGAGGAGAAGGAGGGAAGATATTATGCCCCGGTACAAGTACAGGGGCAGGGTACAATCTCGGCACTGGTGGACACTGGATCTCAAGCTACCCTTCTGTCCAGAAGGGCCTTTGACGAACTGAATGCAGGAAGGGGAGAGAATTACCAAATTCCTCTCACCTCTCTTCCTGGACAACTGCAGAACTTTGACGGGAAGGAAATTCCCGTTGAGGGGACTGCAGACTTGGACATTAAGATCGGGCGACATAAGTTGAAACACCCGGTCATAGTTGTGACCCCGGAGGGCACCCCTTGTTTACTAGGGAATGACCTCCTGAGAAGGTTGTCACCCCTAATAGATTGTGTAAACAAGGTCCTCTGGACCCAGACTAGCCGACCAATAAAATTAAAACAGAGTGTCAACCATATTAGTTTAAACGGCACCTGCCACATGGTTGAACAAAAATCTGACCAAGTAGAATTTCACTTCCAGAACCACCAAATTCCAGACGTGACAGTCATAGCAGTAGGACAACAGACTGGTGATGGGGGGTCCTCTCTATTTCTGAAAATCAACCTTCCTTCCAGTCTAAAGTGGTATTCCACGCTGGAAGGAAACACTTTGAAATTCTATACCAATCCACAATCTGAAACTCCCACTCCTATAGTCCAGAAAGATGTGAAATCAGCTCAAAGCCTGGCTGATATTCAGCAAATTGGAGAGCAGTGGTTCATCCCTGTTCAGTTAAATGATGGGAAGGACTCTGTTCTCGCTCGAGTGTGTGTGAACAACGGTAAGAGCTTCATCAGCGAAGCCATGTTCCGCCAACTCCCAAAAGATCCAGCCATTCCCGCCGTCAAACTGATAGACAAATGGGAAACGGACCTGGAAGCACCTAATTCCAAACATCTCCTGCCAAGCAGGTGTATGCTCAAAATCTCCATTGGCAACAAGAGCATAGTCCATAATTGTTGGGTCGTGCGAGACGTCACTGCCGCCTTTTACTTAGGCAGTGACATTCTCAATCGCTTTGCCATTAGTTTGGACCTAATAAACTTCAAAGCTTGGTCCCGATTAGCGGATAATCCCATGGGCTTTGATGATCCAGAAAAAGCATTTAGGTCAGCTCAATTGCTACCTTATGCAGTTGAAATTCAGATCAAAGAGGAAGTCACCATCCCCGAAAGGACCCGACAATTCTCCCTGGAAGTGAAAGTTAAAAGGGGACAAGAGTTGAAAAACCCTGATGCTTACATACATCTAAATGCTTCTTTCCAACAGCAAGGGTTGGGGGTAAACCCAACACCATTAGTCAATATAGAACATGACACCATTCCAATAGAGGTGGATAACAGCGACTTAAAGAGTATTACTCTAGCCGCAGGCACCATTATTGGAATGGCGGTTGATGAC
Source organism: Ambystoma mexicanum (assembly GCF_040938575.1). Classification (NCBI taxonomy): domain Eukaryota; kingdom Metazoa; phylum Chordata; class Amphibia; order Caudata; family Ambystomatidae; genus Ambystoma; species Ambystoma mexicanum. The sequence continues at coordinate 503,790,258 of NC_090940.1, read as the reverse complement.
CGACATTTTTCCATCGACTTAGTAAATGAACTGTTAGGACCAATCCCCAAGGACTGTTTTGACAGTGACAGTGATGACAATACAACACCAGACAGGATTTTTACCCGGCATGGGGGGAACTTCCTGGTGTACACTTCCTGCCCCTATGGTAAGGAAGATGTGACTTGTGACTTCAGGAGGGATGAGGTGATTTTCCAGGTCCATGAGGGCTGCCTTTCCCACCTGAAGCCTCCAGTCCAAATCAGCACTCTGACCAGGGACTTCTCCACCCAGCTGGAGGAGGCCGCTGAAATAGCCAAACCAGAAGTCTTTCCAGGCTTCAGGCAGATGGTGGAAGAGAGAGTCAACCTAGCTGATGCCTGTGTGACTCTGGAACAAAAGCAAAAGTTGAAACAAGTTTTCTTGGATTTCCAAGATCTCTTTGCGGTAGACTTATATGACTGTGGTCGCACTGACATCCACACAACAAAAATCCCCACGGACCCTGGCATGACTCCTGTGTTTGTGAAGCAATATCGCTTGCCTCTCGCATCAATGGAGTCCCTTACTGAAATAATTAAGAACCTTGAGTCCCGGGGAATAATCCGTCCAGTCCACAGCACCTTCAATAATCCGGTGCTGGGGATATTGAAGCCAAACGGCCAGTGGAGACTCTGCGCCGACCTCAGGGAGCTCAACAAACGGGTCCATACTTCCCGATGGCCTCTGCCCTACATTGACCAAGGGCTGGCCCAGATCCAGGGGTCACAGGTATTCACTGCAATAGACCTGACCAATGGATACTGGACTGTGCCTGTCAGTAGGGAGGACCAATACAAGCTGGCTTTTACCTTTGGGGGCCAGCAGTACACATGGACCCGGACTCCCTTCGGATACCTCAACTCCGGCAATGAATTCAATATTTTCCTACATAAGGCCATGCCCGACTTGGGTGCAAGGGGTAACCTGGCTTATGTAGATGATGTCCTCATCAAAAGTTCATCTGTGGAGGAACACATAGCAGAGATCCGTTATGTTCTGACACAGTTGAGGGCCGCCGGAGCAAAACTTTCCTTTCAGAAAGCACAGTGGTGTAGAACCCGTGTTAATTTCTTGGGCCATGAGATTACTCCTCAGGGTCTCTGTCCCCAGGAAAAGAAAGTGGAAGCACTTCAGAAACTGAAAGACCCCACAACTCTGCGGGAACTAAGGAGCCTCCTTGGACTGACTAATTACAGCAGAAAGTTCATTGAGGGCTACGCAGAGATCACCAGACCCCTGATTCATCTCCTGAAGGGGGGGGTCAAGTGGGAATGGGGTCCAGAACAAGCCGAGGCAGTAAGACAACTCAAAAGAAGCCTCTCACAAGCGCCTTGCCTAGCTTACCCGGTCAGAAACAAGGAGTTCTTCCTGGAGACGGGGTTCTCTAATACGTGCTTGACGGCAGTATTATACCAAAAGCATGACAAGGTCAATAAAGTAATCTCCTATGCGAGCAAAACTTTATCCTCTGTGGAGGAAAAATTCAACGATTGTGAGAAGGCACTCCTGGCAACGGTGTGGGCATTGAAGAATTACCGCCCGTTTATCCAGGGGGAACACATCATAGTGGAGACTCCACACCAGCCTCTGCAATATCTCCAAAGTGACAGAACCCGGGCCGGAAATGTGAGTAATTCCAGAATTACTTCCTGGATTCTGTCAATGCAAGGCTTTCCTGTGGAGGTCAGATATGGCCAAAACAAGAAGAGTCCACTCGCACAAGGTCTGGCTGACTTGCATGATTGTGCCAGAGAAAACTGTCTCGAGGACGAAAGTCTAAAAATAAAGGACAACATGGAGGCATACCTTAATTCCCCCCACAAAGTCTTTGAAGAAGACAAGTGTGAGGGAATGCCCACTGTGTACGTGGATGGATGCTCTTACCATGTTGACAACAACGGGGAGAAAGAACTGGTGGCTGGCGTAGGGAATGCATGGGTGAATGAGTCCCCAGAACCCTCCGCTGGATACAAAATTGGTCCCCGAAGTAGTCAGGTGGCAGAATTGATGGCTGTGCATCATGCCATCCTCACTGCTGTCCAGCATCAACTCCACGAACTGGTCATAATCACAGATTCGGATTATGTACGGAACGGGTTCGTGGAGCACCTGGTTAATTGGAAAACCAGAGGCATGTTATGTGCTAACAACAAACCCTTGAAACATGGGAAGTTGATCCAAAACATTGATGATCTGGTCACATCGAATGGGATGACCATCTATTGGAAGAAGATTAAGGGTCATTCCAAAGTAGAGGGACCACACAAAACTGGAAATGACTTAGCTGATCAGCTGGCCAAAACCGGGGCCATCCAAGGGGATCTAATTGAGATTGAGTCCCTATTGGGGGAAATCCAGGTCACTGCTATCACTAGGTCCCAGACAAATGCTCACAACGACCTTTCAATTGCACAATGGAGTAAGGAGACCCCTGATGCTGATTTGATTACTGCTCAGAAGGGGGATCCAATAATTGGTAAATTTTACCAGCACCTTGAGGACCCTGAGAACTTTCCCCTGACGGATACCGATTACATTGGGAAAGAGGACCTAAGAGTGTTGATGAAATGTCCAAAAATGTTCCGGATCCAAGACGGTTTGTTGGTAAGGAAATCCAAAGCTGGCCACGACCAGTGGGTGGTTCCTACCTCATTCCGAAGCCTGATGTTAAGTCACGCCCATGATGCGGCCACCGCCGGTCATAGGGGGTTTCACACAACATTGGAAATCTTAAGAGAGGTTGCATACTGGCCACACATAGGCCAGGACCTCAACCAATATTTGAAGGGTTGTCTTGTGTGTGCACAATTTCAGCCGACATCCCTCACACACCGGGCGCCTTTACAAAAGAGGGGAATGACACTGCCATGGTCAGATTTACAAATCGACTTTGTAGGCCCTGTGATTCGCTCGGCTAGGGGGAATAAGTACATGTTGACTGTGACATGCTTGTTTACCAAGTGGGTGGAATGTCTCCCAGCCCCAAACTGCAAGGCAGAAACTGCAGCTGCCTTGATGATTAACCACATCTTTTCCCGTTTTGGTCTACCTCAAAGGATTGAGTCAGACAGAGGTAGCCACTTCACCAGTGAAGTAATGACAAAGATGTGGGAGATACTGGGGGTCAAAAGGAAGTTGCATATTGCTTACCGGCCAGCTTCTTCTGGGGCAGTAGAGAGATATAACCGGACAATTGTGAGCATATTAAAGAAGTTTGTGGCAGATTCTGGGCCAAGTTGGGATATCCGATTACCTCTGGTCCTAATGGCTATCAGATCTACCCCTTCATCTGCAACCAAAATGTCACCATTTGAGTTGATGACTGGGCGCAAGATGGTGCTTCCTCAGCATTTGCTCTATAGGACCCAAGAGCAGACACTGATAAATGCCTCCACTACTCATGAGTATGTAGAGAATTTAAGGAAACACCTCCAACATGCTTTTGCTTATGCTCAGCGGAATCTAGAAAGATCAGCTGATAGCATGAAGACCCATTATGACCTGAAAACTTCCAGGAAGGAATATCAGGTGGGAGACCGGGTCTATCTATACAACTTCCAAAGGAACCAGGCCAAGCAGCGCAAATTTTTGCCTACATGGAAGGGACCATTTGAGATCATCGACAAGATCTCCCCTGTGGCCTACAAGATCCGCATCCCCAAAGGCGGTTCGGCAGAGGGGGAAGACAAGTGGGTCCACATAAACCAGTTGAAATGTTGCCATCCCAGGCACACTCTGCAACAACTGGAGGAATCCTCTGGAATCCTAGCGGGTACTGTATCAGACTAATTCAGTTCCAATCATAAAACATACCACATCTAGTCTCTAAAATATTGTGATTTGCATGAAACTGTCTCTTAGTTATTCTGTTTTTTTTTTTTTCAAAATAAGAATGTAATGTTTCGTGATGATGAAATGCATATGCTGCCCCACTATCTCAACGGTGGTGGAAAAACGTCTATGAATAGGTATAGGTATTGCCGCTCTTCCTTTGTCGTCCTAGGAGAAAGAAAACCTTGAGACGGGCCAAGGAGGACGATCCGGAGACCGGGAGCTGAGACGCAACCAGTTCAGCTTTTAATGGACCTACCACTGGGACATGAACAAGGGCTGTGTCAGGTCCAGTGCAGAGGCGTAGCCAGGATTGTGTAACTAGTGGGGCCTGTAGCTAATCTAGTTGGGCCCACTGCAGTGACATTACCATCTGTAAATGACCACACAGCACTGCTGAGTGGGCATTTACAGATTTTGGGTGGGCCTTGCCCGCTCAGGCCCTACCCTGTCTATGCGTCTGGTCCAGTGAGTGGCCTGTTCGCTCCCTTCTCTGTCACTTACCCCTGCAGACTAGTGGCCTTTGCTTCACACCCAGTAAAGCACCCAGGTTCCTGATTCTTGCCCCAAAGGGAACTGGGTGGAGCCTGGGACACGGGCAGCCTTCCTGTATCTCTGTGCTTATCCGACCAAAGGTGTGGGTGGTATGGGGAATGGGGAGGTCTGCTTTTATTCATACATGTTAGAGGTAACCTAACAGCTTGGAATACGTGCACATCTGTTTACAAACATAACTGTGAAACTTACACCAAAACAACCGGTGTAAAGAGATCCTTGGAGGGGGACCAAAGGGGGGTTGCAAACAAGTAAGTCCAAACAATTAGATTACATGCAAACGTTCAAATGAGTAAACGTAATATGCCCACAACCCTACTAATTGGCACCCTGAAAGTTGGAAAGTTCTCATCCCTTTTTTGATTACATTTCTTTCACGCCAAAACCCCCAAAACCATGCTTACATCCCAAAGTACACTATTACTCACTTTTGTGTTCTCATTTCCCCACATATCGTGTGTTGAGTCTGCATGTTTTCCGTCTCCTTGACTTTCCCCACCCACTCTCCCCCTTTCCGCCTCTCCTTGTCCCTAGCTGCCAACCTGGGCTGGGTCCCGATTTGCCTCTACATCGCCAAGGCTCAGTGCTTTAGGAACACTGTGGTGGTGATATGCACAGTATTAATGGCTAATACCATAGGTTAATATGACAAAGTTCAATGCTATCATGCCATGACACAATGGATGTGGGTATGGACCCAGGTGCAATCCAACATGAGCTCTCACATGTTACAGATGTGGGGTTTTCAGCTCAGCAAAAGAATGTAAAAGCAAAAGGAAATATTGAGGCTGAGTACCTTCAAAAGAAATATACCAAATGCCGGCTATAAAGATACACAGATCTTTATTCAATGTAACTGAACAGTTTTCAAAGAAACAAAGTATCAGAGAGCTATCTGGTCCTCAGTACATCACAGCGAATACCAGCCCGTTCGGTGTGAGAAGTGAGTGGTATTGTACATCAGAAGGTTCATGCTTTTATACAATTATTAACATGATGTGCAGCCCATTTGCAGGTTAACCATTTCTCGGGCTAGGGGTTCATGCCGAGTTTGTTTCAAACGTATTCACCTATATGTATATGGATTATTCTTAATACATACTCCAATAGTTTACAATAGCAACAGTGTGTCTTTGGATCCAACATTAAGGCTTCGTACATATTTTATACAATGCAGTTAAACAAGTGTTCGCATTCAGGGTTTAAACAGTATTGTGCTTAATATATATTCATGGATTAGTATCGTTGGCACAGGTAATCCTCTATCTACAGGTCAACGAAGGACAAGGTCTCTTTACATGACCCTAACATTTGGCCTACGGGCAGTTTAAGCATTAACCTTAGTGCAAAGGTCGAGTCGGCCATGTTACAAACAGAAGAACACTGTCCACCATTTTAGAACACAGGGTGACTTTGGAGCGAGAATCAAAATGGTGGATGAACCTAAAATGGCGGCTAAATTGATCTAAGTTCAGAACCTTGCTATGCGGATTTCTTCGCAGAACGACTGGGTTTAGGCCAACATATATAATAAAGGAGGCACGACATGATATCCCGTTCAACAAGAGTTCTTGCTTCAAAGCATTTTTTTTAGCAAGAACTGCAAAGAATCCAACGGAGAATAATTTGAGTTCCTTTCTAGTGGCAGAATTGCCACATCAACAACGAGTTGCAGCGTTTTTTGCAAAATGGAATCCTATCAAATGATATGAGGCAAACGTGTGAATCAGTGAAGGCTTTTCTAATGTATTTGATTTGACCATGAGTATTTCTTTCAGCTCTTTCAAATGTCATGACAAGCTCAAAAACGCCATGTTGTTCAAGAATAGAACAGGAAAAGCTCATTCATTGGCCGTACTCGACCCACATTCCTGTATTTTAATCCTGCAGGGACAGATGCAGTCTTAAGAAAAGAAATAAACAAGATCCAAGTTCAAATAATGGTTGAATGTAAAAGGGAGAATAGCTGCCAAAGCCAACATTTTTGACTTGTGTGTAGTCATGGTATAGACATTCTCTGGGCACTCCATAATGGCACCACCAGGCCATGAAATGGTAAATGATGAAATAAAGTGTTAGTAGCTAAGCATATTTGGGAAGTGTACAGCAAATTCCTGTATATTGCTCAATAGAAACCACAACCATTGGCTTTGACAATGCTTGTTTTTAACATGATTTGATTGCAAGGATCACATGCAAGGACACACATAATAGTGATAAATCAAGTTGATGAAGGCAATTTGGTTAAAGCAGGTTGATTACACCATTGGCTGGTTAACAGATGCAATTAAGTTGTAAGCGCACAGATGATTGAATAAAAATAACATTGGCATCCCTTTAAAATCGCGGAGCTAGCTGATAAAGATCCTAGGGTTTGTGTTTGAGGTGCTGGGGGAGATCAGGTAGTGATGCGGGGAGTCATCAGATAGTGGGTGGACATGGAAATTGGGTCCAGCATGGCCATGGGAAGTCAATGGGTGGGTAAAAAGACTAACACCCACATGCTGTGTTGCCTGTCTTCATGCCCCATCTCTTTCCTATTTTCAATTCTCACCGCATGGAACCGACACGGCGGAACGCTTGAAGAAGCTGAACCGCAGTTCCCTACCTGCAGAAGAGAATGCCTCCCCGATGAACATCACCGCGATATAGAAAGTACGCTGCTGTTCCTGGGAGCAGGGAGGAGGATGGAGAGAGGCGCAAAACCCCACGGCGGAGTAGAAAACTGACAGCCCCTTGTCAGGGTGAAAGCACCACAACCCCAAGAGGCGGTAGGAGATATTTCTTCCTGCAAATTCGTGTTTTCTTAATTTGCTCCGCAGGTGGTCTTGTAAACCACTTGAAGGATCTGAAATTGGGTTTTGCTGCTGGAGTGACAAGTGAGAAAAAGTGCTTTGACATACTGTACATAACAAAAACTTATTTCCCTATAGCAGATCTTTGGCCATTCTGACTAGTTTGTAGACACTTGGGACAGTTTTCCCCATATACTGTGGGATGTATTTACCCATGCATCCGAGCCATACCTCAAAACTGTGCAGTACTGACATGGAAAACTCATGATGGCCAGAGCTTCCCAGAAAATGCACAGGGAAATGCATGAAGAATAGGCTGCCACTCATTTTTGCCGATGTTATGGGCACAGAAGGACACTGCCTAAAACCACCATTGGACTACCCACACAGTAGTCTGAAACCATTGGGAATGGCAATGCTGATTGCCAAAAGCAAACCCATAACTGTGGGGAATTCATTTTCTTAAATCCCAAAAATGGGTGCAGTACCAGTACTCACCACTATCCAAAAGCCGGCAGTTTAAAACCACCCTGTGTTTCTCTGAAGGCAAGCCAAAGTGCCTATTTCAAACATTGCAATATGTGCAAAATATTCACTGAACACCAGCAGACATTTGGTAGAATGGAGTTTTGTGTGCCTACACAATCTGGGAAATGAAGAGCCCAGAAAAATGCTTATAACAAGACTGGCTGCGCTGTGGATTTCAGCAGTTTAAGTTGCACTGGATTTAAAGACACTAAAATCGAAAATGTTTAGATTAAATGAGTGAGCTATGTTTGGTGTCACATGCCTTTGTAACTGTTTAAATGTCATAGTTTTAAACTTAGAATCAGCCTTCTAGCTGCATATGTAAAAATGTTTAGTTTTATTTGAATGCAGAAACTGGGGAACAAAAAGTGACATTTTATCTGAAATCTGGCTTAAGGAACTTGATTCTGCCTGGCAACTACCCCCATCAGCAGTGAAACTTGAGTCACCACTGTGTTCCCAGGCCAACCTTCCTTTTGCTGCCCACACTAAGGATATGCCATCTATCTGATAATTGAATTATCTGTGCTCTGCAAGAGAGTGAACAAAGCCCTCTTCACTCAGGCAAAGGTTTTTATTACCGCAGTCGTAAATTGTAGCTTCCTCTTGGCAGGAGCTGGGAGGAGCACTGCCTGTGAGAGCAAGCTGGCTTGGCAGAAACTGGAAAGACTGGTTTCTATACCATGTGACCTGGGAAACCACACCCCTTTGGAGCCAGAACATAACTTTAAAAAGATGAATAACTCATAGAGCGGACATGTGAAAATTTTATAAATGATACCATAATTCTTGTGATTTTTCTGCCCACATTTTAAGGGGTTTTTCGACCTGGTGGCATGTTCAGGGGGGTTTTAGCGGAAAAGTGGATATTACTCTAAATGTATGCATGTTAAAAATCTGAAACTTCATCAGTTAATGTCCCTACTCCCTGCACACATGTATGTAAAGTTGGGTCCATGTCAGAAATTGCAAAATCAGTTAAAAAGTGAAATATGTGCCATTTCTGAATGCAAGCTCCCAGGAAGAGCAGAGTTTGAACAGGGGATACCTCCTGTAATGCATGATGGGTGCATATGATTTTAAAACAATATGTACCTCTGCAAATATGTATTTGTTTCAAATCTAGATTTGTGTGTAAGTTGACAGGAGGAGTGGACTTTCTGCAGGCTGTAAAATGACATCACGCTGACTCACAGTTCATTCCCCAATCAAATGATAAATGGAAGTTTGACCAATTAGAAGCTGAGAGAGAGGTAGGGTCAGTGATGCTAGAACACACCCACATTCTAAACACATAAAAGCAGACAGACAGGACAGATAGGGACCTTCAATTCCATTTGCTGGAACGCACTCTGCCGGAAAAATCCATACTTACCTCCATCAACCTCCAGAAAGCCAAACTAGAGACTTCAATCTATCCAGAACTAAGAGAACCAGAGAGAAAGCAGTGCTGTACCCAGAGAGACCCAGACCAGCAGAGAGAGCTGACCCAGATCACTGTGAAGTGCAGAGGCCAGACCAGACCAGACCAGAGTCCAGTTTAAAACCCTGACCAGATCTGTGACGAGGCCCATTTCACTCAAGAATATAGTGTGAGTACCTAGAAAACTGTGCAGATCCAATCTCTTAGTTTAAATTAATCCAATTCAATCTATTTAATCTAAGTAGAACTGCCTCCTAACTGTCACCTGTCATTTGTAAAGCTGTCACTTGTCATTTCCTGTCGCAAGCTGCACTTGTCTTTTTGAACTTTAAAATTTCAAATCTGAAAAACGACCTTTACTAAATCGCTCATATCTCCGCGACCGTTTGGGCTAGAGACTTGCAGTAACTTTCCTCTGATAGCTTAGAATCGTAGCTTTGAATCGCACCAAGAACCGCATTCCTACCCCTTATAGTTTTACCGCAATCGCGGAACACGCATCCGCGAATTTTACCGCGATTTGCAATTTCTTCACATGTAAAAACTGCTGCTGTTTGCTTTCCATTTGCCAGAAATTCGTTTAACCTGCTAACTATCCCTGCTCATTGCTAGTGTGAGCCTGGACTAATATTAACTAGATACCACTCACCCTGAACCTCTGAAAGGGAATTAAAAAGCATTTCCAGCATATTTCTCATCCATTGCTAGCACATATCAAAGCATTTGGGCCCGTGTTTTCAAAACTCCTATCTGTGTTTTAAACTTCTGTTGTCTAAGCTTGGGGGGGATTGAACTGATTACATTGATTGCATTTCTGAGAACTGTGTGCTTCCTTCCATTTCCTTGCATTGCATCAAGGGGGGGAGGGGATTGCCAGAGAAAAGTGATTACCTTGTTTGTTGAAATCATATTGAGTATTTTCTGTATTGCATTTTCATTCAACATTACATCCATTTGAACCGTACAAAGCATTTTCTACCACATTATACTTCTGTACCTATTTACCAGTGTGCTACCTTATCCATTTCATCTCAACTCCTTAGTAATTATAAAGAAGTGTGCTAGTGCCAGATTCTCTGTTGTCAATCTTTATCATATCAGATTAAGTGTGCTATTCAATTATTAATTTATTATAAAGCGTGATATAATATATATTGTAAATTATCAAATAAACCTTTTAAACTTGCAAAACAGAACTACTTCTTGGCTCAGTGGGGTCAGGGGGATTCCAAGAGAGGGGTGTTATATAGGGGTAGTCATTCAGAACGCATGAACTGGACCTAAAGATATATCAATAAGGGTTTTCATTCAGTATTCTAGACTAGGCGTTAACTTAGCTGTAGTGCTGAATTGAATCCTCTTACAATACATTTAGCTACATTGTCATCTTATGCCATAAATTTGGTAGTGGAGGATATATATACTGTCACATATGACCTTTTATCAGATTATTGCATTTGTTACAAATTGAATAAGGGAATGCACCCGTTCAGAGAAGATCTGATTATATCACACCTACTATAGGGCCAAGAGAGATGTGTTTGTTGGATTCAATGCTTGCGTTGCCTTAACACCCATGCTCATGCGTGCGTGCTCGGTTACGTGCATGACGGGGATAGAAGGCTGCACATAAGCTTGCCACATCCTCTGCCCATTTGGTGTCAGGGATGAAACAGCGGGCTACGTTACAAGTTCGTTAGTGCGGGAAAAAACTGGTGTTAATTCCGTTCCTGCCACTTTTTGGGGCGGTAACGGAAAACAGCTGTTTTTACTGCACTGCCGAACAGCAAATTTGACCTTAAAGTGGAGGATTCTCCTCCAGAAAAATGCTGGAGGTAAATCCATCACTTAAAGGTACAAAAATTTGCAGATTTACCAAGGTCGGAGCACCCCTCACAGGGATGTCATCGAAATATTCATAGAGTCCTATAGACTACAAAACTGGGGATTAACATGGCCCTCTCTGCTGTGGTGAACCCACGGGCCCAGGTGCCGTATTGGTAAATGAGTTTAGCTGCAATTTCGCAAATTTACTGCCGAATTACCACCAAACCCGTAAGTAGGCCATGCTAAGGCACTCTCGAGGAGGCTCAGAGCCGCATGCATCTGTTGGATGACGGGTACCAGGCAGGGTTACTGCTGTGCAGTATTCAGGGGTGTAGAAGGAGGCCGCGCGGCCGCAGGGAATCACAATAGCATTCTCTTGAGGGCTGGAGCAGATGGGTTAGAAGCAATGCATCATGGTTCCTTCAGGATTTTTCAATTGATGATCCCTGTAAGAAGAACATCTACAAATACAAGGATACCAAGAATTGGTGATTGCACTTCATCACTGTTTTTGCATTTTCAATTTAAAAAGTTGGCCTCACTTTATTCGACTGCATACTATAACAAAAATAGATATTCAATAAGTGGAATTGATATCTAAAGAAAGGGCACACCATTTTCAATCAATGCTTAGGCCAATTGCTTGCATGCAATTCTCCTGCATCAAAATAGGCTACAGTATGGCCCTTTAGTACAAATGAAGCACACCCAGGGGAAGGAAGGACAATGTGTGTCACAGAGGCACTTGCACATGTGAAACCACTTAAACACGTTAAATGAATACATTGGCCCCTAGAACTAACCCTGATTGCAACTGATGATGCCCACGCTTCATCACCTGAGCTCAGAATCTGCCCTCCTAGCCTTTTGTCACAGCAAATGGTAAACAGTGGTGATGGGGACAAACGAGATCAATAAGAACGCTGCGGTGAAATGGACCGATATTGTTCGGTCAAAAGGGAGGAGGTTTGAGGGAAGCATGAGGAGGCCATGAAGGGCCCGGGAGAATTCAGGGAAGAGGATTGCCCTTCAAATGTTAAGAGGGTTGGGTTAACCCATTTGGAGCTTGGCCAGTTATGATCAGGATCAACGTGATTGGCAGAAAAGCAATTGTCATTATCAGGTGCAACCCCCAGATACAACATCCAAGCAGCCTTTCTATCCAATCTGAGGCCGCCTAGGAAATGGGGACTTCTGGAGACTTCTAGACTCAGCACGGCCACAGAAAAGACGGTAGGGTCTTAAGCAGTGTGAGTCTCATTCCAAGCAGGGCCCAAGCCACAAGCCATACCTGCCTTTAGGAGCCCTGGACCCTTGCTACACCCCTGCAGCATTGTGACGCTCTGTCTGCCTCCACGCAGAATAACTCCATTTGTTTAGCGCGACATCATTACAGGAGCACAGGGTGATCACAACGCCGGGCCGAGTTGAATTTATCACATTGTATAAATAGCCCTGGGAGAACAATAAGCTCGGCGTGGCCATTTGCATAGCAGAGCCAACAAGGTGCATGCAAATGCGATTCCCGAGAGCCAGGGCCGCAAGCTGTTTCCGCAAGCCGCTCCTCGGCTCCAGCGACGCCTTATTGCAGCCATAAACCACAGCGCTGCCCCCAAGTGCCAACGCGTTCTTATTTTTGTTTTCCAAAATTTGAAAACCTATAACTCTCATGACTGGCCCTGTTTGCAATAAGTGTTATATATGCGCAGCGGTTTTTCAGGGTTGCTCGTGTCACTGGCAATTAGGCGCCCTCAGCTATTCCCACGCTGCACGATCTCTTATGAAGAATTAGGCTTATAATACTTCCACCTGGTGGATCAAAAGGTATAACCACATCATTAATAGATTTGATTTAATAAAACAAAATGTGTGACAGGATAAAAAATGAAGATCAAGAACCACAATATCTATCCCGGATAAGAACACAATAGGTGACGGGCCTGAGACATGGTTAGAAGTCACTCGGCCTCATTTCTAGTGTGGCAGTCTGGAAATAAGGGTGCCGGTCGCCCGAACCGGCACCCTTCCGGACCACCAAACTCCAACTATGCCTTCCTGGGTCGTTGCGTCCGGCAGCTATGGCCTACCGGGCGTAACGGCCCGGTAGGCGGAGTTGTCATGGAAGCACTCGCACCGTTAGCCCTGTTAGCAGTGGTGCTTCCATGTCGCTATTCTCCATGGGAATAGGGAGTTACACTTTCTGCCGCCTGATATCCCGGGCCGCCGGGACTTGTAATGTCCCGGTGGCACCGGGATATCAGGCGGCGGAAACAGTGTTATGAGTTTGGCGGCAACCCGCCGGCAGCACTCGCGGGTTGCTGCCAAACTTGTAATGTGGCCCACTGTGGACTTCATAGGGTTAAGTATATGGCCAGGAGTGAAAGAAGAGAAAGAGCGTGGATTGCGAGTATGTAATGTTCCTACTGAAATATCTCATGATCAGGGGGTGGGAATGTGGAGTAAATTGCTGGGGGGGGGTGTTTTCTCATTTTTAGTTTTGATTCATAGAGTTGGCGATAGTCACATGCATGAGAAAAACTGACTGGTTTAGAAAGTATATGCGCACTTAACACTTTTTGTCTTGGCATTTATGAAAGCACACATACATGCCAGCACCAACCACAGTAGTACACTCTCTGCGTAGTCTAAATTCCGTCACATCTAGGTGATGTAAAATAGTGTTCTTACATTCTGAAACATAAAGGCTAAATTGCAGCGATTTAGCTGCTACTACTCGGGACTCGTGAACACATTTCAAAAACGTTAAACAGCAATTCCTGCATTAATATCACTCTGTCGGAAAGTTAATGGGTTAATTCCAGCAATAATCCAGCTTCTGGTGTAACAATAATAATCATTTGTTTTTTACATAGCGCTTTAATCCAAAGCGCTTTACATAGGACATATTTACATACATTATTACCCAATCGGAATTGCTACTCATTTATCGACCTCGGAAGGATGAAAGGCTAAAACACCTTAACCAAGTGTGCCTTCAGCCAGTTGCTTGGACTTCCTCCCACTATGCCTCCCTGGATTTTTCCAAATATTTCACAATCACCTATCAAATGTGTTTAGAGACTTGCCAGAAAAATATAAAAGAAGCTTAACCACAGATGTGACCCAGGACACCCCTGGCAGACATATATGTTAACCTTCCATCTGAATTGGTGAGTGATATGGTGGCGTGGGGAGGTGCTGAAACAGCCTGTACCTGGTCAGGCACATGGGCCCTAAGTGTAGCACATTTACTAGGGGCGGTTTTGCCCCTTGGGTGGCCCACAAGCCTGGATGCCTCACTTGACACCCCTTTTCAAGCACCGTGAAATCCTGCTGTAACAATGTCCTCCTGCAGGGGCCCCCAGATTCCTGTCTGCTGTTCATTTTTCAGATTCTCAGATTCGGGCTGGACTGCACAGCAGTAATGGCCAATCGGACTGGTGTGCTTTTCTGAGAATGCAGCATTTCCGGTTGTGGTTTTGAGATGACCTGCATGATGCGGGAATGCACTTCTGGGCAATATCAGTAGCGGTGTCAAGCTCTTACTATGCTTGGTTACTAGTGTTACCGCATCCATGTCGGTAAAGGTGTAATCACATGGTGTGCCTGTATTTACCATCAGTGATAGTATTAATTACATTTATAACGAGATCCTTCCTGTTACACAAGCTGCTACACAGACTGAGTTGGCACTGCACCCAGTCCGCAGTGCACAACAGCATAGTTCCAGGAGTACAATTCATGCATTGCATTTACAAGGTGGGGTGGGGGAGGGGGGCTGCTACTCAGACCACTGTCTCTCATAATTGTGGCCGCAGACCAATGTCTAACACAGATTTTAGGTCAACAAGGACCAAAAATATAGTTATTTATTTACCAATGCCACACATTTTTGCAAAATTAAGCTCAGTCAGAGTGCCTGATCGACAGTGCAAAATGTGTGCTAAAAACCTGCTTGCAAGCGAGTTAAGATCCCCTTTTCCACGGTTCAACATAACTTACCAATAAACCTTGAAAAATGAACCTGGTCAGGAGATTGTACTATAATATTATGTGTCAGTCTTCTCACCCTCTTTGTATAGGGTTATAATCTATGCACCCTTCCAGCTATTAGCTAAGCCATGATTGCTGTTCAAACAATTAAATAATTTAGTTAAAGGTGGAACCCAAACTGGATCTTGTTTAAACATCTCGATCAGCCTCATAGAGAGCCATGCCTGGGGCCTTGACCACTTTCCAACTATGTCTGTGTTGTTTTCCTGTGAATGTGCAATACAGGCTCAGGATGAGGAATGTGGCAGACTGCGGTTCTGGGGACCTCTTGTGTGCATGCGTGGGACAGTTTCAGCACACCCCTGAACCTCTAAAATTGTGACTGGTTCGTTCTGGTTGAAACTGTCACCATTTTGTCAAAACACGTGTTTCCATTGAGTTTGACAGTGCATCAATCTGAGGACAGGTGGAAAGAAAACCAGAACACTTGGTGCTTGGTGCTTGAAGAGGCGGTAACAATGCCTCCGAGCTCTGGTGAATTAGGGAAGGCAATTTGTGTAGTTACGGATTAGAAATATAGTTGGTTATAAACTGGAGTAGGTAGAGTTAGGAAATCTGGGTCAAATTAGTGCAGAGGGTTATGGAACACATGAGTTATGAGTGGGGGGAGTGTATACCAATTCAGTGAGAAGCCAAAGCATTAAGAACTCTGCATGCGTTTTGTAGGTGAAGGAGAAAGCCAAAGCAGTAAGAACTCTGCATGCGTTTTGTAGGTGAAGGAGAAAGCCAAAGCAGTAAGAACTCTGCATGCGTTTTGTAGGTGAAGGAGAAAGCCAAAGCAGTAAGAACTCTGCATGCGTTTTGTAGGTGAAGGAGAAAGCCAAAGCAGTAAGAACTCTGCATTCATTTTGTAGGTGAAGGGAAAAAGCCAAAGCAGTAAGAACTCTGTGTTCGTTTTGTAGGTGAAGGAGAAAGGCAAAGCAGTAAGAACTCTGCATGTGTTTTGTAGGTGAAGGAGAAAGGCAAAGCAGTAAGAACTCTGCATGCGTTTTGTAGGTGAAGGAGAACGCCAAAGCAGTAAGAACTCTGCATGCATTTTGTAGGTGAAGGAGAACGCCAAAGCAGTAAGAACTCTGCATGCGTTTTGTAGGCGAAGGAGAAAGGCAAAGCAGTAAGAACTCTGCATGCTTTTTGTAGGTGAAGGAGAACGCCAAAGCAGTAAGAACTCTGCATGCATTTTGTAGGTGAAGGAGAATGCCAAAGCAGTAAGAACTCTGCATGCATTTTGTAGGCGAAGGAGAAAGGCAAAGCAGTAAGAACTCTGCATGCTTTTTGTAGGTGAAGGGGAATGCCAAAGTGTGTCTTGCGCACACTTTTGTGGAGGTGGATGAGAAGGAAAAAACCCACATCCATTTTGTAGGCAGAGGGGATAGCCAAAGCAATGCTAAGTACACATGTATTTTGTGGGCAGAGAGAATGCCAAATCACAAAGCAGTACTTGGCACATTTGAGTTACGTAGGCAGAGGAGAAAGCAAAAGCAGTGAGAGCGCCACATACACACCTAGGCGGGTGAGAATGTTACAGCAGGTTTAGGTGCACATGCGCAAATAGTGTTATGAATACTAGTGTTTTTTTGTCACAAGAGAACAACAAAGCAGTGAGAGCACCCCGCCCACACATGGAATTTGTAGGCGAATCAGACTGGCAAGCCAGTCCATGCAGATGTGCATTTTGTAGGCAGGGTTAATGCCAAGGTAGTGCTAAACGCACATGGGTTTTTTGGGCATCGGAGAATGCCAAAGTTGTGTTTTACCCATGTTTTCTAGGCAGAGGAAAATGCCAAAGCCGTGTAAGGGAGATGCATGTTTTGTTTCTAGGTGGATGACCTGACTAAGGTAGTGAAAACTCTCATTTTGTAGATCGAGTAGATCGCCAGATCACTGTTAGGCACACATGTTTTTTAGGCCGAAGAGAATGCCAAATCATCATGGCGGTAAAATTCCTAGAAAAAGAGAATCGGTTAATACCATTATCACATATGGTAAATAATGGCACACCATATGTCTACAGCTTTACAAACATGGATGCAGTAACCATTTTTATGAGGCACAGTAAGAGCTTGACACCGCTTCTGATATTGCCCAGAAGTGCATTCCCGCATCAGGTAATATTAATACCACAACTGAAGAAGCTGCATTCTCAGAAATGCACACCAGTCTGATTGGCCATTACTGCTGTGCAGTCCCGCCTGAATCTGAGAATCTGGAAAATGAGCTGCAGACGTTTGTCTTCGTAGACGTAGATGATGGCCAAGGCAGCAAAAAACCATCTACCTTTTGTAGGCAGAGAAGAACAACAACGCAGGAATAGATGCCTTTTGAGGGGTGGAGCAGAATGCCAAAGCAGGGTAGTTATAATAAAAATGTATAGGCAGGGCGAACGCCAAGCAGTGTAAGGCAAATGCATTTTGTAAGCGACAGGGGGTGGGGGATTTCCAAAGCAGTGTTGTCAGCCTGCTTATTTTTGATTAGAGGGGAATAAAATGAACAGGTCGGAATCGGCTGAGCAGCCACACATAATAGGGTATTTGTATTTATTTTATTTGTAGCGCGCACCAGGCCCATAGGCATCCGGGCGCAAAAACTTAATAGGCAAAGTTACAGAGTTGAACAACATATACAAAATAAACAACATAGCGTAAATTACAGTGTAGTACAAGAAATTGTATTTATAAGGTATATTAGAACAGACATAATTACAGAGGTAAGTAAAACTAGTGTTACATAGACAATTATATTGGGCAGTTTATCATAGGAACATAAATTAAGCGAGACACAGTTAGTGGAGGCAGATAACTCTAAGTGAATGTTACAGGCAGAAGCTGAATCAGATTTGAGCGAGAAGCCATGATTTCGTTTTCAGTTTGAAGGAATTGAATGAGGGCTCAGATCTGATAGTGGACGGGAGAGTGTTCCAAAACTTAGTGGCCAGAACAGCGAAGCTCATGCCGCCGGCTTTTTGGAGTTTAAATCTGGGCAGAGATAGGCTGTGTGTCTGAGCAGTTCTTTGGGGTCAGGAGGAGGTATGGTGGGAAAAACGGTTGGATAGGTAGAGGGGGTCCTTGTTAGTCAAGCATTTGTGAGTAAGGGCAAGTGTTTTCAGCGCAATCCTCTGTTTGACAGGGAGCCAATGCAGGTTAGTCCTGATATCGGAAATATGTTGGTTTCTTGGAATATTTAAGGCTGCTCTAATGGCGTTATTCTAGGTGATTTGTAGTTTGTTGAGGTTGGCCTGGCTAGTCCCCAGATAAAGGGCAATACAGTAGTCTATCCTAGACATGATCCGCGTTCTAGCTAGAGAGATGCTATTAGGGGTGGTCAGAAAAGGTCTGCAAGCCGCGATGAGTTTACAGGTATATGCTGACGCTGATCTGACGGCATTGGTTTGTTTTGTCAGGGACAGAGTGGAGTCGAGATAGATGCCCAAGGTTTTAGTATCCTTGGACACTTTATTGACATTGCCATCAATGATGAAGGACTGATACAAGTGATCTAATTTATTAAGCCGTTGAGAGGAGCCCAAGATGTGGACACTTTATTGACATTGCCATCAATGATGAAGGACTGATACAAGTGATCTAATTTATTAAGCCGTTGAGAGGAGCCCAAGATGAGGAGCTCCGTCTTATCATCATTGAGGCAAAGTTTGTGTTGGCCCATCCAAGCCTGGATTACCAGATATACTTCATTCAATGCCTTGGTGTACTCAATGTGGTCACCTGTGATGGGGATGAGTATTTGGGTGTCATCAGCATAATTCGTGAAAGAGACACGCAGATAATCAAGAACATCAAAGAGTGGTTTGGTGAACACATTGTAAAGTGGGTGACACACACGAGCCTTGAGGGGCCCCACATTGGATAGGCGTAGGTCAGCGGCTGCTGATGGGGAGAAAACCATCATGTGTCTGTTGCTGAGAAACTAGCTGATCCACGCGGTGGCTGAATTGGAGAAGTAGGCGGCAGAGCTGAGGTGCTGCATTTTTTGTGATTGACCAGATCCAAGGTAGCAGACAGGTCTAGGAGTTGTAGCAAGGCTAATTTGCCGTTATCTTTCAGGACTTCGGTTTGAGGTTTCAGATCTATTAGAGCCATTTTGGTCTCATGCTTGGGACGGAAGCCGGATTGTCTTAGTCCAAGGAGGTTGTTAAGTTCCAGATAGTCTTGAATCTGCAGGTAGGCCGCACAATCAAGTATTTTGAGCATGAATGGGACAGTTGTGATGGGCCTGTAATTAGTTGGTATACTCGGGTCTAAGGAAGGTTTTTTTAATAATGGGATCACCCAAGCATCCCTGAGATTGTCAGGAACAATACCTGATTTAAAGGATGAGTTGATAAAGGCCGTTATAAAAGGGTCAAGGCCATGAGCCGATTCCTTGATGATGGAAGCAGGGCAGGAATCACCTTGGCAATTGGAAGGTTTAATTCTATTGATGATGACTTCTACTTCAGCAATGGTGAGTGGAGAGAAGGCAAACGGTTTGATCTTAGGTGAAGCCAAGGGAACAGTCATTATTGGAGTGGGCTGACGATTGTCCAACTTCAGTCCGTTTTCTTTATCTTTAATTTTAGATTGGAGGGACGAGATTTTATTCAAATAGGATGTCTGGATATTAGCGCACCATTTGCTATCTTTAATGCATGTGTCAGGAGGTGTGGCAGGAGATTCAAGTTCCTTTAGGATTTTGAATAGTTCTTTGGTATTCAAGTCTGCTTGCAAGGTGTGATTATTAAAAGACTCTTTTTTTGGCATGGTAGATGGCTTCTTTGTAGTTAAGTGAGGCTAGGATAAGGCCATCTTGTGAGCATCTGACTGATGTCTTCTCCAACGATTTTCAGCACAGCGTTTAGCTTTGCGGAGCACTCTTTACTGAGGTGTAAACCAGGAGTTAAGGTGCGCGTGTGGTTTAGGCTTTCTCAGTTTAATGGGGGCAATAGAGTTTAAAGCTGAGAGCATCGTATGGTTGTAGGTGTCTGCTAGGATTGTAGGATCGGAGCAGGAATATGTGACCTTGTTAAGGGAGGGGAGTAAGAGAGGGAGTAATTCCTCTCTAGTTATTTCCCTTTTGTTTCTAGTAGGGAGGGCCAGAGCCGTTGCTGGTAGAGGGCGTGAGGATGCTTCAATCTTGAAGGTAAAGCTATGATGGTCGGACCATACGCAAGGTGCATTGGAGAGTACATTGATGTTACAATTGGTATCGGCTAGCCAGTCAAGGGTCCTTCCTTTAATGTGGGTAGGTTCTTGGATGTGCTGAGTAAATCCGAAGTCAGTTAGAGTATTAGCAAGGTCAGTGGCGGTACGGTCATTGAGGTCACAGAAGCCCAAATTGAGGTCTCCTAGGAGAATGATTTGCGAGTTCGTTTTGGATTTATCTAGTAATAAGGTAGAGATCTCATCCACAAAGGAGGAGGCTGGGCTGGGTGGTCTGTAAATAAGGTGTATGGTGGCAGTTTGGTTGGGCGTAAGAGGTAGATTGACTGAGAGCAATTGGGGTATTGGGGACAAGCCTAAGGAGGCTGTGGATACCCCTTTATGGCCTTCACAACATTTGCCATTCCCAGGAGTTCCCCAGTGGCCTCCGGGGATTATTCCAAGTAGGAGTTCATAGAACCAAAATCCTAACATGAACACGAAATTCAATTTTTAGTTTTGGTTATTAGGTAACGCTTACGCGCCACCTTTATGTCAACAAATGTTGCAGGGGAGTACAGCTATGAGGGAGATGATGTGAGGAGGGAAACGCTGCCTGTGGGTATTGTTTGTTTATTTACCCACCCATTAACTGCCTATGGCCATGCTAATCCCCATGCCCATTCCCATCCACTACCTGCCCCTTTCAACACACATTCTCCATTCTCGGTAAATACCGGCACGGCTGCCGCCAGAGTCATGAATTTTCCGGCGCGCGGGAATGGGCAATTACCGGGGCATTACAGCCCCGTCGGACCCGGTAATTGCCCATTCCCGGGTGCCGGAAAATATTACTCCCCTTTCCCATTTGAGTCCCATTGGACTCAATGGAAACGGGGAGGACGGATGCACCGGCACCATTAATGAATGGTGCTGGTGCATCTGACATGGTCTGCTCGCGGGTGCCGGTACGCCTGCCAGGCCAGACCTGGCGGGTGGCAAGGCACCCGTGAGCAGAACTCGTAGTTTGCCGGTCCGGAGACCACAGTACCAACAAACTTACCGTTACTGTTGTTTCCAGACCGGCAAACTAGTAATGAGGCCCATTGCCTTATTCAATTTCCATAAGAATGGTCTATATACATTACATATTGCATTTCTCTAAAACTACAATATTCATATATACTTAATAGCTGGCGCACCAATGTATCCACATTTCCAACATAACATTAAAATGTCAGAACAATTATTAAAAAACAACCCCTGTCCTAGGGACAGTTTGTATATACAATGAAAAATTCCCCAACACCAACTAAAACATCTTTAGGTAATTGCTTTCATTCGTTTGCACGCCCCTATAATAATAATAATTTGCACTTATATACTGTACAAACCCTCAGGCATCTGAGCGCTGCTTATTATTAATCACAGTGTGTGGTGCTCATTTATCAACCTCAGAAAAATGAAAGGTTGAGTTTGGCCCTGCCAGGATTCAAACCTGCGTCAGTAGACTTTGTCAACGTGAGCGCTCTACTCTCAGTGCTATCTGACCTGCTATAACCCAACGTGTTTCTGTTCCTCTAGGATTGGGACTTTCTTCAGGGGGATTAATCTCTTCAATATTCCAACCAATGGATATCATAAATGACCATCAGGTTTGTACACGACAATGTGGACGTGGGGCACTCAGATGCACATCGGGTCTCAGAAACGTTGGCAGTCTGATTCATCATAGGTATTCCTAAAAGGGCAAATCATCTGATGCCTTTGAACTAATGTATACGGGAAGAGTTGCCAAACTGATACTGTGGTATGACTAAATTTCCCATCATGGTAACATGGACTTACATATTTTGTAAAGTTATCATATGGAAAGACTCCCAGAGTTAAACCTGAGTTAGTGTCTCATAATGGCACACTGTGCGTGGTGGCATTGCCAAAGCCACCAGTGTTGGCTGGAGTACAGTTATTAGATAGGCATTCATCAATCACGGCTATCATAGGGGCTGCTACCTTCACCATTTTAAAGTAGTTTCCCCTCTAAGGCCGGTTGGCCCTATTACAGCAGTGCCTGGTAAATGCCTATCCTGTGCCTACACAAAAGTCAAAACTATCGGCTTTACCCACGGTTCCTACTCCTCTAGCTCACACAGTTTCAGCTGAATCCTTTCCACAATATTCCAGGAAATATTTTTATGGCCAAATTGTCCCGGGAGGATAGCTCAGCGGTGACACGAAGCAACACAGGTTCGATCCCCAGGTCCATGTTTAGAAACCTCTGGGTATTTAAGCGCGTTATAAATACGCAACTAAGACATGCAACAAAAACAATTCCTGTAACAGTGCCTCGATGCCCGTGGGTTATGTGAGCGCATTCAAAAAATGCAAAAAAATTAAAAAAAAGTACATTGGCAATTTCTACTTTGCACAGCACGATCCATTGGAACCATGTCGTTATTTGTAAAGTATAAACCACCTTTCCATCACGTTAACCTCCAACACAGACAATGAAGAACAAGAACACAGAGCAGGCCCAGAGCCCAGCCTTCCCTTTTCCGAACTCCACCGCCATTCTTTACTGCAGTAATAAAAGCAGGCCCCCTCCAGAGTACCCGGTGTATATAAAAACACGAGCATGAGAGAACGCTTCCTGATCTTTCCAGAGAGACGTCTTCATAAATACTAATTTTAAAATAAGCAAGGGGGAAATAACAAATTGTCATAGTATGTTTGGCAATGCCTTCCCCTTCTGCCTCACAATGAAAGTTCATTAAAAGCCCTGCAGAAGACCCGGCTTGATTGCTTGAGATGAAGCGGCTGAGGCTGCAGCGAGGACCCGCTGCACGCATGCAAAGTGTACGAAATAATTTATAGTACAAGTTCCCCTCTAGACCATTGAGTGGAGGAGGAAAGAAAGAAGGCAAAAAAAAAAAAATCCTGGCTCTTGACACTTAAGGCTTAACATCAAATGCGGCCAGAAATCCATTTTCACAGTTTTATTGCCCATTCTGGACGCTTCATTTCAAAGGGAAAGAATTTGAATTCAGACACATAAAATTCCCTTTGTTCTCGTGCCCTCCAGCCTTTGGTGCCAGTGTGGACGTTTCTACAGGGAGAGGTTCAGATCAAAAACACTTACAGCTCAGATACCTGGCCCCAAATGATGCCCCTTGGCACTCTTAATTAAGTCGGCTTTTCGCCGGATTGACAATGCCCTGTCAGTTAGAATCATTTACATTAGACAGCCGAGCATTTGAATTTATTTTCAAGTCTTTGAAAGTGGCGCAGGTTCAAGAGTCATCGAATAACGCTATAAATCTACACGTGCCTGGGCGGCAGAACACGCTGGCCTGCCAGACAGCCAAAGTGCCATTTTAACACCAGGTAAAGTTGTCCAGTGCGCCTACACGCTGCATTATTTATCACCTGCAACACTGTGCATCGGATTTCCCAAGCAAATTAGTGCACTGGGTTGATGCAGGCTGATCTCTGCAGTAAAGCTCAGCACAGCTCGAATTCTGCAAGTACTGTTGGGGAATTTGCTGTTCTTTAAAGTTCCGTTTAGGTCTTTTGCCTCTAAAATGGCTTTCATGCCCTGCCAGGAGAGTGGAAATAGCCTTTAATGGTCTGGCAGTCCGAGCTAAAGCAGGCACTAGAGGGCCTCAGCTAGGACTGTTGGCCGTTAAAGGTCTTGCCTTCCCTCCTGTCAAGGGCATGAAAGCCATTAGCACCCCAGGGTTCATCCGCAGTACGGATGGCTTTCACAATTTCTCATCAGGTGATCCACACTGCTTGCACAGCTGATTTCCTGATGAAAAATGAAGGGGAAAAAAGATGGCCGCCGCCATATGGAAAAGGGGCTAAGTCTCTTTTCCATGTCTATGATGGTGACCAGATGGGAGAAGTGCTGGGATCGGAGCACAATGCTCCAGTCCCGCAGGTAAGTGGAGAGTGTGGGGAGGCGAATCGGGTCATTTTGGGGAGGGGGCAACAGGGAGTGGCTCCCTGTATCCTCCCCGCATTGAAAGAACAAAAAAAAAAGGCAACACCCGCGGAAGGGCCTCTGGTGTCTGGGACAGCGTGCAGGGATTGTGTATTCTCACCCACCGTTCCAGACAACTGATAGGCTAACTCCCTTTTCCCAGGTGCGCATAAACCTTTGTGCACAGTTTGCTAGCGCCAAGAGGCAACCAAAGTGTCAGAAGTCACATTATACGAGAACCAGTTACATTACTTGACTGCCTTTTAGCTTTTGAAGTTGCCACTGGTACATTTTAGTGTCATAATTTTCAAGTGCCACCGCCACAGTGCTCCTTTTCATTCAACAGACAGCATCAAAGTGAACATATATGAAGTTTTAAAGCCGATTTGTATTCTTTCAAATACCCCACTGAAAGGAGAGAATAATTATGTTCGCAGTGATTTTAATGTGTGCCACAATGACTTTCAGTTAGCTACCTTGCAGTGGTAGGTGAGAGAGCGGATGTAAGTGAAGGTGCTATGAATTAGGAGAGCTGCATGGTTGAAAGTAGTAATGTGAGTAGTCTTGTGTTGCACCCGTGTGCCACTATTGGAGACCTTGCTGCACCTGGATCTCTTTAACATAATAGGGGTGGGATTCATGAGTGTTCTCCATAGCAAAGACCCTCAATATCTGATAGACTTCAGTTCTCTGGCACTGGTTAGCCGGCTCCCTAGGAGAGTATAGCAGAGCTAAAGAGGGGGCATAGTCCTGGGCTTGATTAGTGTTGATGTGGCAATGGTTAGGTCTGTAGCTGCTGTCTGTGGGGTATTTGTGTGTGCAGTGTAAGGCGGTAAGACATCTTAGAGGGGAGTCGGTTAATAGGGGGATGAGGGGAGTATGCCTGACATGGCAAAACAGCCTGCAACCGTGCACTCTTTGCACTGGCCCGTTGACGACTGGTCTCATATGACTATCTCATAATGTCAATGGCAAACTCTCTCTCAACCTCTTATACCTGAAGTGGAAGTACTGGAAGAGCGGTCACGTGTCGGGCTAAGGGGACCAATGAGATCTTCTGGTTGTGTGACTTTTCTTTTTACAGAGCCACCTGAATTTCAAGAGAATTAGTATGTTCTGGTTAGCCTTAGAGGGTCTTATGGCACGCTCTCACAAAGGAAGCTGGCATACCAGGTTGGTAGACACACCCTATGGAAAAATCGCTGCCACAAGAGGACAAAATAGCAATAGAGTATTTTCACTGGCAGAGTTAAGGAAGGGTTAGATATTCTGAATCAGAGCCTCAATGGTTTCTGGATGACTTGTATCCGACAAACAATGCATGGGTATGATTGCAAGTGAAGGGCCCTGCATCACACTGATTTGTTTTGTTGCAGCTCATTTATTTATTTATTTGAATCTTTGTTTAGCGCTGGCCTTACCTAAAGGGTCTCAGAGTGCCTTTTTAATGGATCAGAGTTTGAAAATGTAGGAGTTTGAAAAAAGAAGTAACACATTTATTCAGGAAAACATAGGAATATTAGAATAGACATGTGATAGCAGTGGTGGTCGGCAGAGTTAGGTGTG